>NC_143014.1:340215242-340527742 GCF_055824585.1 Amblyomma mixtum | reverse complement strand
AGCTGTTTAATTTGGTGGCTGACCTCGAAGAGTCATTCTCAGAGCTGCACTCTGAAAGCGTGCTTGATGTTTTGGACCATGTTAATCAAAAGCAGCAAACCGAGTTTGTTTGGATTCCCTGAGCACGCTCGAACCATAGCTGCAGAAATAACTGCATTTTACCTAACAACTCGTCTGCATTTCTTCACGAAGAGCATTCATGGAGCCAGCGACAGCAGGCGGCAGGCATCTGTGTTGTATGCGTCTTTCTCCTTGTACCGTTTTGCGCTACCTGACATACCGCGTCAAAACACCTTAAATTGAGTAGGTGCTGAACAAGTGAATGGCAGGGAAGTTGTGGATTTCTGCAAACAAGATTTTTTTCTTATCATTTCTGCACTGAAGTCTGTTGCAACTTCATATGGTGTTCATGTGTACATATCTGTGAAATCAATTTTATAATTATTACTAAATCAAAGACAACACCAAAACTCACATCACTGCGGTAAATGGATCATATTTACAAGCGCATTGACTTCTCTAAACCATATATGAGCTCAATATGCAGCATAAAATTTAGCTTAGACGGCTTACTTCTGAAAGTGTGTAAAGAATAAATGGCTGTGGGTATACACTCTAAATGACATTGCTTTCGAGTTTTGATCTTCGAATCACAGTAATGGTCGCGCAAATAATTTTCTCTGCATGTGATGCCGACAGCTTGGCATTCTGCGATGGCGTTTTGAGCTAGAAAATCACTCTGCAAGTCAGAATTTAGCCGACGACGCGACAGTAAGAACGTGTCTCCCTGCTTAGTTACGTGGTTTTCGGACACGCGTTTTAATCCTTAACAAGGCTAGTCATTGTAACTAAGAGGTGGAGAACCGCAAGAAGGAATAAATGAACGATTCTAATTAGTAAATGAGATGAAAAATGCAAGATAACAGACGAACTTTTCAAAACTCCGCGAATTCCGCGCCGCGCAGCAGCTGCGCGGCGCGGAGCCGCTCGTTGTGATGACGTCACGCCAGACGGAGAGAAAACTTGGGCCCCAGCTCGGCTCGTCAAAGTCGTCCCAGCGGATCCACGCCGCTTCTCTCGTGCTCTCTGTCTCTTGTGCTTTAAGGGAAGAGCTCGTACTGCATGGGTGTTTCAACCAGGCCATGTCGACCGACACGTACAAGTTGAAGCAATCAATTGTATAGCATAATGATAATGCCATGTAAAACAAATGGGCAGAACTTTGATAAGCATAAGCTTTACTAAGAGCACCACCAAGACACACCACCAGCCAAACCAGGCGCCGCCATGGCTATTGCTTTCGCAACTTACCGGGCTTAACCAAGCTAAGCCTCTGCCAATTTTTTGCGAGGCTTACTTTCGGGAATGCGGTTCTGTGCTTAAGGGTGGAAGCTCAGTCGAGAGTAGAAGTAAATCAGAGAGCTGTCGGAAGATTAGCACTAGGTGGCCACGGCAAAACCACCAATGAGGCAGTAGAGAGGTATGTGGGCTGGGCATCGTTCCGAGCACGGGAAGCTCAGAGTGAAATTCTATATAAAGAACACCTGATGAAATTGGATTGTAGCAGGTGGGCAGCTAAGGTATTTAAATACTTATACAGGAAGGGCGTTGACCAATATTGGCGGAAAAAAACTAGGAAACTAAGAAGTGAGTATGCCGACACGAGGACGGAGAAAGAAAGAGCATTAAACGAAATGTTAAAAACGCGGAAGGTAAACATTGGATTATTTGAATGGAAAAGAAGATACTGGAAAAGGCAGATAGGAACGAATCGTTCTATGATAATCAAGAGGCAGTGCCCTATTCTGCGAAGCTAGGTCACGGTGTCTAGAACGCGCAGCTACAAAAAGAAACTTAACAAAGAAGATGACACGTGCTGTGTGTGGTATATCTGTGGAAACAATTGAACACGTCATATTCAAATGTGATGGTATCCATCCGGATGTTGATGCAGGCACAGTCACTCTTCCCGAGGCCCTAATGTTTAGAGATAACAACGGTCATATAAATAAATCTGCGTTGGTAGTTAGCAAAAGCGATTGGAAAATTGCTGACTGAAAAGCAGGGAGGGGACGTGAGTTTAGCAGTGTACGTAACGGTTCTGAAAGAAAATGGTGAATTTTAATAATTTACAACACAGTTAAACACAAGTAAGGAAAAAAAGCTGAGCATGGTGGCAATTTCTACCATCCCGTTTCAAAGAGGACGCTGCTATCTTCCATCCATCCATCGTAACATCCTCGCGCCAGCTTGTCCTGTCCGGCCTCGTTGTTTCCCTCTTGCCCTGGCGTGGGTGAACGTTCGCTCGTAACCTTTCTTTTGAGTCGGACGTCCTGTATTCCTTAGCGTATTTTGTCGCTTGCTGGCGTTATTGTTGTTGTAGCAATAAACGACTATTTGTGTAAGCCAGAATGTCGCTCTTTTGCTCCCTCAGAGCAAGGGCCTCCGTGGTCGGTGTGCGCTCGTTAGCGTACGCGATCACGGGGTGGGGTCCGATGGTTTTCAACTGCCTCAGCTGCGGTCAAACGCGGAAAACGTATTTATCTCTCCCATTACAACCCCACATGGTTAAGCGCCCGACTTGCTCCAGCAGTACACCTGCTCTTGTCGGCATAGAGTTCTTGCACTAGCGCTTGGCATCTATGTGAGAGGCTGGTTCACCGGCGGGAGCAATCCATGCGGAATATTAAAGTTTCTTCGTACTTGACGGCTTGCACCGAACCGCACTCGTTGCCTGTGACAGCAGGAGCCTAAACTGGAGTTCCAGCGCTGGCGACTGGTTGCGATTTGAGGGACCGGTACACTGCCGGTGCATGGCATGCTGGGCGCCAAGGTAGTCTGCGTAGTCGTTTGTAGCTTCTGATCACGCCCAAACGCACTCGTTGCACTCGTTGAGGCAGTATCATATACCTGTCACGCAGTAGCCAGTGACGTTTTTCTGTTCGTGCCGCCCCAGGTTAGAAAGCCAGGCGCGGCGCAGTCGCGGCCATATTTACGGCTTCCGACAAACAGAAAACGGTTTTTTTTACTATATTCGAGCCGTTACTGCTAGCGCACTAAAATGGGCGACACCATCTGTCGGGCTAGTTGGTTGCGATCCATATGTTTTAGCAGCGCGAGCACCACACAGGAAGAAGAAGGAGAAGAAGGTAAAGAGCGCTGACCTTTACCTTCTCAGCGCTCTTTACCTTCTTCTCCTTCTTCTTCCTGTGTGGTGTTCGCGCTGTTGATACATAAAAATGGGCGTATGCTGCAAAGAATGAAACAATTAAATTGCGCCTAGATCAAAAATGTTGTTATGTAAGAACATGAAAAGGACGGAGAAGGCGCAGTGACGATTGAATCCGGAAACAGTTCCAGTTGTATATCGTGCGGGGGTAAAAAGGAATATTTAAAACATCTAGTCGGCAGTTATACTATCCATTTTTTTACAGTTTTCCACGCGGGCGGACACGATAAGCGGGCTCTTTTAAATATAAGCCAATTTTATTTTTAATAATGTTAGAAAGCGATGCTAGTCGTAAATACTTACACCAATCCGAGTCTCTTTGGGGATTGCTCACCGTGGTCCCTTCCTTGAGCCGACGCGTCCAGAGTCGCTTTGATGGCGGCGATGAGCGCGAGGTGCCGTCCACCTTGCTCCTTTTTCTTTGTTTTCACTGCTGCGGCGGAGCATCAACAATGGCACCAGCCGCGGTGGCTCAGTGACTGGCTTCTAATACCGGCGACTCGGCTTCAGTCTCTACTGCTCTAACCGCGCTCCTCAGTGCAGGCGAAATGCGAGATGTCCGGGTATTTTGAAGTGGCAGGGCATGTGCAAAGAACCACATACATCAAAACTTTTTCGGAGTCTTTCACTACGGCCCCTGTTCATCGCTTGCCCTCTTCCGTTCTTCTTTCACTACTTACTTACTCTCTTTCATCGCGGCACGGTTGAGATGTTGACCAAAAAGTGAGACTGTTACTGAGCCTTTCGTTCTCTCTAAGTAACTTTTATACGCTGGTGCTCTTCGGCAACGCCTTGCGCTACAACAGTCGTCTTCGTGTCGGGTGGAGCGCTGGCTCTTGACCAGGAGCCCACGTGTACCATTAATTGTTTTAGGCGTGCGAAATATGGTGACGGGGAGATGCGTTAATCATTCTGAAAGGCCTCCCATACAGAGATTTCCCTCCTAAACAAGGCCCACACGGACATCACACGTCATGCTACGGTGTTCATTATGTTCATACACATGGCCTCCAAGACGGCGACGACGTGCCATGATTTAGTCAGGTTCAACAAGCCATCTATTCCTTCCTGTTATGAATATCTATGGACTATAACTGTCGTCCCCTCCGGCCCCTCCTCTGACATGTCGGGCTAATTTCTTCCCCTTCGCTATCAGTAGCAGACGCTACTTATACGGAATCATCTTATACGGATGACTTGATAGTCAGAAGTGTTTATGAACTGACTTCGTTTTGTGTTGCGTTACAGAGTTACTTCGAATACTTTGCAGTGCGCCGTTTACCATTGTGCATGCGATATTTCGATATTTTTTTTTTTGAAACGCCTAGGTCTCTTTTGACGAATTCAGTTATGCGGGCTACATTTCAAGTCACTGCTTGACTGAATATTATGGCCATTTAGCCTAGTACCTAGGATTAGTGCCTAGAAAAAAATGATCGGTTTTAAAAAGCATGGAATAAAGACGACGTCGCGAAGTTTACTGTGCGCCTCAGAAATGCTGCCCGGTACTGTAGCTTTTTCCGTCTTTCCCGCGCTGGCATGTATCAGTAAAATATAGTGTAGCTGAGTTCTCGTTGCGGAAAGAGCTTTGAATGTTACAGAAGATGAGCAATTCACGATAAATGTGTTTTTATTTTTAAGAATAGGGCTGAAATTTGGTAGTCGTGGAGGTTGCTCGGCGTGCGTGAATTGTTAAAGCTTTGGAGCCACTCATGTCATTTTTACCAAAAAGGTATTAAATGTTCACAAATAAATTTTGAGATTTCGATCAATAGCAGAACATAATGAGTGTCTGATAAGGTTAAGGGTGTCGGCGGGCACAGAAAACTTTTCAAGACAGCAACTTTTTTCGTAAATGCATTCTGCTGTTGGAGCGCCCTTACGTAAGAGAAGCCTGATGAATACTGGCCCATCGACTGCTAATAAACAGATGCTTTGTGTGCCGAAGAACAGTACGGCTCAGGTAAAATCAGGAAACAATAAAGGAACATACCGCTGCGCTTGTGGTTATGATGGAATTAAATTACTGCCAAAGTGAGCGTCACAGGTAATATAAGTCTGCTGCACAAGCTGCCAATCCTGCAACGCAATCCTGCACTCCGTAAGACCATCGCGGCTTTGTTCGCTGAAACGCATCGTTCTGTATTAACAGTTGTTGCCATATCAGACTGCAGTATTGTACGAGTGCGTTTCAAACAAAAATTACATAAAAAAAGAATTTCGGGACACTTCTAAAACAGGCACGCTAGTTTCTGTTATGTCGCACGTGCAGGTAAAAAAACTTGCAAAAAATATTTTTCTGTTTATCACCTAAATACATGCAGTTTACGCAACAAAGAAGATGAGATCCACGCATAGCTTTTTTCTTTGGCTTTTGAATTCAATTTTCTGGCATTATGTGAGGTGTCGTAGACTAGCGTCAATGACATTATGCATTTTGAAGACTTTAAGAGGAAAGCTTTGCACCCGGAAGTAAAATGAGGGGGGGCGTTGCTCTCTAAATAAAAAAAAACATTTCATACGAGATTATTCCTTTGCACAACGTTATAAACCCTGAATTCCAATTTATTTTTTTCTCAGTAGTTCATAGACAATTGGTGTTGCTTATCGACCTACACTTGGTTCTCTGGACGAGTTCGTTTTTTGACGACCTCCGAGATCATCCTTCGCCGTTGAAGACGTACAGCCTTTGTCAAAAGTTTAGAGCCCAGGGGGTTCACTTGTTAGCCTTGCAGTGGGACTCCTGAAGCATTCTGGGAAGTCCTACCCATTGAAGGAGGCAGAACCAGAAATCTTCTTACCCAGAGGAAATTTGTAGCGCTGGAGATGCATCACGAACCACACAGTGAGGCTCGGAAGCAAACCCCCTGGGCTCCAAACTTTTGACAAAGGCTGTACGTAGTAATTTTGGGAGATTTTAATATTGACGTGCTGAAAGCGTCATCCATGGCTGACAAGTTTAGTGACATATTGTCATTAGCTGGTTTTCATAACTGATATTCCTACTCGTGACACAACTCACAGTAAAGCATTACTACACTTATGTCTAACTAACTGTCAGCGAAGCGCAACAAACACAGGTGTCCTTTTATTTGTTGACATTAGCGACCCCCTCTCATTATTTTGCTTTATTCCAAAGGATTCTGCGCAAATAAATAAACAAGAACGACTACCACGTGAACACTGAAAGAGGATAAGGTTGAATATTTTCGCGCACCACTATGCTCCGTAAACTGGTCAGAATTCTTAGTAGTGAGAAATCCTATAGCCCCGTGTGATAACCCGTGTTAAGCCATATGGATAGCTTTCGACCACATAGCACACTTCCGCTTGATTTTAAAACTATAATCTCTCCAACTATACTGGTCGACGTTATCTAGGCTTCGTAACTTCCGTTCGCCAACGGCTGATATTTGTCAATAATCTTTCCCGTAATCTTTCGCTGCTCATATCCGGTGTACCGCGGGGCAGAGTGCTCGGTCCTTTATTGTTTCTTATTGATATAAATGATTTACCTAATAACATACCTTCCTGTAAACGCATCGTTGCGGATTAGTGCATTATATATCGCCCTACACCACCAATGACCACCTTACACTCCAATAGATTTTCACCTTATTTAAGGCTGCTGCACCGCATTGGTAAAGACCCTGGACGTATCAAAATATAACGTCAGCTCATTCATCCGCAAAAGTAATAATTATAACTTTACGTACAATACTGATGATGATTTAGTGGGTCAAGTATCTCATTAAAGACCACGGAGTTAACCTCTGTTAAGAACTTTCGTGGTCCTTCCGTATTACATTCATATGCGCTGCCGCCTGAAAGTCTTTAGAGTACTAACGCCGTAATGTCAGAACTTCTCCTGCTAATATTCATAAACTATCTAACTTTGCTTTTATTCGCCCACGATTTCAGGTTAATCATCGTTTCCTTATCATACCAACTTGTTCACGATGTTAGAATCTATTCAGAACCCGGATGCATGATTGATTTCAAGAAACTGTAAGTAAAATTAAAGTGTCACTCAAATTAAACAAGCCTTTCACTACACTCTTTAGCAACACGCCATGACATCGCTCTGATAACATTGTGTCACCAGTATCACCACATCAATAGATCTTGCTCGCTTCACGTCAATGTTCCATCTCCCATGTATAAAAGACTGCACAATCACTTAGCTTCACATGGATAAACGGCGGCACATTATTTTCAATTCATCGCCAGTTCCTTGATGCATTAGATTATAGAATGCTTTACCAGATAACTCCGCTTCACTTTCTCATCCACATGCATTCTATTACCAACTCATGACACATTTTCCTGAAGTCATCGCTTAACATGCGTTTCGGTCACATCTTTTTAGTATCTTTTTTTTGCTTTGCTTCAGCTTTTAAGTGCCATTTTGATGCAATTCGCTTAGTAATGTTTATCTCTTATGCTTTTGATTTTCTTTTTTTAATGTCTGTTTGTAGTGTTTTGCGCACTTTATCATAAATTCAGCAATATCAGGACCTGCTGGATTGAGCACTGATAATAACGTCACCTACGTGCTTTTTATTTCGTTGTAATGTTGTGATTTAACCTGTATTTACGTATCACTGTTTCCTATTAATTTGTGGTTTGGTCTACCACTATGTTCTTTTTTCATGTGCTGAAATATTCTTGCTTTCTATTGCATTTTTTTTTCATTCCCATTCTGCTTATGCTATTACAATTATGTCGTTCGAAATTTGACACCCCCCTTACTAAATCCCTTACGGGTGTCACCCAACTTCGCGCACTTTTGCGCGGCGTTCCCATACACCCTTAGAACGTGTGGGGGTAGCGATCTCGGACTCAGAGGAGATGCCCTCGACTCAGCGTGGCAATCTCAGCGGAGACCAGCTACCAATTGACACGAGGTTTTTGGTCGTTTTGTGCCCAGCTTTCGCCGGTCGCAAGCCAGAGATTGGGTCGGAGCCAAAGGTTGACAAACGAAACAAAGTTTATACAGTTAAGAGACGATACAGAGGATTTCACAATCACTAGTACAAACACATACAAAGTGATTAACGAAACAATACAACTCGCGCAAAGTTGCACTCGAGAGAATACAATACAAAGAAAATATTGCACCTAAAACGCACTAGCACAAGAGAGAGGCAAACAAACAAAACACAATTTGTTCACCGGGCACGGCGACAGTCCGACGACCAGAAGCCCACGACGATGCCGTCCCGCAGACTGGCGTGCGCTGCCTCGTTGAACCGCGGCTGGGCGAGTGGTGTGGTCCCGGGAGTCGAGCGGGCGCATTTCGATGAAGCTTAAACGGCGGCTCGGGCTAAACTGACAGCGGTCAACGCCCTTTTTATATAGGCTCTCTCCACGTCTGTCTGTTCATCGCGCCAGGGCTGGGGCGCACATACCCACAGTATAGGCCGTGCAGTCTCCTTATTTATCTCGCGCTAGGCGCGCGTCTCTGATTGGTGAAACGCAGGGAATGGTTTCCAGGAGCTTCCCGAAAGTTCTGTCGTGGCGCCGCCGCCGACGTGCCAGTGAAGAGGGGGAGGACATCTCTCAGCGCACGCAGGGTTACGCCCTCTCCCTCAGCATCTAGTAGAAACGACTCGGACGGTATAGAGCAATCGACGCCATTCCTCCCCCGCCGCGTCGGTCGAGCGGTGGTGGAGGGGGCAGCCACGCACACAAGGCCAGTAGCTCTCCGGGGTTTCCTCTCCCCCGTTTTACAACCTGCGCTGGCGAGATGCGTCCGCGCGGCGCTGTTTTTTTTCTTTGTTTCAGAAATGCGCCTAATTTTGTGACAACGGGCCTTGTAATGTAATACGCATCATTAGAAATAAATTAAATTACTGAACACAATTATTTTTCTATATGAATACGACTTTCCTGAAGGAGTTATAAAGCAATGTAAAGGAGCAAAATAACGGCGGATAACTCGCCACTTCCTGAAAATAATAAAGGCACGAAATAAGCAGTTCTGTAAATTTATTAAATCTAAGTATATTACAATACTGATGGAATATAAGACACCTAAAAAAGAATTAGCGGCGGACATAAAACGCATTCGTTATTTTACAGGGAACGTTGCTGATATGTGATACGACCCCCAGAATACTTGGCGTGTATTGAGAGATTTATTACGATCTACTCACACTTGTACTCCAGCGAAATGAATATATCTAGAGGAACACGAAGCGGTAAGGCACTGGCTGATTAATTTAATCGCCATTCCTTAATAGCGGGGTAAACTAATGCAGTCAGTTGTGATGAATTACAATAACATGTGCACATTGATATGTCGCACTATTTCTTTTTTCCAGTAGACCATCAGAAATTACTAATACTATTAAAAAGCTGAAAAAGAGCTCAACCTTTGGTTATGATGGCATAAAAGCTGCTCCTGTTATTACGGTTTCTACCTTACTACATGATCCAATCCGGCGTTTAACGGATACCGAATTAAGTATGAGGATTTTTTCTGAAAACATGAAATTTTCTATGATACCTGTGTTGAATAAGGGCGGGGCGATTGATGACAATAATAACCGACAAATGTCCATACTCCCATTATTTTTTATAATACTAAAGAAGTCAATTAATAAAAGGATGGTTAGACATTTCCGGGAATACAATCGCGCATCTTCTTGGCAGTACGAATTTCAAAAGCGAAAATCTACAGAATCGGTACTACTGCATGTGAGGGAGAAGCTTCTCACGATTATATATAGAAAACTAGCTGTACTCATGTGGCCTTTTCTTGAACTTCAATAAACTTTGCATCCTCTATGATGAGATACATCTTATAAAAAAAGAAGATTACGGTTTAAAAGAGTCTCACTTTGCTTCGTAATTTTGTGACCGATCACCATCAGTTTGTAAGTAATACGATAATAACCTGAGACACACAACGCATATGATTTAGTGTGTCCCAGGACCCATATTTAGGCCGGTTTGTTTTTCTTTTTATATACCAGTGGCGTTGTATTAGAATCAAATACGTGACATATCTGTCTTTACGCCGATTATACGTACGCTTTCTTTTCTTTTCATGAAGATCCGTCTCTTTATCATAACGCCAATTTTTGGCTTAAAAACTTGTCCAAGTGACATGATAAACCTGCCTTTAGTCCTGTTAATAAAACAAAATATATTGTTTTTCAGCAATTAATCGGTCTTTCCAACATACTGGATATATGCTTTTCCAATCCCATTCCCTGAGCAGGGTTGCTGAACATAAGTTCCTTCGCGTAACTTTTCATGAAAATATAAGCTGGACATCCCATGTAAGCTATATAAGTACTCAATCAGAGCGAGGTATAGGCATGCTAAATAGATTTCGTACTTTGGTTTGGTTTTGGTTTCATGTGGATTAACGTCCCAAAGCGACTAAGGCTATGAGAGACGCCGTAGTGAAGGGCTCCGGAAATTTCTACCACCTGGGGTTCTTTGACGTGCACTGACATCGCACCGCACACGGGCCTCTAGAATCTAGCCTCCATCGAAATTCGAGCGCCGCGGCCGGAATCGAATCCGCGTCTTTCGGGTCAGCAGCCGATCACCATAACCACTGAGCCACCACGGCGGACAGATTTCATACTTTGATTCCTATAAACCTCAAGCTGTACTTCATTTTAGCGCTCACCAAACTAGACTGAAATATTATTTGCTCGTTCGGGGTGGGACAACCAAACTAATACGAGTGTTGTTTGATAAGTGTGGTAAAAATACAAAAGATGGCGCTACAATTGTGTTTTCTTCTAGGTGGCACGCGAGAAGCACACTGCATATGATGTCAGAACGTGTTTAGGCTTGTACCGACGGTTAGTAAGCTTCCGAAAGCCATTGGCGCAGAGCTTTGTGGTGATTCCCGCCAAAATGGAAAATTTCGAGCAGTGATCAAACATTTTATTTAAAGCAGTGGACGGCGGCCCAAATTAGTCGACTTAATCGAAGTTCATGGACACTCTGCATCATCACAGACGACCATTTACTACTCGATAAATGAATTCACACATGGCTGAACTTCGACGCAAGATGAAGCAGGTCCTGGGCGTCCAGTGGTAGTCACCACGCCAGAAATGGTGTCGAAAATTCATGGAATTAACATGGAAGACCGCCTAGTGAAGGTAAATGAGATAGCTGAAATTGTAGGCATCTCAGAAGAGAGAATTCACAATATTCTTCATGAAAAATTAGAGATGAAGAAGGTCTGTGCACGTTGGCTGCTGCGACTGCTGACGATCGACCAAAATCGCATGAGGACAGACAACTCAAAGGAATTTGTATCGATGCTTGATCGCAGTCCTCAGGACTCTTCGCCGAGATATGCGAGAGCTGAGGAGGCGTGAGTGAATCACTATACTGCAGAGTCTAAACAGCAGTCAAAGCAATGGACTGGGCCTGATCAAGTGCGCCAAAAAGGGCAAAGACTGTTTGTTTAGCGGGAAAGGTGATGGCGACCATCTTTTGGGATTCACGTGGAATAATCTTTGTAGACTACTTACAAAACAACAAATCGATAACAGGCCTACTATGCGACACTCCTAGAGCAACTGAAGAAAGAATTGCGGACTAAACAACCTGGGTTAGCGCAGAAAAAATTCCTCTTTCACCAAGAAAATGCTGCACCCCACAGATCACTTGTTGCAATGGCCAAATTGCACGAGTTATGCTTCGAGGTTGTGCTTCCTTCACCCTGTTCTCCGGATTTGTCCCCATGCGTCTCTTTCCTTTCTCCAACCCTAAAGAATTGGCTGGGTGGAAAAAGTTTTTCTTCAGATAAAGAGGTTATCTCTGTGGTGAATGACTACTTCAAGGGCCCCGCACCATTCTTTTTTTCTGAGGGAATGAAAAAATTCCAGCAGCCCTGGAAAAAATGCGCGGAATTGGAAGGGGACTATGTTGAAAAATAAAATATTGTTTTCAGCACACTTGCTATCTTTAATTGCGTTTTACCACACTTATCAAACGACCCTCGTACGTATTGAAAGCCTCCTCCTGATGAATAAATGCAAACCAGTGTTAGGTTTATCGAAAACATATCAAAATCGGACTCTACTTCAGTCTTCTTTTAAAAGCTTGAAATACTGACTATATGGAACCTCTACCATAAAAAATTGTAAGGTTTAATCTTCTGTGAAGTTGGAGCCGACCCCAAGCGCTTACTCTCTACATACAGACATACAAAACCCACTCATTTTCAAGGTACGGGCATTTTAAGAAAACTAAAATTGGTACGAACTATAGCATACGTGTACAATGGCTATCATGGCAGATGCCTGAGCATTTAGATCGCCATTCTTCATTACTTGAAATAATGGTACGGTCTGCTAGCATGCCTGCTTTTCGCAAACAATGAAGTTATACCGGGTGTTCCAGAGAAGACTCAAAAATTTTCAGAAATAGGCTTTTTGGTGTAAAATATGGCTTTTGCGGCGTAGTATTACCTCTGTTGGTGGACATCAGCAAACCGGTGAATCGTCTGAAGCAGCAAGCTGGTTAACTAATTTTTATTGATTAACTTTTAACTAGTAGAGCTAGGCCCCTAGTTGCTAAACAGAGATTTGTAGCCTGTCGTTAGCAACAGCCATATAAATTTATAGAATGCCGAAAACGCAGCTATCCTTTGGCGTTGTGGCTAAGGACGGTCTGGCTACATCGTGCCAAAATGCATGCGCCTTCGAAAAGCGTGTTGGTGAAGCAACCTTTCCAGTGCCTGTAATTAGTCGAAAACGCCAAATTTTGTCGACCTACAGAACCCATGATAATCGCGTTTTCGAAATTCTAACAACTGATACGACTACTACCAAAGACCGGCTAGACATCCCTGATTGCAACTGGGCACGTAACTCTAGTAGTTAAAAAGTTCGTTATTAAAAATTAGTTAACCAGCTTACTAGTTCAGAAGATTCACCAGTTTTCTGATCTCCGCCAACTCTAGTAATGCTATGCCGCAAAAGCTTTGTTTTTACCCTAAAAAGCCTATTAAAAAAAATTGTTAGTCCTTCCTGAAAACCTGGTATTATCTGTCTGACCAACGAGTGCATTTTCTTCCTTTCACGCGCAGTGAAAGCTATTTACTTTCGTCTCATGCACAAAAGTTTTGCTTTAATTGTGCACTAAAATTTCTTGAGTGTTTTCTTTGTAATGAATGCGTTACTTGTATCTCACTAACAGTAGAAGCGTGCATTATTTGTTGTTGCACTGAACAATAATATTTTACAGTTGCTTCTGCTGCTTGCGTTACGACCGCTGTATTGTGACATGGGCGTGATGAGGCAATTTATTTCTTCCTTAAATCCCCGGCACCTTGGCAATTGTCAAAATTGCTGTAAGCTCAAACTCAAGACGGGCTACGCATATAGAGACTTCCGTACCCTCATTACACGGCATAGTGCAATCTACAACAGAAAGAAAAAAACAAGTGTTCTAATGATGCGTTCAACGCAAGTAATCGTACGAAATAGTAAATATGGAAAAAAGCAATAACTATAATCGAGTTAAGTAACACACAGAGAACGTGGTATGACCTTTTAAGGGACACCATGCCCATTTAAACAATTCACAAATTACATGAATCCTACTCATAACAGAGCATCTTTGTATGTTGAAAAGTTATCTAAATTTTCTTCACTGAAATGTTTTCATATACTTTGCGATTTCTCTGTTTTTACGCTCTCTGTTCATTTCTGAGCACATTATCCGCGCACTTTTATCTTCATTGTTCAAAAGGCCTCTTGGGCTCAAGCCCCAAGCTAAGCAGCTCCAAGCATTTCTTTGAGGTAAAATAGAGGACGCCCATGCAAACACATTATTCCGAAATTTGAAAGTAAGAAAGCATTCGATTAAAAATGGCTTTCTTGACACGCGTGTTAAATAACGTGAATCAGCAAGAACACAGAAAATATTGCTGAGATTTTTGCACAGTGTCAAGCCAGCGATTAATTTGATTAGAACCATCTGCGGCCGGGTTGCAAGGATGATAAGTTACACTTCACTGTGAGTATTCATTAGTATTTTGCTTTCCGACGCCAACGCCTGATCTATTGATGTTTTTCCACGGTTTCATCTAGCGTTAGGCTCGCCTTACCATGGTCTGGAAGAAATTCTGCGATGTCCATAAAGTAGGCTAATTTCACACCACGTCACTGCCTCAGCGAGCGCCGACGGCTTGCTGCCCTGCAACTTCGTTCCCACATCACAGCGAATACCAAAAATTGTTTGCTCCCTCGTACTCTGCTGTTGAGATCCTTCTGTGCGGATATGCAACGTCCTGGAACTGACCTGCGTAGCACTAACGCGACAACGAAAAACACGCACCGGCGGCACTTTACCCTCTCTCTCTTCCGCACAAGTGAATGCTCGGCGAACGAGCCGTGATTGGCACGCCGGCCGAAAAGTGCGCTCCCCCCCTTCCCTCCCCTCGCCACACTTCTGCGGCCTGGAGCGACGCCTGGCGGTCGCTGCTGGAATCGTGACTGGACCTCTTTAAAAGACAGGGCCCGCAGCTCCCGGGATCGGATCGCAGGTGCTGCGCAGTTGGCGATACGGCGACACCTCTCACCTGCTTGCACCGCCGCCACCACTTCGCCGCTTGCATACGCGCCCTCTTCGTAGCTTTCCTCACGCAGCCTAGCGCCATGGTGAGCTCTCTGCGCCAGCAGCACGCATAGCACGAACGTGTGTTCTGCTGCAAAGCAGCTTCGTTTTGCGCCTTTTATGGCTCTTTTTGTAATCGTGGATTATACTGCTCTGCTGTTATGCCATTGACCAGATCGCATAATTCGCCACCATATATGTCTTCCATTAGGTGAAAAAAAGAAAATTCCGCAGAACTGCGACTACTACTCAACATAAACCTAGTAAGCTCAGTAGATTTTATGTTTAGTTGATTTAAAACTTCAAGATGTCTCTAAAAAGAAGAAAGTCACCAAAGCAACGCTCTTTTGGTTCGTCCCAAAACCGTGTTTGGTGTGAAGAAGACAGCACCAAAGCTAGTTGCCTTCTAGAGGCCTAATCCTGCGGTTTGTAATGGCCCCTTTTATTTTTATTTAAGCGTCAACGACATGCTTGAATAGAACTACACTTGGCTTGGCTAGAGACGTGGTGTCCTAAGAGCTAAAGTAAGTGCCACATAAGGAGGCAAAGTATTTTTAACAAAGCCAATGACAAAGCATTCTTGAAAAATGTCAGTTGATAGCAAAGGATCAGCGGACACAAGATGTTGGTCCAACAATGCCTGCTAATTCTCATCGGACGAATAAGTGACGCATTCGCTTCTCCGTCTTTCGGAGAGTTTTTGTGCTTGGTGCCTGTTTGGTTTGAAATTCAGCCGGTGTTGACATCATTTCAAAGTTTCCACTGCTTCCTTCTGACCTACGTGAAGAGTGATCATAACGCAGCCGACTCTCTCGCTTTTCGAAAAAGAAAAGGCGTTCAAATCCAACTGGTCTCGTGGGAGTGATTGACAATGATCATGTCACTGCCTTGCTTAGTAGTATTACGTCATGGCCACATCATGCTTTTTGTGCGTGTGGCAATGTCCTTTAGTGCACACTCAGAGTAGCACCTTCCAGTGGGCACACGTGAATGTTCGCATGAATACCTTCAAATGCCCATCGAGATGGAGCAGGAACACATTTCAATGACACCGGAACAGGAAGCCCTTCCACGTTGGAATATAGCCAGCAGTTGCGTTTATAGCAAGAAGCTGTAACACCAATTAAGTATGAGGTTTATTTGTTGCGAAAAAGAACAAAAAGAGGATGAGGAGGGATAAAACAAGTGCAAGTGCCAACTTAACGAGGTTTGCGATATCCATGGGCAGTGCAATTCAAATGAGCAATTTCGCTTATCTGTACAAAGGAAAACTAGTATGAAATGGCATGGCAGAACTTTTGCGAAATATTGTTAAACATGCTCTGTCTTGTGCGACAAATGAAGCCTTCAGCATGTTCTTACTGTTATTTTTTTACAAAATATTGTTATGAGGTGACGCTTTAATAAGCATTAAGATAACGACGCCCCGCTAAAATGAAAAGTGAAGTCGCTATCGCCATCTCTAATTCGACATTAAGCTGAGTTCAGTAGCTATTGGGTTTCTACTTAAGGAGACGTTAAACATATAGTATGAAAAGAAGACTGCTCTTTTTGAAAAATATTTGCTTTGTTGAAGCGCGTAAGAGTTTGAGTAAATTTTGGAAGCCCCCTATTGGCACGACTCTGAAATTGTTGCACAACAAAAACTTGTTTACAGTGCGCTTATATGCATCAGGCGCACTTTTGAAAGAAAACTGGACCGTATAGCATAAATGGACCCGCAACACGCGGAAAAACATCGGCAATAAAAAGAACACACGAAAAAGGGACATGGACTGGTTGTCAACTAATGATAACTGTAGAAGGAAAACAAACTTAGATGCCAAAAGGCGATAGTTTTAAAACAGTAACGAAGCTCAATCAACTATTTCAGCTTTTGATGCACTCTTATTACAGTTCGCGATAATTCGTCTGGAAAACAGGCATGCCTTTCTATGCTCTGGGGCGCATAAAAAAATTCAGCTAAAACCAATTACAGGGCAGGTCCGCGATAAAGTCGTTCGCCTCTCTTTTAACAGACATCTAAATTCGAGGAATTCTTATTTGTTTGGTCAGTCTGAAAGGCTTCTTTCAAACATATAGTAAGGTTGATTGAAATGGCAAAACAAGACGTAAGTTCCAGCAGGAACTGAAGCAAAGAGGAACCCTGATGTGAAAAGAAATTTATTCACATTAAAGCTTCTTAGTTTTATTTAGGTTGAAAGTGCTCTCCGAGCCTAGTGCTCGTTGCGCTCGGCCCGCTCAGCTCTAAAGGCACAGTGAGGAAAAACTGAAGCTTGCCTTTTCGGATAAAATACAACATTCCAACGACAAAGACACTACTCTCACTGAGAGCAGAGATTCTAGAAGCTAGAAAGGGGCAAGAAAGGAAACACAGGTGCCACTATCCCTGTCCGATTTCGGATATGAACTGCGGTGTGTGAGCGGCTTTTGTTCGGATCCCAGAGGCTTGGCTCCACCGGTATAGCCACTTCGCAACGGTAATCACGGAGTCCTATTTGGAGCGGACTCCATGAGTTTGAATTGAGTTCCCGGCTAATTTTTAAGTGCAATTTACCCCCAACACCGTTGAGTCCTTTTCTCTAGGACAAACACCAGCATCTTCAAAAAGAAGCATAGATTTGTTTTTCACTCGAAAAAAAAAAGTGGATGAAATAGTCCTGAGCGTTCCTTTAAAAATTTTGACGCCGTACTCGTTGTCTGGGAATCAAGTCTTCAAGGGTGGAAGAGAAACATTTGAATCGGACATCTAATTGCAATCGCCTACTGAACAGCGCATTTCGGTCCTCATATTAGGGGAATTTATTCAGACGATAACGCATTTAATAGATGATCGTGATTGTAGACTTGGGTATTCTGATTTTTCAAGAGTGTTTCAGTAAACTTCGACTACTATGTATGGAGCAAACCTCTCAGATTTACAAGGGGCAGTCAAAAATTAAGTATTTTTTTTTGTTTAGAAAATGCGGAGTTCGAATTAAAAGTATTTTTCTATTTTTTTAGACAGAGTAAATAGCTCGTTCAATGCACGTGCTCCAAAAGCTTTGCCGATGGCTTCGTTCCGGAAGAAAAAAATTCTTCCCTTGCGGCCATAAGCGTGTACCTCATCGTCCGTGCTGAACTTGTTGCCAGCGAGCCCGTCATTAAGAGGCCCTAAACTGCCGTAGGATCTAGGCCTTGGGTCGAGTGGTTACGCTAGGTTCAGAAGTGGCCTTCTCCGTAGTTGCAGAAGCTTTATGTGACTGTGCCCTACAGAGCTGCGACAAGCGTTCCAGAAGTCAGGAAACTGTTGTCTTTTCAATTGGTTGTAGGTTTTAGGAGGTTCTCTAGCAGGTCATAGTACGAACCACTATTCACACTGCGTGCCACGAGCACACTCCCTGAACAGTGCCAGTGTCAATTTTCCAGACGACGGTGTTGTTCGTAGCTTCGGTTCCGGTCACGATGGATGTCACACCTCACTTCCTCGTTTGTTATCTGGCTAAAAGTGATGCATCCAGCCTTCGACTCCTGTTAAGATACACTTTAAGAAGTCATTTTCTTCAGCTTTAAAAACGGCATAGCAGCGCCTCACACGCGTCCTTGTGGTGTTCAAACTATTGGGAGGGAGGGCTGTTGATGTCCACCTAGCGAAAACTTTCTTTCAGTAGGAGTCGTCGCAGATTAATTGGCAAGCCATGAAGTTACTATTCCCAATTCCTTTCCCCATCTCTTGGGTAGGCAGCCACCGCTGGTTTTGGAAGAATTTTGCACATCAAAAACATGCGGCGTAGTCGCATTATGGACGCGTCCTGAGCGTGTTATGTCAGCAATAGTTTTGAGTTATTTCAAATTTGATACTGAAAACAAATTTTAAAACAATTCCAAATTTAAAATTTTTTATGCCACTCCCACATCTGCTCAAGAGACAGGCAGGTGGCCACTGATGTGCCTTTATTCTTTCGTAATTGCCAGCTAAAAGTTTCAGCTTTACTTGTGAAAACACCAACTATCGCATGCTTCTCCTCTCTGGTGTGTGCTACCAAGGAGGTTATCACCTTAAGCATTCTCCAGTGGACCCATCCTTTCCACCATGGTAATCAACAGCGCCACACACCACCTGGAGGTGAGAGATAATAAATCTAGGGTCGCTGTACAGCGGGGCTGAGATTTTTCTACCTGCATAATAATGTTACTTTTGAGCTACTTTTTGTCTCAGTCTCGTGTATTCAGACAGTGTAAAGCTCTGAAAACAACCACAATGCCAATTTTTTTTTTTTTTGAAAACGTCTGCTGAAGATGGTTTTAATGAAGCCAGTGGTGGACAACAGAGGTGATAGTAACACGACGAAGTTTTAATAAAAGTTACGCTCATCGCTTAGTTTTGCTATTTTGAGCGTCCGGAATTTATTTCCGTTATAAATACCTCTAGCCTTTTACGTTATGACTTGCTTAGGTAGAAGCGCGGTTTTTTCTGGCCTGACGTATTTTAAGCTTGGGTTTGGGGTACGCTCTCTTTTTGCAGTCCCACTAATCGCTCCTTTTTCTACACTTTTCTTTCGGTTTTTTTTTTTTCGTGCCATATTGAGATATCACTTTAACAATGCTTCAGCAAGCCGTATGCAATTTAGTATATTAAATGCAGCCCCTTAGCACTTACAGGTCTTCCGTCAGCTTCAACGGCTACCCTTAAACCTTTCATGATCACTGTCCTAAGTGCGGTGCTACCTCAGCCGAATGCCCCTGTTATTCATGGCCATCAATTTCGTGTGTCTTCCTCCCGTTGTTTCATTCCTTGAGCGCAACACGTTGGACTGCGTTATTTGTATCATTCCTGTTGGATCTACAGTTCACAGGGTAAAAACCTATTTCTAGACTGACTCAGGAAACAACTTAGTTGACCATTGCCACCAGATCAGCCAGGAGAGTTGGCGAGTGCGACCCGGATACACGGTAGTAGCTCTTATAATTCCCATAATTTGTAGCAGTGCTAGTCTGTCATTTGCCCTAATGAATGCCGCCTCTGCTTTGACTCGTTTCTATCGTACTTCACATGGGACTGGGGAGGTAGGTAAACAAATATTTTGACTCATGGGAGAATCAAGTGGAGGGGAGAGAGAGAGAGAGAGAGGAAGCAGACGACGACAGGCCCTCGGGTCACCCTAGAGATGGCCGCCAACTTTTATGCTTCGGGGACCCCTCGGGCCGAGCTCACTTTCCGAAGCTGTAGCTCCGGCAGCAAGCTGTGCCGAGCAGCCTCTCATCGCTTCTGTTGTTCTGACCCTTGCCACGGGGTCTTGGGTTTGTTCGGGCTATTTATGCAGACTGGGCGGCTTCTATGAGCATTCCGGCAGATCCTACCTTGTTTCAAACCCGGAGTATTCCAGCAGCTGCTGTCGAAGGAACATTGCCGTTATCAGTTCCGCTTCAACACTCACGAGGTTGTAGTGACACTTCTCTAATACTCTGTCCACTCGTTTGCTTTTCGCTGTGACATACGACGAGGCTACAATGACCAACAAGCCCGCACCGAACACAGTTAAGAAAGTCTTCGCAACTTCAACAATATTGCAGGAAACAAAGAGATTAAAAAACAACAGCCCTCATAATGTAGGTCAGGTCTCAGATGCTTCGCTGCTTCTAGGGACCAAATGGGGTGTCTAAAATTTCTCCAAACATTCTTCTTCGGACACCCTCAGCCAATGGACAACTTAAAAAAAAACATATAAAGCCACCTTCCTAGCATAGCGGCGCGCTCATGTAATGGAGGAGAAGCCAATAGTTAATTAATCATAAACAGGCTCAGCCCATGTGGTTGATTCCGAATAACATCACGACCATAACACGCGCTTGTGTCAAGCTCTGACAGGCGTGTTAGAAATTTTTCAAGGCGCTATTATTGCTTGACGGCGCAACGGAAATCAGTAAAACTTTGTTCTTGGCGCTTTGGTTCGTTATGCTTTCTTTGAATGCACGCAGCGTGACAAAGGGGACAAAAGACGTCCTTTCTTCTCCTGTCTTCCGTTGCCGCTGACGCGCTGCATGCATTCCCAAACAGCGTAATAACGGATGTTTGTCCGTCGCCTTCAGCCCCTGCACTCATTACTCTGGAAAGCAGACTAACGTGCAGACTTTTAAAGAACTTCTCCACAGAAATGGCACCGTATTTTTTGCAGAAGCTTGCTATCTGGGTTACTGTCATTTACTCGTGGATTACGTACTATCATTCGACATTCATTGGTGATGTTAACAAGGGTCGCCCCGCTTAAAGCAAATATTTTTTGTGTCATACCTTCTCGTAGTACTGCTTGAGTGCCAAAATGTTTAAGTTACCGTTATTCTGTTTACATTAAACGCTCTCTGCTGTAGCACATTGTGCTTTCACTACACGAAAGCAGACTCGCAACGCGCTGTAATGGACACAAATATTGCAAATGAACCAGTTTTTATTTACTGCGATAGAAACTTGATACTCTTCTTTCTTGCAGAAAATAGCTCTGTCAGCTTCAGCACAGTCGAAAGGGCGATGTGCTATGGCTAGCAAACGAATAAAATTTTGTAACATTTTCCTAATAAATATCTTTATCTTCGTAATCAGTATACACTAGACTACGCAAATGCTAATCAAATGGGTTTTTAAGAATTCACTGTATTCCGAACAGCTGAAAACTAAATGTAACTTCTTCCGTGGAGTCCCTTAATTGATATTTTGCCTTCATTTTTGCCAGTATCAGCCTAGCCAATACCATTTATTTAGGGGCTGAAGATCTACAAACTTTACCTTTTTTTAAGTTGCTCCTTTATTTACGACCTTATACTGAATACGGCTAGAGCAAAAATCTGCTCAAGGTCTGCGAGAGCCTTGCAGACCGATAGCACGGGCCTGGCTTAAAAGGCATATTCGCAGCTGCAGTCTGCAAGAGGAAAAGAAAGTTACGCGCCAAAGAGCCTAAAATGACCTCTATTCATCACCGAAAAACGTCACGAACGCTTCCCGGGTCGTTCTCCAGCACGAAGTCGTCCTGTCGTTTGTGCTTTGCTTTTAACGCAACTTTTCCTTCCTTTGACGGCCAAGTTGTAAGTGAAACGCGGCGCCGCTGTGGCCGCTTACAGAATGTCGGGAGGGCACGAGCGTTTCAAGATGCGTGCTCTGCGAGGGAGTTAGTAGTAGATGCATTCAAATGGTGTGTCTCGAAGTGTATAAACTTCTTTTTAGTTGTTCGAATAACAGAATGAGTACGATTATATCACACCGGGTCAAAATGCAGCACGAAGAGTTCTGTGGCGCGCTCGAATTGACGCGGTCTTTCGAAAACATTTTCGAGCTGTACATGACGACATACTAGTTGGTGCCGTTTGAGCACGACGAAGAAGCATGACGAAAGAAGAAAATATAAAAAAATGATAACGCGCGCCTTTAGTCTAATATCTTCCAAGAAGCAAAAAATATCTGCAGCTATGAACCATCTGGCGCAATGCACTCTTTCTCGTCTAGCTTCTGGCAGGTTTTCGCTTCGGTACTCTTTCGTCGTCCCGCTTTGCCAAGATCATGGCCAGAAGCCTTCAAACCTAATTGGGGCAAAATGAGGTCCAAAAACATTCCATATTACTCATTGTTTTTGTACTTATGAGGACCATTACAGGAGATAGATCAAGACACCGGATAATAATAACAGGCCCCCAGAGCACATCAAACAGCATGACGTACCGAAGCCCAGAAGCAGCAGCAACGAGCAACAAAAGGCGACATCAGGAGAAAATTTTCTCTAAGCCTGCCACACGACTTGAATAAGCGCTGAAATCCTTCCACCTTCTATCAGCAACGGCGCAGTCCGGAAGGCCGTACCACCAGTGAATACAAGAGATAAAAAAAAAGAGTTCTGAAAATTCGGCAGGGTTAGAAAGGTTCTATGAGGCGGTAAGGTTCGAACCGATGCTGTGTTTCAGAGCAGGCTGGATATATCTATTCTTTTTTTTATTTGAAAATATGTTAAATAACAGTTTCGATCGTCGTTATTCTCGCCTTGTTTCTAACCATTCTAGACCACAGAATTTCGCTCGTCGCTAACAGATTCAGTTCCTCGATAGCGCGAACAAACCAAACGCACTCTGCTTCTATCACAGTTTTGCACTAATCTCACAAGGCTCCAGATGAAGGAGTCAGTAAATGAAGTTTCTCACATTGCAGGTCGATTTGCACCTCATTCGGCGTTTTGAAAAATGGGCGTCGTGCAAGCATAGTTCTGAAATAAGTGAGAAGGACTGTTATTTGTAGATTATTAAGCTTTCTGGTGATATAAAAAGTACAGCAAATTAGACTAAGGAGCCGCAATGCATAGGAAACAAACACGCCATCTACTGTGAAAAAAATCTTTGGTGCAGCTGCGCATGGCTTGCCATGATGTGGCAACTAATTGTGTGCCACATGTAGCCTGTATTGCACAAGGGTAAGCAGGTGCAAACACTCGTTACAGAAGCTAGCTGCCACACGTATGCACTGCAGTTGAAGAGCCCGCTGATTTTAGCAACTTTCGAAACATTTAAGTTTCTGGGAGGACTGCCGAACACAGTGAAAGATGGCAGTCTTACCCGAGCCTGCAGTGTTGTTGTCGAAGGTGAGCGGATTATAGCTGCCGACCAGCTAATCCTAACCCGGCTGGCGAACCACCCCGATGGCAATATCGAAATTGGCGCGATACGTGTAGAGATTTCTGGGCAGATTTCTTTATTTCTTTATTTCACGCACTTGCCAAGACCCGAGGCACTGCCTATAGTATTTACAAAAGTAATCACTAATATACTCAGGGCCACCTTAGACTTCAATCGATCAAATCATCATTCAGCCTTCCCAAGTGGGTGCACAAGAATAGACCATACTGACACAATCAATCCGGTGATACACGAGTGCGCAGAGTATAATGAACCCCTCTGTATATATACCCTTTGCACATTACCACAAAGAATTTGACTCAGTGGAAACTTCAACAGCTGTGCAGACACTGTGGAATTAGGGTGTAGAAGAGGTTTATGTAAAAATCCTGGTAGATATCTACAGCGGGTGCGCAGCTACCATAGTCCTCCATAATGTGAGCAATAAAATTCCAATAAGAAAGGGGGGTCAAACAGGACAACATGATCTCGCCAAGATGTTCATCGCCTGTTTCCAGGAGGTATTCAAATGCCTGGATTGGGAACAGTTGGCGATAAGAGGCCATGGAGAATACCTGCGATTAGCTGTTAACGCTGCCTTGCTAAATCCCTCAGGAGATGAAATACAAAACATGATCATTGAGTTAGACAGGCTGAGCAGTATTCTGGCACTAAAAATTAATATACAGAAAAGCAAAGTGATGCTCAACAGTCTGGGAAGGTCACACTGTTTACAATTGATAGCGAGACGCTGGAAGTTATAAGAGAATACGTGCACTAAGGGCAAGTAGGGATCGCAAATCCGAATTACGAGAGCAAAATAACCAGAACAATAAGAATGAGGGTTAGCGCACTTCGCCGGTTTTCTCAGATAATGAATGACAGTTAACCCTATCCCTCAAGAGAAAAAGTATATGATAGCTGTATCTTATGATTACTCACCTACGGGGCAGAAAAGTGGAGGCTAGCGAAAAGGGCTCAATTTAAGTTAAGGACTGTGCAGCGAGCTATGGAACGAAAAATGAAAGGTGTAACGTTAAGAAATTGGAAGAGGGCACTGTGAGTCAGGGCTGATACACGGTTCATAAGATCCTAGTCGGAGTCAAGAGGAAAAAATGGTCGTGGGCAGGACATATGTAATGCGGAGTCAAGATAATCGCTAGTCCTTAAGGGTAACGGAGTGGATTCCAAGAGGAGGCAAGCGTAGCAAAAGATGACAGAAAGCTAGGTGGGCGGATAAGGTTAAAAATTTTGCGAGGATAGGGTGGTCGTAGCTGGCAAACGACAGGGTTAATTGGAGAGATATGGGAGAGGCCTTTGTCCTGCAGTGGACACAGTTAGGCTGATGGTGGTTATGACGATGATAAGTTCTGTAAATAAATGACCCAGCCTTAAAAAAGGGAAGGCCAGGCCGCAGGAAGGTGTTTAGCATAGAAGTAATGCTGGCGTAGCGGCATGCCTACCAGGATTAAACAAGTCGTGCGGAGTTACATGCTTTGATGAAAGGACCAAGGTCACTGTTCCTTTTTTTTCTGAATCAAGTTTTTGATAGATAGGAGTTTCTAGGGAGGTCGTGTGGTTTTATCGGGAACAAATGAATGACAACGTGGACTTTCCTGCGAGAACAGAAAAAATGGATTGCATTTGAAATCTTTCGGCGTTCGCTCTTTCATTTTTCGCCCTTTACGCGGCGGGATCACGAGGAGTCCAGTGCTGAGATGGCATTTTACACGGCACGCGTAACGGAAAAGAGTGCGTTTCTATCCGGAGATGAATCAGCGGCATCTCGCGCCGGCCTGCTAGGCGACGATTAATGATCTGGAGTTGCGAATGGCTTTGGCGCTATCAAAGAAAGCAGGAGCAATCAAGTCTAAAGGAATGACTATAGCAAATACGCGTTAAGAAGTTACGGCAGAAATGGAAAGATCCAGTGTGACGTTGTAAGAGTTAAACTTAGTAATATGGATGAAACACGGATCTGTACCATTCATTTGGAATTGAAAATCGCAGCAAACAAGTTGATGGAACATCATGCGTTGACATCTTGCTCTATCAGCGTATCCCACCACCTGATAACAACTTGGTAAAATATTACTTATAGGCTGTTAATGGACAGTATTTTTTTTCGTTCAGACGTGTTTATTATACGTATTTCACTATACAGTTTGCTCTATAGTGTGCACCATTCAATTGAAGGGAACGCTCGCTTCGCATCTCGGATGAAGTTATTTGGGGTTTTCTCAATAGATGGCTTCGCAGTATTTCGCATTTCGTCGTATAGCCGCTAACCACGGTGCACTAAAGCAGTCCTCGGCAAGGCGCACGTTAAGTGCCGTAACACCTTTCAGTGCGAAGATTCAAATAAAGGCTACGGTATACCCCAGCTGTCGAATTAGTGTCTGGTGGCTGTGACAATAGGTTTTTAGTTTACTACTTTTGCCGGCATATAATCGCTATCGGGCTCGCTGATCATGGTTTCGAGCATCGGCATACCTTAAAGCGGCCGTACAGCTGATCGAAAAACTCTGGATAGAGATCTTCTGCGGCATTTCTATAGCAACGGTTGCAGACTCGAGCACCTTCTGCAATATCTTTACCGCTGTCCTTAAATACTCTTGTCCTCAAAATTTAGTTCCCGGTCCATTTCATCTGCCGCCATCTGGATAAGATTTTATTGATTCTATGAAGAGTAGCAGTCCGATAAATTTTTCTCGAGCTGGAAACTACCGGAATCGTTCGAATGCAGGACCTGTGCGTGACAAAAGGAAGCAATGCGTTCCCAACTGAACGGATCAAGTTCGCACGCTTGATATGGTACTTCGAAATTACGGTTAAAGGCGAAATCTTCAAATAATTGAAAACTAGTGGCAGCTTTTCTGTATTCGAAGCTTGTCGAACTGCCGACGCCTACATAGAAAGAGGCAGCAGAGAGAACGTGCATTAATACTCCGAAAGCCTCAGATTCATGAAGTGTAACTGCTAAAATAAAGTGTCAGCAAGCCGCTGCCTTGCACTTTGGCTTCGTAGACAACCGAGACAACCATGAAGACGATTAAGCAACTGTTAGAAAATGAAAGTACTCTTTTGAAACAATTTCTAGGAGGTTTGAAACAAATTATGGTAATGCAAATTCCGAAGGATGGAACCGTACGCCTAAAAATTACTGAGTGCAGTTTATTGCTTGATAATGCGTCCACGTTTGTTTAGTGCTCGGTCTATATGTCTTGGTGCAAACGGTACTCAAAGCCTCGTTGAACGCCTGTCCGCTACCATGGGCAGCTCGTGAAAAAACTATGCGAGATCGGTGCACGTTTGTAGGCTCCGTTGAGCGTTTTTCTCTGTTGCAAGAAATATGTTTTTCTTTTTTAAATTCCAGGCTTAACTGCGAAAAGTCTATGCACTGTCTAGGCTGCCTCTTCCAATGGCGCAAGCCCAGGTGATGCAGATTTCTAAGTTGTAAAGACGCCTGCTCTTAGATCTGAAGTTTATGGAGAACCACCTCTAGAACGAGCTGTTTCCGTGAGCTGGGTACGCTCACTGTTTCACCGTATTTCTTCGGGAAACACACCTATCGTGTTTTCTTGTTCTCTTCGCCTCGTCAACGCCTGTTGCATCCTTTCTGAGCTCGTCAGTAGGTTTGGCAACGCCAGTGTCAAGGTGGCAGAGCGGAGTGTTTGCGTTTCCTCATGGAAAAAAAATATCATCATGGGCGTTTTATAGAATTTAATGTTAATACAGCGCATGGCGAAGAATACAACCGAACAATCGCGGGAGTTTATCTGTTTCTAAACAATAATTTTTGAGGTCCCGAACGCGATCGGTACACAAAAAAGTGATGCAGCGATGCGTAGCGCCTAATGACCTCAACAACGGCAGCTGATGCTCATTAGCGGCCGAGAGGCCTTAAATGAAAAAAAAAACCCTGCACACCCTGTTCAGAGTTGTCCGCAGATAGGCCTCAAACGAACGCGGCGGCTTTGCTCTCTTTCCCGCATGTCATGCTTAGACATGAGCGCCCACAGCGACAACATGACGCACACCGTGAAGCCGTAAGCATCCGCAGCGTGACACGGTTGCGAAAGCGGCTCCGGTTACAGGCTCGGTCGACGTCTTTCAAAGACTACCTGCCACCCTTCTCCGACTCCCAAACGATCATAAAGAAACCGTATCACTAATATTTGAGGCGCCTTTTTGTAGGTAGCACATGCCCGCTCTCCTTCTACGTTCAACCGAGAAGCCGCCTGTTAGACGCCAAAATATACCTGTGGGACGCCAAGATGGTCCGATGAGATACCCTACCGGGCCGGCGCCAGTAAGATGCCCACATAGGCCTGTCAGACGCCCAATCAGGCAGTCGCCTAAGAGGCGCCAAAGGCTTCGTCGAGACGCCACGACGGGTCTCTAAGCCGGCCAACCAGACAGTCGCCTGTGGGACACCGTGCCAGGCAGTCGCCAGTGAGTCCAAATGGGCCGATGGTGCGCCCTGCCGGGCTGTGGCCAGCGACATGCCCAGCTGGGAAGTGGGCTGTGAGACGCCAAAACGTGTCCTGCTGTGCAGTCGCCTGTGAGACGCCCCAACGAGCCTATGAGTAGTAGTTGTATTAGTAGCAGCAGCAGCATCAGCACAACAGAAGGGGTTATCCGTGGCGCAACGCACACACACAGCTGCGGTACCGAATTTTCTCTCTGCCCTGTACGCTCTGACTCTCTCCGACGCAATCTGATTCTGCTGCGGCGTAGCTGTCGGAAGCTCCGCTGGACCACTCGGCACATTCGCCGTGGAGCTTTCTAGCCAGCTGCGACGCTCTAACTGGACCCCGTCGCAAATCTCAGCCCAGTTATGGCGAGGCCCGGCCTAAGCTGAAGCCACGTGCACGGCGGAGCCACCAGCAGCGCTCGATGTGACAGCCCTCGCGGTAAAAATACTCTGCAAATACTCCCAAGCTCTGCCTCTTCTTCATCAAGAAGGGGATGAACGAAAGCTATGCCAGAGAGCGGGTCTCTGTAGCGGTTGTCTCCGTTCTGCTGCTACATGCGTCAGATACTACCACTTCCCATGAAACAGAGGACGCGCAGGTAAAGAACTAAAGTGTACGCAAGTGTAGCTTGTCTTCTATATCATCAGGAGCGCAAGCTGTCCGATGGTGCCTCAGGCGGGGACTGCAATCATTATTCTAATAAACAATAAAGCAAGTTTACTTCATTGCTAACCGCACATAGTGAGCAAACTATTGATATCAACAGAAAACTACGAAATCAAGAAACCAAAAAAGACACACATGTTTATCGAAAAGGTGAATGCGTGGGAAGCTGATGCAATTGGCGTTGTTATTGGTAATGCTGTAGTCATTGCAAATCTTATTCCTTGGTTCTAGATTTTTCTCTTTTACGATCTGGCAGCTGCCAAATTTAGGAGCGCAACCGCTTTTTTTTGCGAACAATTGCCAAGGGGCTGCCGTTCCTTGCTTAAACATAATGAGCATGGTAGCCCAAGCGCTCAATAAGCCACCAGCCAGTTTTGCCGGTCTGCCCATTTTTCAGAGTCAAGAGGACCGTAGTCAACCAACCGCTTCTCCATACAGGGCCTCACCGTTTTTCCCTTTCACTGAGTGGACGGCATAGGTAGTAGTTGGTGTCTCCGGTTCTCCAGCGGCTGATCAATGCCGTGTGGCATGGACGGGCGCTATCGCAATCTCAGCAGGAGCGTGTGCCCAGCTTGCAGTCGACTGCTTCATTGGAAAGTTGCGTCTCGCAATGAAACAGTCACTTAAGGCACTAGTTACGCTGTGACATAGGAGAAAAAAGCGCAGGGGTTTGCTCTCACGGATACCTTTGGCGATTCGCAATCAAAGCACATTTCAATGCCCGTCTTATCGTGTCATGCCGAGCAAAAATTCGCGGCTTCTTGTCCGAGACCGTAAAGTTTGTTGTAAGGCGCTTATTATTTCGCGGCACTTGGAAGGAGAAGTGGCAGCGACTGAGATTGCCCTCGCGCTGCCGTGGGCATTTCTGCCAGTCGAATTACCCAGAAGGTCGGAAAGCCAGCAGTTTCTCTTTTCTGAAAACGCATGTGGCTGGGGGCTATTTCTTGAAATGAAGAAGTCTTCAAATGTAAATACCAGTGATGTTAACTGCATGCTGTCTCGTTGCAAGTTGAAAGCTCTTGTTAGAAAGTGTAGTCAGAGCTGCTGTTGTAATTCCTATAGATGTCACAGGCTCATGCAAAGTGCTCAGCTGATCTGGGTATCTGAATGAATGAAGGTTTATTCCACACAATAAATAAATCAGGTTGCTATCCATTAAACGTTATGATTGATATCAGGTGTAATTTATGAAGAATTGTATGCGATGTTTGAAACTACACACTACAAGGACTTGAAATGAGGCACTAAATCCCTATCGCATAATTTTTATTTGCCCGATTCTCCAACATAAATTTCCCTGGAAGCAAAGTCATATAGTAAAACAGTGGAATGTGATGTAGATCGGTTTGAATTGACAAGTGGGATGAGGTATTTATACTGGAAACATGATCTATGTCACTGGTTCATGTAATGCAATTAACGTGTGACGCAAACAAAGTTAGGGGAAAAACGGTGCAGCAGTAATTTTTTTCATGTTTATTCATTGAAAGAAAGGACATCAAGCAACACGCTTCCTATGGTCTGTACATTTTTTATAGACTTTTCCTGAATTTTTCTCGAGGGTGTGGGTAGGCGGGGATAAATGTGTGGTGAGTGAAATTTCTAAACGAAGCAGGTGGGGTAAAGAGATCTGTTGAAGTTGGCGATGGATATTTGGGCAGCCCCATTCTTATTGAGGCAGTGTTGGCAAGTTGCTGGTACGGGGAGCCTCAGAGCACAGCTGGCTTTCACAGTGAATCTCTGAATTCGATTTCGCGGACGTTTTTCAGTGCGAAAACAATGTATGCCTCATGCGAAGGAAAAACTACACAGAATGTTTACTACATTCGAAACGGAGCGAAAGCACGGATTTGTGCTACGTAGAAGACGACGGTGAGCCGGCAGTGCCGCGGGACGGAGAAGATGGAAATTGATGAAGACGACGCTCTCCAAGGCACAGCGCGAGAGTGTGGCGCAGTTTAACAGGAGACATGTTGGCTGCGGCGATAGCCTACTGGAGAGAACGGGTTCCGGCCGTTGAGAGTTATGCTCAGTTATGCTTGTCCCGCATCGGGTTTGAATTTTAGGTCAAGCCCAGGCTTGCAACACCTTTCTGTCAACCATAATTTATTACGTACTCCAGGTCCTTCACTGCACCAGACATTACATATAGCGTTTCCATCCCGTATTTACGAAGTTTATTTGGTCTTCTAATTTTAAACCCATGCGGCGTGATAGCCTTTTCAGGGCTGTTTGTGTAGGGGGTTCAGGTCTAGAGCACCTGTATGCCGTACAGTTGGGTGCCCGTTTCTTGTTTTTTCATGATTGTTCCCATCCGATTATCCGAGCATTCTTGCAGTTTAAGTTCATGTCTCTACTTCCGAACTTAGTAGTTTCTTCCAATTGTACTGTACGCCCCTGTTTACTAGGCTTTATGCAGGAAGTTTATTCCTCCGTGCTGTTTTTGACAGTTCGGTTTTCAAATGAGTACTTAGTCTGTTGTTTTTCAAGAATAAATCTGTTGTTTTTCAACATGACATCGCGAATTCAATATATATATATATATATATATATATATATATATATATATATATATATATATATATATATATATATATATATATATATATATATATATATATATATATAAGGGATAACAAAATCTTCAAGGCAACTGATTAAAAATATAATAAGTTGGGGAAGTCACATTGAAAAACTTAACAGATTTATTCAACGTTTCGACCAGGGACTGGTCTTTTTCAAGACCAGTCCCTGGTCGAAACGTTGAATAAATCTGTTAAGTTTTTCAATGTGACTTCCCCAACTTATTATATATATATATATATATATATATATATATATATATATATATATATATATATATATATATATATATATATATATATATATATGTGATTTCGGTACATAACCATGTAGAAGAAGTACCATGAAATAAAAATTTAATAGCCTAGTGGTCTCGCTTAGAGGCCCTTAAACGAGATCTGTTCGCGCAGCCGCAGGGGTTCGAATCCCAGTCATGGATATTGATTCAATTTCTTTTTGCATTTTTCAAGGTTTCCCCTCTAACTCATCTGAAGGTCAAAGCTAGGCACCCGGCTATCGAAGCACGAGGCCCCTAGAGAAGCTTGCGCTTCAGAACCCGTCAGCGGAAGTTTTACCCAGAAGTTGTCCGTAAAATGTGTCCATAGGAAGTGGTACCTCTCACGTCACCTCATTGGAAAAAAGAAGTTCGCCGGCATATGGGTTCGAACCCAGGCCCTCTTATGCCAGGCGGGCGTGCAACGCCTATGCCACGAAAGTTTTTTTTCGTACAGACACCCCCAACCGTAAAGAAACACCCGCAACCGTGTCGATTAGTATGACATAGAAATTCCAAAGCGTGATCAGCAAAAGAGCGCGAATCTCGGATGCTCTCTGAGCGAAGATGGGGGGGGGGGGGGGGGGGGTTAGAAGCAAGCGCCGAAGAGGCACCTGAAAGCCTGGCAGCCGGCCCAGTAGCAACACAGTCCGGTTATGAAGAAAATTGGTTTATTTGGTGAAGACTTGTGACAAAAGGCCTGTTAAACATAACCACTTTCAAAAAGACGGGGAGGAAGAGGTCGGATTCAGGGATCATTGTCTGGCCTGCTACTATGCACTGGGTAAAGGGAAGAAAACTGTTGCAATTATGATAGCACATAATGATATTTGAACTGACATAAAGACATCCAGCATGTGGCACAGAGCCTCAAGATGTACCGGCGACTGTGATGCGAAACTGCAGTTTAATCCTTTATTTTTCACGGTGGCGTCAAAAAGCAAAATAAATATACCAATTGCTTCAATTTAGAGGTCCTGCATATTTAAACAAATGCGTCTTCGGTGTCAGAACAGCGTCTCTTTTGGCATAGCATTTTCAACTATATAGCCCGTCAGAATACAGGTAAGACTTGCTCACTAGTAGGCTCGTTAAATAATAGTCAATAGTTAACTTTTTACCTAGTGCTGTTGGTCTTCTCACTTCTTTAGCGGAATGTAGCCGGCACAAAGTAATATCCACATGAGTTTTTAGAATTTCGAAAACGCAGTTAGCCTCGACGTCCTGGCCCAACAAGTTTTGGCTATTTTGACAATTTACGTGAACTTGAGGGGTTGCTTTGCCTGCAAGATTTTCGAAACTACATGTATTTTGGCTTGATTTTGGCAAAATTTGTAGCGCGACAGCGCCGAGAGTATCTGTGTTTTCAAAATTCTAAAAATTGAAATTGATATTGCTTACGGTGGGCTACGCACTTCTCAAAAACTAAGAAGACTAACAGGGATAGGAACAAGTCGACTATTTATGATTAGTCAACTAGCCTACGAAATAGCGCGTGTTAGTCGCATTGTGACGAGCAAACCGTTGACACCGCTATGCCGAAAAAAAGGGCTCTTCTTAAACAAAAAGTATTTTCTTTTCAATTTGCAGAGTATCTCAGGCTAAACGCCTGGGAAACACCTTGATAAATAAAAGTCGAGAACATAAGCACTTGACAGACGATCGTATCTCATTTTCAATTTTTCTAGGGTTGTGGCTCTTGAAAGAGAAAACAGTGTAATTAAATGTCTGATTGCTTTTCATATTAAGGCGACTTTATATTTTTACTCTTGTTATCATGCCCAGTCAAGATGTGTCATTCCCATCTTTTAAGAACGTTGCCGTTACATCAGAGGGATGATTTTCAGCCATGCCTAACTGCTCTTTTGAGCTATCCTTTATATAATGCTCACTTTCAAAGCGCTTGACAGGAAATGGCCAGTTTCGCTTGAGGATGTGAGCGTAAAGCCGCGAAGGATGCGACTTTTCTTCGAGTCGACTCGCGGGCAACGCTGGCGTGATCAATGCAGCAACTGCAGCGTTTTTTTATTGTTTGCTTTTATCACTGTGTAAGTGCTCTAGTGCTTCCACTCTCCCCACTAAAGCTTTAACTTACTTAAAGCAGAAGACGTTCCATTGTTTTTACTCGTGCTCTGCAGCGCGGTTCTCTCGTTTTTCACGTAGCGCGCGGGGTATTTCGTGCCACTTTCCGCTTCCAGCGGCGAGTCACGACTCGAATCTGTGCGCCTTGTACGGTCCTGATTGCTGCCACCCCTTCTGAACAGCCTGCGTCCCGAATTACTTTGTGAGTGCCACCAACTTCATTTAAAAGTGGGCACGCCACGTCACACGCTTAAGTCGTGATTATTTCGCAGAAGCGCAACAGCAAAACAAAGCAGTCTAAAAAAGAATGATAACAGGAGCCAAGCACGCACTTCGGTTGTAGCTACCCGAGCGCAGCAATAAAGCGAGCAGTAAATCGCGACGCTGTCTACCGTAACCCTCGCGTACAGTAAGTGACTTCCAGGCTGGTCTTAATCCCAGCTGATGAAGTGTGACGTGGCTGAAGAGAAAATGCCATGGCCAGAAAATTTCGGTAGTTAAAGTGTCAGCTTTCTGACTGACTTGCTTTTGGAGCAAGTAGCCTCAGTGTCGTATTCCTGACGCCTGAAGACAAACGAGCCTATTGTTAAAAAGGGCTCGCTTATTATTCCGGCTCGCTTAACTCCTAGACTGCACAACAACACGAGAAAGAATACACCTTTATACAGTTGGTAATGCAAAATCTGAAATAACAACTAAACAATGTGGCCCAGAGTTTCCGACCTCTGTGCATTTTTGCATGAAACAACAAACAAAAGTTTAAATGACTTTGAATATGACAGCATGTAGCTTTTGAAGACATTTTAAAGCTTATGTGATCTACACTGCTTTGAGAAGGCAAGGATAGACGTTTGTATTCAGAAAGATCGTGATTAAATACATCAGTGCTTTGGTTCTATACTGCTCTCTAGGCATGAGGTATAACGTGTAATAATCGGCAAGCGCAAGCCAGATATTCTACACGGTTGTAGTTAATTTTCATTCCAAATATGTGAAGCATGTTTGAGCTCCTATCACTGGTTGATTTTAGGGAAGTTATTTCCTAGCAGCGAGCTCCCCGAGCATTTCGAGCTCCCCAAGAGCTCGAAATGCAGCGGTCAGGTGCTGTTTTCATATGTATCAGCAGCGCAAACTCAACCAGGAAGATGATTCAGATAGGTCATAGCGCAGATAGGCTACCGGCAGATCGTGTTATTCAAGCTCATGTTTGGAGAACAACCAATGTCAGTCTGTCAGTGTTCGACTGCGTTGTTGGACCCCAGATCGGTAAACAGTAATAGGTGACATTTAACAAGCGCATAGTATAAATGACGCTTTGACCAGACAGGGATCAGTTCCTTAATTTTATGTCGCATGCTAACAAATACCCAACATTTCTGGAGAAAAGCGTTGTTCAACAAGGAACCGTTTAAAAGGCAGTTTTTTCATATGATGTAAGATCTCACGATATCAATCAATATATTGGCAGATTACCCGACGGCAGTCTTAGTTTCTTTCTGCTAACGTTTTGGCTATTAATTTTCTAAGGCAGTCTTAACTGTTCGATGAGATCGGTGGAAACACTTTAAAAGAAAGATTGTTTGTTTTACATATCAGAAGGATTGACCATTACTTCAGAAATGGTTTTCCAATTTTCTTAATTTTTTCCGAGAATGTTGGACGTTACTTGATACACCCGCATGTATATTATTTATCTGAGGCGTTCAGCTGAAATGCTTTTCGAAGTGGAGAGCCTGAAATTTAAATGTAGAAACCTTCACTATTATAGAGTAACTAAAAATACTGTTCACATTTCTGTATTGTGGGTTATTTCTTGATTTAAAGATTACGTATTTTCTTTTTTTTTAATGTTTTAATGTTTTTTAATGCGATAGGTTTTTAGAGCAAAAGAAAAAAGACTAGTGTCAGTAGCGTAGACAATGAAGTGTTGAGTAGTGGTATATGTATAACCGCTTTATTTAAATAGAAAACAAACAGGGGCCCAAAAATGTACTGATTTAGCAGGGAACGGACCACAATACGGCATGTGTATGGCAATATTCAAGATATATAGGTGCGAATTTACCTGAGCGCTACGCCCTGAATATCATAGAGCGGGAGTTCCTGGAACGGAGTGTGATGCTTCACTGAATCGGTGGCCTTTCAAATACCTAAATGCGGATCCGTTGTAAATAGGTTACTGTCAAAATTATTAAGCAGTTTTTTTCGCATCATAACAAAGCAATTCCATTGGATGTTTTGCCCTGAAACCGTATTGATATTCAACGAAGGCTTTCTTTTCTCCAAGGAAACTAATTAATCTCATTTTCAGGCAGACACTCGAAATCTTCTGAAAAGACAGGCAAGACTGAGATAGGTTGGTAGTTATCTAATACTATCACATCAGCGTCCAGTATGTACAACCATAACTTTGGCTATCTTCATGTAATGAGTAAAATTGCTGCTAATAAAAGCATATTTACAAATATGTCGCAAAGAAGTGCATAAAATATCGGCAGCTGTGATTGCCTCAACTGTCATGCCATTATCCCGAGCTGATGTGCTTCTTTTTAAAGAAGTAAGCAAGGCGAATATCTCAACTTCCGTGCAAGGTCGGGAAAAATAGAGTTTGGAGTATCAGCACATGTGTATTTTTCTATTTCTTGTCTAGTGCCGTAAGAGTCGCATGGTGTACCGGCATGGAAAAAAGGGTCATTGAATTTATCTCTTCGAGAAGTGCTTCTATACTCAGTGCGCTTCTCGCCAAGGGTTGCCATCAATGTGCGCAATGAATAGAAGAAAGGGATAACATGTGAAAAAGAGAGGAACGAGTCAGGGTACCTTATCAACGTTCTCATCGAACTAAATGCGAGAGCCCGTTCGCCTCAGGTTTCCGCACGAAGCACTTGCTGCCCCTTTGCAAGGCAAACTGACAGCATTTCTTGTTTTTGTGCCCAAATTCTCACTGCTTTAATGCTGCTGACTGGGATGATGGGCGTTAGATAGGTTAAACACAACATTCTTTCATTTCCACTAATATAACACGGTTTGTCCAATATATCGGCGTATCTTCCTGTGAGAAGTCAACACCTTTGACTTTTTCAATATGGCGATTTTTCGTAATAAGTGGAACTGTCACCAAGGCAATGTGTAAAGCACTGCCTCATCGCACTCTTAACTACCGTGATTTAAACCAGTTTTTGGAAGTGGTTCAGTGTTTTTCAACAAAATTCCGTGTACTTTTGAAAGAACTTGCGGTAGAAGTCACCGGGCGCAAGGAAGGTTTTTCCTAAACCTGGCGTTAAACTCCACACGAGCTGCTTACGTTGCGTGCAGTCTATATCAGGCTTCTTGCTTCGCCGCGAATTTCAAGCCGCGGCGCGCGGCAGCTGCTGCGATCTAGGCGGACGTATTCAAGCACGCACTTTTCTGCTAGCGAACGTGTGCCTTGTGCTGTACATTTCGTATTTCGCAATAGGCGCCGTGTCTCTGTCAAAAACGCTTTCGCACAGCCACACAGGTGCTGATCGATGCAATAAAATATTTTACGTTCTCAAAAAAAAAAACGCTCAAAATAAACACGAAGCGTGGAAGGAAATCAGTTTTCTTCGACGTGATGTATACATAGGACGGCAGAACATGCATGTAAATTCTGCCGGTACTGATAATGAGACGAATACGGCGAGCAATTTCCCCCTTATTGACGAATAAAGTTAGGGTTTTCGCGATGCGGATGCACTGACAAGCATCGTTCGCAGACATGTGTATCCTCGGCCTCTTCTCTACACGAAGTATAAAAAAGGCCGCTTGCTACATCGCGACAAAGGAAGGAGCCGGAGTCAAACTAAACTGGCTCTCGATAGCGCCTTTCGTCGTACGCTCGCTGCTGAAGCAGGATGATGCTGGCATGGCCGGCGAACAAGGGCGTTCTACGAAGCCCTGCTATTGTTCAGTACTTTCTGCACTGCAGTTTTCTGGGCCGCCAAAGCCGGAATTCATTAAAGATTGGCCGCGGCCTCTTCTCATTCACTCAGATCGTGCACGAGTAAGTTTGGAGGAAAACGCGGTCGGCCTGGTAACGTGGCACAGCACACGGCAAGGGGTGTCGCAAAAGCGATGGGTTTCAAGGCACAGTGCGTTGAGACAGACAGGTTTCAGAAGGCAAGTCGCGAAATTCACTTTCCTGTGCAAGCAACTACTGGCGTTCTGCCAAAATGAACAAAATCGAGCGGCTGGCTCGCGTGGCCACGTCTGCAAGTATTATTCCATCGTGAAAATTCGGAATGAACCAATAATATTCAGGGAACTGATGCGTTCGTAGTACACAACTGGCGAAATTACCAATAATAGGTATGTCTGAAATCTTAAGAACAAAGAGGAATAGCCCGGAAGAGCCTCCGAACAACGCGCAGGAATGAGAACGAGATCAAATCTAACATTCATTGAAAAGGAGAGTCCAAACCGCGAGCATTAGTTTGAACCGAAGTGACAGAGCGCTCTGTGCAACAGCAACTCTATTCAGATGACACACAATAAGGTGTCAATGTGTGTACAGAGTCGATCACACTTATGAAGAGTGCTCCTGTGGGTGCTGCGAATTGCGCATGCGACGCCTGGCGGCTATCAGTGGGATAGAGATAGTTCGGCCAATAGCGCCCCGAGCCTGGAGGCTGCAGAATTCGTTGCCGGCCAAGAGTCCAGCATGTGTGATTTGCGGGTCGCAAGCACCGGCTCTCTATGACTGAAAGAGCACACTGCCAGCTGAGCGGGAAACGTGTCGTCCTGCGCTCTGGCGGTGCGCTGTGGCCTCGGGCCATGCAGTAACGCCTGGAACATGCATGTTTGCGTGCCTTGTCATGAGCTGCTCACTCGCCGGTGCTCTGTCAGTGATACAGAGCCGGCACTCGGTACACACAATCCCTCCGGCCTGTATCTCAGTCGGCCACGAATATCGTAACATTCACGCTCGTGGCGCTTTTGAGCAAAAACGCCGGCAGGCGTCGCACGCGCGGTTCAAAGCGGCCGTTGGAAGACTCCAGAAAGTCTGATCGACTCTGTGCGGAGCTCCACACAGTCCCCAAAAGGCAAATGCGCATTACCACGGATACGTGGAGTCCTGCCTCACATTAGCCACTTGCGTCTTTACAGAACGAGTCGCGTGTACGGGCATCCACAGAGGGACACCACTGGTGGTGACATGTGTTACCATTGTCTTAGGCACAGTATACGCCACGCGCGGCTGTCAACTTCCCCGTGAAAGCATACGACCATGGAGTTGAGGTATAAGGACAGAAGCTACAAGAAGCTGATCACGCTGCTGGAGTTCTGGAACTTGGTTCATTCGGCCGAGTCAATACAGTCGCTGACTACCTAGCAGAGAACGTCCTTTGGAAGGGAGTAATACAGCTCTTTGATATCTACAGAGAAGGGCAAGCCTTCCAGAACTTTCGTTTTCTTTCAGAAGCCTCGAAAGTATCTGCGGACTTCTGACAAGGAACGGATCATCCACTAGCAATAGAGAAAGCGAGAACTGCAATTATCTGCTCAAGTGCGAGTGCAAGTGAGGCCAAGTGCTTCTTCCAGAGACAATAGTCCAAAACGGTCAACTTTCTTTGTTTCCTTGTTTTTGCGGTAAAGACACACCTTTGCCGCAAAAAAAAATACTTAAAACATGAGTCACGGGTGCCTACACACCTGAACCCAGTTTTTTCAACGCTGTTGAATCCCACTGCTTGGATTGCATCCGGTTTCATCTTTGGTGGTCGTATCCTTTTTGTGACCTGAGGTTCGAATCTTCTGCCGATAGCAGCGCGAAAGCCCCTTCTCTTTCTGACAAAAGAAGCTTCAGGTCCCCTTGTCTGAGCGAAGCTACCGCCTTGCGGCCGCCGCGGTGGCTCAGTGGTTATGGTGCTCGGCTGCTGACCCAAAAGACGCGGGTTCCATCCCGGCCGCGGCGGCTGGAATTTCTTCGGAGGAGAAATTCCAGAGGCCCGTGTACTGTGCGATGTCAGTGCATGTTAAAAAACCCCAGGTGGTCGAAAATTCCGGAGCCCTTCACTACGGCGTCTCTCATAGCCTTAGTCGCTTTGGGACGTTAGACCCCAAAAACCAAACCAACCTAACGCCTTGCGAGTGTTGATGCTTCTGGCGCTGTGTTCCTAGTCCTCAAGGTGCCGACGTAATCTGAGTGCACCTGTTTATTTCGTCGGAGCTGGCTTTTAAAGTAGTTTTACTGACAAATGATAGGAGCTCGGCCTTGTTAAGGTTCTTCTGCGTGCAAGTGATTCCCAGAAAAGCTGCTTGTTGAATAGCAAGGGAAGAAAGCAGATGACGGTACATGAATATTGGCAAGGTTGTCGGCACAGCCAGCACTCTGATGATTTGTTGTTGATGTGTTGCTGAATGATTTCCTGCTTTGTCATGCGGCCAGCAATAAAAAATGGTCTGCTAGCTTTTTTGCGACGATGACTTCGCTGACAGAAGAAAGAATAGATGTGTGAACCTGCGAGAGGAGGCTGCCTTTAGGTACTAATCTGAACTGAACTGTAAAACAACTTTTAAAATTAGCTGCTGAGAACGACTGTATATAGATGCCCAATTACGTTCTATTAAATCATTTAGAGCTGGGGTTTGCTTCCAGAGCAGCTAACCAACTAGAGAAAATGTTCTTTCTATACTGTGCGAAGTATTTCGAAATTAATATGCGTAGAATCTTCGTTTCGATAAGCGAATTAATGAATTTGCTCTCTTGCATTTTGCAGCAAATTTTCCATAATCGTCTGAAATATTTCGGATCTTCACAATATTTTCTGCAGAGCACTCACTTTAATCGCTGAAGGTACATTAGCCGTCAGCCACTGATAACCGAGGTAGAGCTTTTTACGATTACTTTCCTTTGGCAAGCTTCTGTTGAAGTTCTTTTGTAGTAAAGCTAAGTTTCATCCATCAGTGTTTACGATATTCTGATGGATGAAAGAAACCCACTTAAAGGAGCATATTGTATTTACGAATTTATTCTTATCTAAAAATGCGGTAATGGGCATGGTGTACTCGACTTATCGAACGCGTTCGGGCTTTGCCATGTGGCAAACCATATAACAAATATCTGCTAACTTTTGTATGATGGTGGCATCCCTGACAAAAGAAAGAATAGATGTGCGAACATTGGCATGATAAATACATGTACTGTACAGGTTCCAGCTCAAAAATTCTTCTGTAGGTCAAGCAAAACTACGGCTACAATGCCACAACCAGTTAACAAGTTCAGATAAATTTCCGCGGTTGATACCGTTGGTTTTAGCATATCACTATTTGTGTCCCTTGACGGACACATTACCGGCAGTGAGATTGGTTGTAAAGGCGTAGTGTAAATCTTTCAGAAAGTAGGTACTACATTAGTGGATGGCAAACGGTACACTACTTACTCGGAAAAATAGTCTAAACACTGCTGTTTTTGATTTTAAATGTTAAAACTTCCACAGACATGAAAATGGCATTGACCGTTTAGACCGACAGAGATTTGCAGCAATATGATGGTAAACCTGCGGATTCGCCAACTTTATGCCAAAATTATTCCGAGAGCCCAGAAGGGCAAAATTTTTTTGCAAACTCGCAATAAAAATTTCAGTAAATACAAATACGTCAGTTACATCGATGTGTTTTTAGCGATTACTCTTAAAGGGTCTTTATATTTTCTAACACTGTGAATACAAATGTGTCGAAACGGAATTGAACAAATGCGGAAATGCTCAAAAGTTTGCAGTAAAAGATTCAAAATGTGGAAGTGAAGCAATTCGAGCTCTAGAGCCTATGCTATTCTTTGAAATATCTGAGAGTGACAAATTTTTCAGTGCTGGAGCTCTCTGCGTCCTAGAAATCATCGACTAAATAATCTTTTCTAATAGCTTAGAAAACCGCGGTGAAGTGGATATAAACCTATTTCTTACGTTATTTCTTTGCTCGCTTTGAAAAAAATTATTACTTTAGTTGTCTTTATGTTTTGAGGAAATATGCCAGTGTACAAAGCAAGATTATAAATACACGTTTTACATGGAGTAAGGAGGTATGGGACTAATACTGGCGGTTACATTTTGGGAACAACAATGTGTTCACACTTGGTGTAGCACAACATTTTTCAGCTGGAGTTGGGAAAATGGACACTAAAAAGAACCTAAATAACCAAGTAAAACAGGAGCATGGAAACTGAAGAAGAGATGTAAAATATTCTTTGAATATATAGCCAGCTATTCTCCATTTAATGCTTTATGGCCTACACCTACCTCTTTCAATTGAGCGCTCGGTTTACGAGATGAGGAAGAGATGTAAAATATTCGTTGAATATATTTGCCAGCATTTCTCCTTTTAACGTTTTGTGGCCCATAGTTACCTCTTTCAATTCAGTAGTTGGTTCACGAGATGAGACAACTAAGCACATCTGCTGCCATAAATATTTTGTTTCTTTTATACCGTCAGACATGCCAGACAAGTACTTGCATTTACCACGGCTGAGATTGTTACTCACAATAATTTTGTATTCTTCAAGCTCCTCCTGCATCTAGTTTTTGATTTTTCTGAAACATATTCTTATGGACTTGAAGAAGCGGGCAGCGGCACGGGATGGTGCGCTCGCGCTCAGCCATGAAATCATGCCATCACCATCCGTTATGTCGTTCTGTCTTTATCTGCTTGCTACCACGTAACACTTGGTAGAGTTGCGAGCTTCTGCAATCATGCTGGCCCCGGAATTTCAACGCCCTGCGTCTGCCTTCGTCGTCGGCTGCATGTTCCTGGTAGGCGCCGTGCGGCTTTACGCCAGCCTTCAAAGTCAGAACCGACTTCGCCGTCCATTGAAGTATGGGGAAAAATATGTGCACCAGGCAAAGAATTACTGCACCAGTCTTTCTAGATAGCGTACTTGAATGATCTCAAGAACAGGTCATCAATTCATTCACAGAGAGAAACATTTCGCAATTACAGCATCAGGATTGTTTTTAACCGTTTTCTTTTCTCCACTTTCATCTCCAAACAATTTTTAGATGCATAAGTCAGGTTTCGGCCAAGAATAGTGAGAAACACCTCTTCTAGTGATTTTTCAAGAAAGCCAGTTATGACGCTTTCATTCATTCAGGAAACGGATGACACCCATTTCATTGGCTTCCTTAGATGGAAACCTGTGAAGTTCTCTTAAGCTAGTAGGGGTGAGTTCTGGCACGCCAGTGTTCTTGGCAACTTTCTGTACCTTGCTCAACAAGACCTCATTGCCTCTTTTAGGAATTCTATGAATTCCGACGTAGAAGCGTCTTCCTAGACATTTTGATATATTAGTAGGCGCCGGAAGCGCAGTAACATCCGTGTTGTCATTTTGGCCCTTTCTTTTCTCAACTGAGTTCGCTAAAAAAACCTGCTTTTCATTTTTTTTAAGTGCTAGCTCTTTACGCAAGAAACTTGGCTTTGACTCTTCGTAATGTTAAGAATTCTACGATACTTAAAAGACATTATCAAACTGAAGAATCTTGCATGGCATAGTCCATTCACTTTATCATGTAACACCTAATGTCTATCTTACCCCTGATATTCACCGATCAATCTGAAGTCAACACAGCCTTAATGTTAAGCCATACTTCGCCCGTATTAATAATTTCAAACACAGCTTTTTTCCTCGCACTATTGAACATTGGAACTTAATTCTTGGCATTACGCGGTCTCTTCCATAAACCTCATTTTTAACAGCTATCGGTGCCACATGTTGTTTTCTTTATGTTGTGTTCATTGTGAATTGTTTCAATTTATTAGTTACTGCCTATCACTTTGTCCGCGCTATGGATTCAACCATGTTAGATATAATCTTTTTTTGTGTGTGTGCTGTACATTGCTATTTTTACAAATCGTTAACCCCCACTCCTGCATCAGCCCCAATAGGGGCTGCAGTGTGTAAAAATAAATAAATAGATATTGTGAGCCTTCTGCTACAAGAAGCCCAGAGAATCTATCTTCGGGATAATTATGGCGAGTGTAGTTTGCACATCAAGCTCTTGACTTGCTTTGTAATTGGCGCCTCCGCACAATCTTCCACTGCTACAAGTAGGGCATGTGCATGAATATTTTGGCGAATATTTCTTTTTTGCTTTTATCATCGCCTCGATCAACAAGAACATTTCCCTGGGTGCTAACGACGATGTCACTCCCTGCACTCCAAGAAGCCGGTAACTGGATGCCTTATTTGCAGGCCAAACAGAAGTCTTCGTTTAAAGCACATGAAAATCAAGTGAAACAGTCAAAATAAAATAATGCAGCCACAGCGGATAGGTAGCAGTAGGAGATAAAAAACGAGGTTTGTTCGTGCACCACGAAAAAAGATTTTAATAACCATTAAAAGACAAATTGCCGCAGCACTCAGCAGTCTTCTTATTTCGCCACCTTCACTGCCGCAGTGAGATTCCATGGCATAACACCAGTGGAAAAGGTCGCGTTGCATAAACTTCGTTGGTGTGGCAGAGGGGCTGTCGATTCTTATGTAGTCGCAGTGATAATCTGTACATATTCGCTGACAGCGTAGAGCGCAGTAGACAATATCGGGCTCAAGATTGCGCTGGTAGAATGAGCCAGCAGCTAGGGCATCGCAAAAGGCAGAAATACGCGTGGAATCTGGCCGTGTCCTTTCGTCGCCGCCCCCGCTGCCAGAGTTTGACATGTGTTATATCAAAAAAAGAAGAGGACCACACGAGCTAAACCTTTTCTAGCTACTCGAAAATGGCTGCCCACACACTTTTGATGTAGTCTTTGGCCGCTTGTATCAGACTGATGATTCCGTTTGTTGTCTTTATCACAGAAAATACGGATGCACATGTTGCTAGTATCATTACCAACTGAACGATTCACTATGATCACCACAACAGTTGGCTTCTGTAAAATTTGGAATCTGAGTTTGTTTTTTTGCAGCGCTAGCTCTTAACGTGAGGGTTCCGGCCTTTACGTAGTAGTAGGGATCTTGTAACTTCGACGTTCGGCGGACGCCAAGACTACTCCGTGAGAGAAGCGAGTAATGAAGAGAGTAAAGAAGAAGACGCGAAATATACGTGGTAAGGAAGGACTCCAGATTGATTTTCATCACTTACCGTTCTTCAACGTGCATTGACATCGCACAGCAAAAAAGCGGCTTTTTACATTTCACCTCCATCGAAATCCGGCCTTCGGGGCCGGAACTGGCCTTGCATGGCGTCAGGGCGAAGAGCCGGATGCGACAAAAACAACAGACGAACACTTGATTCATAGCGTTGTTCTCCGTAATGGGAGGCCCACCTCACTTATTCAGCCACGGCACAGTCTGTGTCCCCCCTCTTTGGGATTGTTATAGGGAATTTTATTTCCTTATAATTACTGATAAACAGGACTTAGACGCGCACTCTCTGGCTTGAGCTTCCTTTCCTGCTATATGCAAACGCATGTAGACTGCGGAGAGAAAGTACGCTCGTGCTTTTCTACGCTATGGCTATGCTATATTCTGAAAGTTGCTTCCTTCGGTCACTAGGCTATACGGTAGGGCCCTGCCGTCAGCTTGGTAAGCTCCATTGCTGGGGAACACTGGCCTTTCGCTGCCCATCCCGGAGTTGCCAGGTGCAATTGCAGCTCGTGTGAGGAAACAATATTGTGCAGAAGCTCAGGTGAAGTTCGCGGCGTGCAGACAAGCGGCCAGAGCCCGCAAGCGGGAAAAGGCACGACAGGGCCGCGCATACATAATTGACTGCAGTTTCGCTCAACAATCATCTTGACTATAGGACTCAGGTGTCTGTTATTGAGTGTTTATTTAGAAAGGAATAGAAATGAAAATGGCCATGACCTATAAAGTTCAAAACACAAAAGACAACAGGTAATCTCTATTTGCGTAGTTTAATCCACAACCCAAGTGAAACAATGCAACGTTCACAGGTTCCAGTAGTCTTTTCCGCTCCATGCAAGATTTCTGTGCTTCGGCGTATTAGCAGTCCGCGGGCAAAGCCGAACGATGCATGGAAGGCAAAACAGCAAAATAGTTTGGTTCATTGCACGGAATGAATGTTTCATTTGCTACCGCTAGCTTGCGGAAAGATGTACTTGGAAAGGATAGAGTGTTGCCTGAAGACAAATTCAGGTGACAAAAAATTGACGTGCTTATTTCCAAAGACCACGACATTCGACTTTGTTACTCAGAATGCAGAAAATAAACACAAAAGAGATTGCAAATCATTGTGTCGCTGATGGTGATCTCTGCGTTCGCATCCCGTCGTATGCATTATCAGCGAAATAACTTAGGTACTGGTCAGTGGATGCAAACCACGAATAATATCAATTGTTTTCCTTGCTTGGGCACTGTAATTTTTTCCAATGGGTTGCGTATTCAGCCATGTAGCGTACACGTAATATTTTCGCAATAAACGTGGTTTAATGTCCGCCCCACGTGTGTCGCTTGGTCTCGTCCGCGCTATTAGTGCAGCTTGAAAAAGTTAGCACCGAGGCAGCGACTGAGACCATTGGAACCAGCTAAAGACATTCAACGATGATGTCAGGTAGCAAACGTTCTGTCTGCAGTAACATTTCTGGTGTTTCGTTCGCTGAAAGTTCTTGCAGGAGGGACGACGAGGGGTAAGCGGGGCGGGGATCGTCATTGCAACAACGAGGCCTTATCCTTCTTCAGCTATGTTTTTTTTTGGACACAAAAAGGTATGCTTTCTCTCCCCTTCAGCCCCTCGAACCCGTTCTCAGCAAGAACACCAGGGCAGCAGAATTTGGAAGGCACATTTCCTTTTTTCCCCTCTCGCTGCAGCCAATTTTCGCCACATTTAGTTAGGTTAAGTAAGCCTCATGAAAACTTCACGAACTTCATTCTGGAAGCTGTTTGCAAAAGGCAGAGACCCTAATGCCGATTTTGTAATCTGAGTATGTTTCCTTCTGCACGTGCAAGTTTGATCCCACTCGCGACCGGTGGTGTCTGAGTCGTGGTGCTGTTTTCAGGCACGGGTGAAATTAAATGTGCCGACTTTGTAATTAGAAAGGGAAAATTTACGATCTCGGCCAACTAACAGCGCTCCGCCGTAGCGCACGTCACCTAGCCACCTGCTGCTTGCTACGCTCTGGCCTCTTGCCAACAACAGCGCCTGCCGACTTCCTGACAGCTGCCACGCCGAGTTGTTTCAAAAGCCAACTTGCCTCGGGAGCTAAACCGCGTACTAAAAAAAATGCGAAGGAACCGAATGCCACGGCTAGGAAAAAATAAGAACTTTGAGCTGTTTAGCGTCTGCCACCCGGAGTAGTTTTTCGCTTGGGAACTCTGGCTGTTTCTCTGTGGGTATAATCCTGTAATCTTGTTTCACGCCCAGGAGACCTGCCTTCTGCGACGTCTACGTCATGTTTCTTCTTGTCCAGCCCTCTGTCTAGAAGAGGTCTGCTGTAAGTGAACTACGATAAAAAGACAGTGTCAGGTGTTTAGCACCGCTCACGATACACTTTAGCTGCGCTCTTGTTTGCACTTCATTACCTTCTCTACTGTCTATTACGCTAGATGCGTCCACGACGCGGTAGCTGCGATTTATACGCTCGTGAACTGTTTCCTGTAAGCTGTTATCAGAAAAGAATCGGCAGACGTTCCTTTCAACTGTAGTCGGTCAGCCGCCGGCTTTTGCTGCGGGCAAGGAATGCACGCATAATCTCGACAAAAGCGCATATCAGATTGTTGAACTTTCATCTAGAACAAGCTGGTGTACTGTACAAATTAGCTGCGTGTCGTATCTGTAATTCTACAACTTTACCGCAGAATGAAAGGTGCTACAATCAAGCCCTGCGTGTTGGCACCTCACGTACCGCGTGTGCTTGCATGATGGTCAGCGCCGGGAGGTCTTTTTATCTTTTTAATGAGCCAAACGCGAGAAGATGCATGCCTGAGGTACAGTCATGAAATTTATGAGCGTGAACACGGCAGCGCGTGGCAAATAGCCTCCAGCCCTACTTGTGGCAATACGCGGCGGCTGCTTTCCGCAACGTGGTGGAAAGGGTTATGCCGCGTTGCCAGCTTCCGGCAAGCCGAAGGACAGACCTCCGTTTCCACTTTGTTTACGAAAGCGGCCGCCGCGTATCGCCACGAGTAGGGCTCGAGGCTATCTTCCACGCGATGCCGTGTTCACGCTCATAAATTGCATGACTGTACTTCTCAGATATTTTAAGCACAGGTGGCAGAAGACCCGAGCAACAAGCTGTACAACAGTTGGGGACGACAAAATCAGCATTCGCCTCGATCGGCTGCCGTAACTGGCAACTGTGTGGCCATATATGTATATGCCCTCAGAGATGCCTCGAGCAGTGTGCTCGTGAGGGCTTTTAATAAAGGACATGTTTCACTAAAGTGTTTATGAAAGCATATCCGCCTTTGCACTGCGCCGAACGCAATGAAGACCATACGCTCTCGCATCACGCTCAACTAACACATCGCAAAGCACGTTCAGCACAACCATATGCGAGCGTCTGAGCGCGTACTCTGAGCTGGAGTCTGCGGCTGCTTTCGTGAAAGGCCTCGAACACCATCGCAATATCACCCGGGTGCACGACATTAACAACGAAATATTTTGTGAATCAGGAGTATGCGATCGTAATATGAAGCGAGCATTTGTGCTTGCTAGGTGGTGAGACGATCGAAATACGATCGCACATACGCACGCAAAACATATCTATAAACAGCGAGAACTACCGCAAAAGGTGCCATTGCAGGCAACACACACAATATGCACCGTGGCCTAGTCAAAACAAACGCCTGCATCGCGCAAAACATCGCACGCAGAACTGCGGTCCTTGTAAGGCCATATAAAAATTTGAAAAAAATTGAAAAAAATTGTGTTCGACCAAAAGATTCCCAGCTCAGTTCGGTGGCATTTGGTTCGATGACATTATAAGCGCGCGTGTAGTGCGGGGATTTGATGACGTAGCCTGTGTAATCGAATTGCGTATCAGCAACTGCTTTTGAAGAGAAAGAAAAGAGACAGAAAAAAAATTATGGCTGCGAGTTTAACTCGGCGGCATTGGCTGTCGAAGTATGTTGAGTTCAGATTGCAGTGTATCTGGAGCATGCCCACGTTTTGCTTTGTTATTAATGAGAATATTTAAATGCGCAGCGTCTCTACAGACAGGGAAGACTGTGGCTCTTGGAAACTTAAACAATGGTCTCACGGCGTGGATCCTTGAAGAGACTTCACGTCACAGTTAAGGAACGGCCATCCAAATGGAGTAGTGTATTCTATAGCGATAGCTGTTTGCTGTTAAAGCTATGGCAGAGGCGTGGTTACTGTGGAACAGCTTAGTATCTGTGCAAAGCTACATGCTTTGAAGCAGTGCCGAAAGTTGCGCTGTACTATCATCCCTCATGTCTCTGGAGCTTTGGAGCGTCTGACCAACCGTGTGCAATGACAAATGAACGGCAAAGTGACCATCTCTATACTTATTTTTTCTAAACAAGTGTCTACTAGCAACCATGAGGCATCATTGTAGGAAGTATTAACTACATGCAATGCCACTTCCAAACAAGCACTGTAAACGTGACAGCAAGGTAGTGCAACATACGAAAGGAAACAGAAAAAATTTTATGACTAGTAATATCAACAAAAGCTTACTTGGACACAGTGCTTGAAAAATACAATCTGAAGACCTGCAAACGGAAGATCGAAATACAGTTTCAGCAATTGTTTGCAAATTGGGCGCACAAGCCGCGTAATAGGGAACATTGATGCAGTCAAGAATGGTGATAGGGAGAAACAAACGCTTACGTATATTAATACGGCATTGATAACTGCAAATTTTCTTAGAATTGTCTAGTCTCTCTGATATGCAGTCTGGCTACTGTAGATTAGTGCTCTCATCAGTACCGGTACAATCGTTATACTGTGTGTATACTCCCTAATAATTTCAGCCAGTAAGCGTTTCGCCAGAGAGACAAAGTCTGCCAGGCAATATTGCCTCGAATTTTCGTCCTCTTCGACTAACGTTGTAATTCCTGATTATAAGCCTTGCAGCGCGTTCCTTACTCTTTTTTTTGAGACTGCATCATGCTTATTTATTTATTTATTTATTTATTTATTTATTTATTTATTTATTTATTTATTTATTTATTTATTTATTTATTTATTTATTTATTTATTTATTTATTTATTTATTTATTTATACATACTGCAGCGCAATTTATATGCGCTATTAGTCATGGAGAGTACCTATCAGATTATATTGTAACGTTTGCCTGACATTTGTCAAGTGCGGCGTTTCTTTCAGTACCTAGGGAGCGCTTCTAAAGTCCCTTTGAAAAATATACAGAAAGATCAGAAGCTTTTGCAGCTATCATATCAATGCGGCCTGTACTGTCTAGTTACGCTGTGAGTATAACAACGAAATATTTTGTCTTATTTCTGGTCCGGATGGCATCATAGTTAACAGGTATGATGTAATATATTTTTTGCTAGGAAAAACACATGGTAACAGTAGGATATAATCAGTCGAATGCCGCACTTCAGGCACCAGTCAAAAGCTTTGTAAAAAGGCGGTCTGCAATAAAATCAATTTATCTAGTCACTTGAGAGCGGCATAGGAATAGTAATCGTCAGCATGCAGTCTTACAATGCATGTGAGGCCGACAGGCAAATGATTCAACAATATGAGGAACAACAAAGGTACCCGCATGGAACCATCTGGCACTCCACATGAAAAATCGCAGACAAAGATGGCGAACAATTTTTAACCACTCGCAGCTGACGTCCGCTTAAGAAATAATTTAGCGAAAAAGAAAAGTATTCTGACTAAAAAGGCATGATAACTTCTACAGGAAGAGGTGCTCTGGCTCCACATCACAGTCCTTTTTAAAATTTAAAACTAGAAAAATGACACCTATTCGAAAACTATGGGCTCGAGTGTTCTTCACGAAACAGATGTCCAAGATCTGGACCGGAAATTGCCGACCTCATTACGGTCTTCATTCCTGCGGATGGGTGCGACATTCGCCGTATTTCAATGTACAGGAAATTTCTCGCACTTTAGAGTCATATGGAATCAAGGAAGCAGTAAAGGATTAATGTGATCTTATCACGACCGTTGTTGTGGTCCCACCTCGAAGTAAGACCCGCTGCCATCTGCAAGACGTGCCCCCTTCCGTTCATGCTGCAGACCTACGCACAAGTGGATTTTATAATAGAGCAAAAGCGAAACGCGGCCAATGAGAGCCAGAGCAATAGCCTCACCAAAGTACCCAACCATTCACTTTCTACTGAAAGGCATATAGGCAGGAAACATTTGCAAATCTCCAGCAGTCAACAGTGCTTTCATACCCTCCCACTTTATGACAGCGCAGACGGAGAACGAGTGTAAGCGATGGCACAGCGCAGGATAAAAGTAATTTTATATCCGTTGATCGTATATGTTGCCGTTAAATAGCCCCGTAGAACTGACAGTATGGTCTCTCACCTGAATCCTTAGTGAACAGCGCGTCTGCCAGGCGTATGAAATGGTAGCCTGAGCTAAATAAATTAATTTTTTTAAATAAATGAAATGGAAATTAATGAACTGTGTGTCGTATTGGTCTAGTTGGTCTGCATGCACTTCAAAGCGTTAGCGCGACAAAAACGAGACATAAAAAAGAAAGTCGACATGGGCACTGACTGGCAACTGTATGCTTAATAGAAGACTTACAATCATGTCAGGAACGGAAACCCGCGAAAGCAGCTACTAACATGAAAAAAAAAACCCATCACGTACTACTTTGAACTGACTGGAACTTGTCCAGTGAACTGTATGAACTATCTGCCGGTAGTGCTGTAGCAGCAGTAGCTACACACGTGTCCGGTTTCTTGACGATAGAATAGGACTCGAAGGTTTCGCTGTAGATCTGGTTGCTATGATTGTACATAGTCGTGATATACGAGGTCTGTTAGAAAAGTATCCGAATTTATTTTTTTTTGCGAACACCTGATGGATATGAGACAAGCGCGCTTGCATCAGGCGACCTTGAACCTTCATGCGCATGCATGAATTTTTTCCCGCCTGCCGATAGCGTCAGTCGCTGGGAAGCAGCGTTTGAGTGAGGCAGTGTGCAGTGCTCTCGTCGGTTTTTTATTGCAAGGAAAATGGCTGAGTGAAAGGAGCAGCGCTACTGCAACAAATTTTGCCATAAACTTGGCGACAGCCGAGTGGAAACCATTCGAAATATTCAGACGGCTTTCGGTGAAGATGCTATGAGCAGCACACAGTTTAAGCAGTGTTACATTTGTTTTAAAGATGGCTGCACATCGGTGGAGAACGAGCCACGCTCCAATCGGCCATCAATATGCCAAAATGACCAGGTCATTGCCGAACTGAACGCTATGATGATGCGGGACTGTAGCGTGACTATCCGAAAAATTGAGGAAGAGGTGGACATGAGCAATTTCTCCGCACATTCCATTATCACCGAAGATTTGGCCATGGAGAGAGTTGCGGCGAAATTCGTGCCGAAGCTGCTCACGGTGGAGCAAAAGCAGCTTCGTGTTGAAGTCTCACAGGACATGCTGGATTCCGCAAACAGTGACCCCGACTTCATCAACATCATAATCACTAGTGACGAGTCTTGGGTGTACAGGTACGACCCGGAAACCAGATCCCAGTCGTCAGAGTGGAAGCATTCCACGTCACCAAGACTTAAGAAGGCCCGCCAATTGCGCAGCAATGTGAAAGTGGTGCTGACTGCTTTCTTTGACACCCTCTGTGTGGCAGACCACGAGTACGCACTCTACAGGGTCAAACAATGACCAAAGAGTACTACAGGGATGTCCTCCGTTGCCTACGTGATGCTGTGCGGCACAAGAACCCGGAGCGGAGGTCAACAGGAAATTGGCGCACCCATCGCGCCAATGCTCCTGCACATTCCTCGCACTCGAATCAGATTTTTTGGTGAAAAACCAGACTCCTGTAGTTCAACAGACTCCTTACTGTCCTGATATAGCCCCTGCGATTTCTGGCTGGTTCCCAAAATCAAAAGGCCATTGAAAGGAGCGCGATTTCAGACAAGGAAGAACATTATGGCTGCAACGACAGCTGAGCTAAACTCCATTCCAAAAAGGGCCTTTTCGGAATACTTCCCACAATGGCAGCACCGCTGGGAGAAGTGTGTGGAGTCCCAAGTCGACTACTTTAAAGATGGCTAGGTTTGCAACGCTCCAGTTATGCAAGTTTTTTTTCAACGGCCAAAGGTCGGATACTTTTCTAACAGACCTCGTATAGTAATGCGGCGTGCATGCGTGTTTCTCGCGTTTGGTACACTCCCGACAGTGCAGCACGAGATTGAGAAGAAGCTATTCTTTTATCATTCGATTAGTTTGGTACTTTTTTAGCGGCGCAGTTATGCACCCTGCCGTTAGGGTACAAATGTTCTTTCTGCAAGACAAAAGAAGTCCGTGCACAACACCTTTCCTGTAAGCAGTAAATTTGGTGGCCAAATATTATGGCATTCGAGTTGGTCTATCTTCTAGGGAGTTAAGTCGTCAAGTCAAAGTATTTTATTTCAACAACACAGTTCAAGTTGTCTAGGGGGAAAACCAAAAGCCAGAAAAATGCCTGACGAAGAGTCTGCCCCAATCTTGCTACCATTTCAGAAGCACAGGACATTCTGCGCAGAAAACACAAACTAAAGACAATACAGACTGCGTGGTTTACGTTCTAATGCTTTATATTGCACAGCCATATGCCGTTAAACAAATTCACAAAAAAATGGGAGAGAACACTTAAGCTGCGCATTTATGGTATAACGCGATAGCTTTAACTGGTTAACACCCAGATATTCCCGAATAGGTCACTCACAATTTTACACTCGTAGGTCCCTGGAAATCCTCGTACCACTTCTGTCGCAGCGCATTAAGCGATGGCCCTGCGATGGCAGGTGCTGCCATGGGTGGTGCTTGTGTGGCCCAGGTTGCTCCTCTTGGGCAACGTCTCGCGACCAGTCATTAACTTAACTGCCACCTGCCATGGTGCCATTTCGCTCACAATGGAGTGGATATGTGGTGATGACGCCAACAAGGTCACGTGACCCAGGTGGCCCCCTGGGTTCTTTCTCCGCGGATTTTTCGCTCCCGAAGCTCACAAAGCCGGAATTTTTGCTCTACGGGATCCTTTACACTTTCGCATTAAAAAGCCACTTTTTCACTGCTGCGCAGAGAGTACCGGACTTGTGCACAGCAGAAAACACAGCGTGCACGTTGTGCCTCGCTATCTTTTCGAGCCAATATGAGACTCTGTGCAGACACAGGATGCGCACCACCTTCGTTGCCGCAACCAGCGACAACGCGCTGTATTTAGTGCGCTTTCCCGCAGTGCTGTCTCGGTGCACACGAGCACTGTAATCATGCAGAGAGTTAGGTGCGCTTCACCACAGAGCAAGCACTGTGCGCACTCGCGCTGTAGCAGACGATCCGAAGCACCGCCTCCAGGCCCGTGTGCGCCTGCGCTGCAAAGCTTCGATGCGCGACCGCGCCGGATGCGCTCGCGCCCCGCGGAGCGCGGCCACGCTGCGCCGTGTTCGTATTAGAGTGGACGACCCTGTACATTGCACAAACCGGAAGGTGCGTAAACAGTATATTAGGGGAACACGCCAACACGTGTCATCAGATAACGCTCTCCGGCAGTTTGGCTGCCCACTGTCACCATTGCAAAGAGAAGCCACGCCATGACAGCCCAACCATCCCAGGTCATGCAAGAACGGAAAACTAAAAAGGACACAAACCTGATCTGGGCGACACTGCCGTCCTAGGTAACGCAAAAACAGAAACCAATGGAGAGATTTTCGAAGCATTGAAGATAAAGACAGCCGGAACAGAAAATTGCATCAGCGCACCGTCAATATCCCTTCAAGATAGCGAAATCTGATGGTTGAGGTCATTGGCCAGATTATAGGTAGAAGGCTGACAGTGCTCCTTTTGAGATGCCAAAACAGTTCACTCTCTCTTATTTCACTCTTTCTAGTTCTGTGTAAAAACGCTGCATCCTATTCAATAAACTCTTTTGAAAGAACGCAATTCGTCTCTTCCTGTTCTTCGTATACGGAATCTGTATAAGCTAGCGCCCTATCTCCACTCTGAGGAAGTTGTAAACAGCACATGCGCCCCGAACGACTCTAGTGACAGGAGACACAGTTTCAAAGTACCCCGTCATCAAGCGAAAGCAAGCAAAGTGTCTTTTATTGCGAAAGCAATATCGCTAGCACTTTTCTGCCGTCGGCAGAGGTCGTTCCATCACTGTCACGTGGCACGACCACGTGACAGCATTACGTCACGACCAGAGGAGAGCAGGGGCCCTAACTCGTCTCTTCGGCCGTAGTCGTTCCTTCGCTCGGCGCGGCGGCTACCACGTGACGGCCTCCTCGGCCCGCCGCGTGAGGGCGCTCGCTAGGAGAGGATAAACGGGGCGCCGCAGGCGCGCTCCGCTTAGTCATGTCTGAGGAGTTGTACAAGGCGTCGCTGGAGCGACGTGCTGCGCGCAAACGCCGGCGCCGTTCTGAGGAGACAGATGAAAGAGAAAGGCAAGAGCGGTTGGCTAAGAAACGCGCCTATGCCGCAGAATGGCGAGCCCGGCGGCGTTCTACAAGTTCTCTTTCTTTCAGTCGCAACAACAAGGCATCGCGAACGGGTGGTGGCGTTCCTCCCTTCCTTTACGGTGCGATTAGGGTGTCCACCGAGATGACATAGAATTACTGCGCCATTTCCTTTCCTCAAAAAGCCGGTAGCCACGCGTGACCTGTAGACGCGGCGCACTGTGTTCCAAGACGCTTTCAGTCCTTGCGCAGCGCCGTCCGGTAGCCACGCGTGACCTGTAGACGCGGTGCACTGCGTTCCTTCAGTTGGAGGCGCTGTGCGCTTTCGAAACCTACCAGGCTTAACCAAACATGGGCCCCCGCCAATTTTTACTTGTTTCCGGCTATTAAAAGAAATTTCTCGGCAGGCGGTGTGTTCAAACCGACGGGAACATAATATGGAGGAGTGCGGTCTCCATACCTGGTGCGCACACGAGCCACCACATATAGATCATCTGGTCAAAGAGCTCGAACATGCGCATACTGAATTCAAAATCACTCTTGGGTAGCACTGTATCCAATTCCAAATGCCGGCAGAAATGTAATGGACAGTGTGTGACAAACGCTAAGGTTCATACGAATTTATTTGCTTTCCGAGGCAGCAGAATAATATTTAGTTATATTTATTTATTGCCGGGATTATGCATATATATAGCAATTTCCTCGCTAGCGTCCTAGAACCCTCCTCGCAGCGCCGCCCCTCCTCCTCCCCTCATCCTCCTCTTTTTTTCCCTTCTCCTCTTTTTTTCTTTCACGGCTGTTGCGCTCTTCGGTCTATTACTCCGGCGAGTCTGCCTCCGCGCACCGCCGCCGCAAATCTGCGCGTCTTCTGGACCACGCGGTCTGTGTTCTTTAATATTTTTTTATGTTTTTTAGTTTAATTTCTTTATTATTTTGTTTCTTTTCATATTTGAATTCTTTTATTTGTTTTATTTCACTCACGAAACCCGTGCGCTCACTAGATGTGCTTTTTCTCTAATATATTTCGTGTTTTATGATCTAATTTCTTAAAGTTTTGTTTCTTTTCATACTCGCAATTTTTTCATTTGTTTTATTTCACTGACGAAACCCGCGCGTTCACTAGATCTGCCTTTATTCTTGCTCAAACCGTGTTCGTGGCGGAATGGCAGCGATTACCCTTGAAGTGCCAAACGCCCTGGTTCGATTCCCAGTCTCAATAAAGTTTTTTTTTCTTCGCCGGAACTCGAACACACTTGCTAGCATTCCCTGCTCACGACAGTATGAGGCATTAAAGGCGATTCTAATAAAGCGCGATTCTGCTCGTATTTTCTTTCACAGCTGTTCTGCTCCTGGCGAGCTTCTAGGGCGGCCGGCTCGCGATATTCGCGTTGCCCTTCGAGCCATTTGTGTGGCCGGCACGTTCCTCGCGCAAAGAAGGCGACTGCGCACGTACTTAAAATGGCGTTAAAGGGCGATTCACACGACGGTCCGTCCGCCCGCGGCCCGCGCACTACCTGGTCTCCTTCCGTGATATTCTCTCGTATTACCGAGACAAACGAAGGGAATACGCACCCCCCGCTCCGTCCCGCACCATAGCGCAGGCTGCACATTGGCGACAACTACAAACCCGGACTGCTCAATAATACTGCTGCATGCCCGATACCCAGACCAATTCTCGTCATCATGCAAACTTTTGCGGCAAACCAGGCGCCCCTACGATTTACATCATTGGCAATAAACGTTTCCACCTCCACCTACGTGTTCACGCGTCAGCACATTGAGAGGCGCGCTGACCAGGCCGCGGTCCAGAAGACGCGCAGATTCGCGGCGGCGGTGCGCGGAGGCAGACTCGCCGGAGGAATAGACCGAAGAGCGCAACAGCCGTGAAAGAAAAAAAGAGGAGGAGGAGGGGCGGCGCTGCGAGGAGGGTTCTTGGACGCCAGCGAGGAAATTGCCCATATATCTATATATACGAAATTGGCAAACGCTTCATTTAGGTAAACATTTATTGCGAGACGACGTTTCCGACAGAGGCTCTCAATGTCGCATTTTACCTCTAGCAACCAAGTACGTTATCTTTCTGTGCTATATATATATATATATATATATATATATATATATATATATATATAAGGAAATAGTTGAAGTACACTCAACTTTACAATGATGAAGGACGGTCCACCGTCCGAAACCGTCGGTAAATAAATGTTTCTCTAAGAAGTGTACTTCAACTCTTTCCTTATGTTATCAGCAGTCGAGCAAGTTTTTTCATCGTAATATATATATATATAATCATGTAGTGCTGACTGCGGTGTTGCAGGCGAAGACGTTGTAAGGCAGCATGTCGGCGATGGTTTTGTTCAGGCACTCAGTCAGTCCCTGTTGGCCTGCATATGGTATGCAGTTGTCCTCCTGTGGCTGGTTTGGCCGCAACGCAGGATGGCTTGCGTCAGTTCCGCTGTAAACGCTGTTCTGTCCATGATGAGCACAGCGGGAGTACCGTGCCGCAGAATAATGCGCTCCACAAAAAATTTCGTGACTTCTCTTGGTGTTCCGTTCGGTAGGGCTTTTGCCTCGGCTTAGCGGGTCAGGTAGTCAGTCGTTATGACGATCCACTTATTTCTAGACGTTGACTTCGATAAAGGGCCAAACAAGTCCATGCCAATCTGCTGAAAAGGCCTTGAGGGGGGTTCAATAGGGTTCAGAAATCCTGCGGGTCGGGTGAGATGGGTCTTTCGTCACTGACAATCTCGGCATGATTTCACATTATGTGCGACATCGGCACACAGAAGGGCCAGTAATACTTGTCTTTTATGCGGCGGAGGGTGCGAGAAAGCCCCAGATGTCCAGCTGTCGGCTCGTCGGCTGAAGCCTGAAGAACTTTCCGCATACTTGCAGGTTCAACGAGACGGTAGGCTGTTTTGTTCGCAGCAACGTTCTTCTTCACGACGACACCATTCTGTACACATTTTTAGACAATCCTAGCTTGAAGCATGCGACGGATGAAGACATCTTGCCATCCAAGGAATCGATGAGGCGGTTTAGGTCGGGGTCCGAACATTGCTACTGTGCAAAAGGGCTGGAGTTGATGGGTCCCAGGAAGGCCTTCTCATCGTCGTCCGGTGGTGGTGCATGTACAGGGGCTCGTTACTGGCAGTTGGGGTCAGAGTGCTTGCGTCCGGAGTTGTAAACGACGGTAACGTCAAACTCCTGGAGGCGCAGGGTCCATCGAGCGAGGCGGCCGGAGGGGTGCTTCAAACAGGCAAGCCAGCAGAGTGCGTGGTAATCGCCGCCTACCTTGAATGGTCGTCCGTGCAGGTAGGGGCAGAATTTCGGCGTAGCCCAGATGATGGCAAGGCGTTACTTATCAGTTATCGAGTAGTTAGCCTCGGCCTTGGAGTGCGAACGGTAGCGTATGTGGTTAGTTTCTCCAGTCCGTAGGTTTTCTGAATGAGGAGAGCGCTTACAATCACGATGCTTGCGTCCGTACGAATTTCATTCTAGGTGTTTAATCAAAGTGCGGTAGGATCGATGGGGACTCTAAGCGTCGCTGAATTTCCTTGAAGGCTTCCACTTGCGGCGCTTCCCATTTAGATGGCGCTTCTGCCTTTGCCAGTTTCGTCAGAGCATCAGCGATGCACCAGAAATTCCTCACAACGCGTCAGCAATACGCACACATTCCGAGGAATCTGCGCACAGGTTTTGTCTCGGCTGGTGGTTAAAATATTGCGATAGCAGCTGTTTTCTGTGGGTCTGGCTGTTATATCTCCTTGCTAAAGATGTGGCCTAGAAACAGCCGCTCTTCACAGGCAAAGTGGCACTTCTCTGCTTTCAAAATTAGGCCGGACGACTTGATTATGTGTAACACTGTTCGAAGCCGTTTTTAGATGCGCTTCAAAGTTCAAGGCAAAGAAAACGACTTCATCTAAATATACCAGACAAATTTGCCACTTCAGGCCCGCCAGCGCTGTATCCATTGCTCGGTGAAACGTCGCTGGTGAGGAATGGAGATGAAATGTCATCACTTAGAACTCGAACAGGCCATCCGGAGTGATGAATGCGGCTCCTAGGTAGTGAGAGGCGACAGGGACATCCGTTAGCACCTCTACCATATGTCACGCGGTGGTGACTGCAGTGGGGAAAGCAGGAAAATAGCGAAAATGTCTTTTAAACAGAACTATATTTGGGCTGACTGGCACCCGTGAAGAACTTTATGACTCGGCGGTGGCGTACCAAGACTAACAAGTGTGCTCGGCGGTCGTCCAAAAGAATGCCCGCCGCTATCAGCCATGCGGAATTTAAAGCTGATAGCGAACTTTTGAGATACGCCGTGAACAGCCTGTCACTGCATGGTATTACAATTTTCCTTAGAAGACGATTATGCCTTGGCAACGTCTTCATTGCAGGTTATCATCCAATCCCTTGGTAGTTGGGTCAGCTGAAGTCTACGATATTATGAACTATCACTTCAAAGAAGCACGAAACAAGAATTTTAAACCTCGTTTAAGAAACACGTTGTGCACTTATGCAAGTATCAGAAGTGCAGCTTTGGATAGACGGAAACCGGTCGGAAGAAGCGAACAAAGAGCGGCGAAAAGAGAGCCGGCCCTCCATTATTACCCCCGAAAGCATAAATTTGATGGCTGCTGCCGTACAGAAGTTGGTAGAGCACCGTACGCGAAATTTAGAGGTCGTGGGTTCAGATCCCACTTGCGTAATGTTTCTTGCATTTAGTTTGTAATAAGTCATCTTTTCGCCATAATATTACACAATCTATTTCTCATTGATCAACACCACAAATCGTAAAGAAATAAACTTTCACCTATGCGTTCCTTGGTTTCGGTAACCGCTGCCTTCCTTTATTTGTATGTCATAATGAGCCTCGCAATTTCCTACCCTTATCTGCCCGTGTACACAGTGAGATATAGAGGAAATATGAAGCATATACGCTGCTAAGGGGCGAGCACGTACTACACTATCGTGGTGTAGCGTAGACAAAGGATTTCAGTGTGGGATTCTTGATCAGTCAGGACATAGCTGGCAACAATCAGGAATCCAACGGCGTTTAACAGATGGTGTCAATTATCGTACTCAAGCTTAATAAGAGGTAAGCATTTGAGGTGGTAGAGTCGTCGACGTCTTCAGCCAGCCAAGATGACCAGATATTCGAAAGCTTCTGTGAAAAGGTGGAATCGGCAACGATTAAGTAAAAACACTATACCCTACCGACGGAAGACTTATCCCATAGTGGCACAGTAGGACACATGCGTTACATTTTGTTCCCTATGCTAAACGGCTCTTAAGAGGCATTGGGGCGGAGAAATTCCACTTAAGCTGTGCTCCTACCTATATTAAGGTTTCGATGATTTGTTTAAAAATGGTTTTAGTGATATCCACTAGATCAGGTAGCTAGCCGAGAGCTTAGAACGTCTTTTTTTTCGGCGTGTAGCAAGTTTTTGGCTATATTTGATCTGGCAAAAGAAAAAACAAAGCGTCCGTTGAGTAATTTCTCTTTTCTGCGTAGAGAGGAAAAACTCCAGATGACAACGGGCACTTCCCATCGTGAAAATATTTGGGTCTTTAACGACTGATGATTGAGTGGTAATTCTCAAATATCGCATACAGAGTTGGTTCTTCGGCGCCAGATCATCAATAGCTAAACATTCAGAACCTCTAGCAGCAAGAAGCTCTTACAAATGAGCATGAAGGGCAAAAAATATGGCCATAGTTGGCGTCTCGGATGAACTTTGGCTCATCGGCAAAGAACACAACCTTTTGGAAGTGGAACAAAGGCGTAGACGTCATTGGCGTTCCGCGACGGAAGAAGCCGTGCGAACAAGGTGAACGGCAAGAGAACAAGTGCGAAGAAGTTGTGGAGTGGTTAGTAGAAACAAACACAGTGAGGAAACTCATGTAGGTCAATTTAACAAATATGTTCCATTTTCTTTACCCCCATTTATTTCCAACAGGAGAAATATGTCCCATTTTTTTCAACTAAACTAATGTTACTAAAATTGTGAAATTTGTTTAGAGCCGTTTCTGAGCATCTCATCAGGTTGTGAAAGCAAACATGTTTGATCAATTTTGTAAAAAAAGAGATGCTGTTCCACAAAGGGTTAAATGCCAAGTTCCAAGATAGGCAAGAAGCTGGCTGGATACCAAGCCGTTGGTGACTGTGTTATAGGTTCTAGGAATAATAGGGTAGAACTATTAGTAGAGTTCGCAGAAGTAGATAATTTGCGGGCAAAGAATACCTTCTTTCGCAAACGTGAGAACTGAAAGTGGACGTGGAAGAGCCCGAACGGTGAGATCAAAATTTAAATAGCCTTCATAATCGGCTCTCATTCTGGCATTGTGCCTGATGTGGCGGGGCTCAGCAGGGTGTGATACAGTGACTATAGAATAAGTACAATAAGATTTCGAATTGGTCTGGACCTATAGAGACCACAGGAAACTAGTAAAGGAAATAAGCCCACCAACGAGCTGGCGGTAAGAGAGAGAAATGGGAGGGATTGAGGATCTTACTCCAGAACAGATATTCCGCTTTAACGGAGGACGACGACCTTGGTGTTCAAGCAGTTCACCATAATCTTGCAGACATCATTACAGAGTGCGCAATAAAAGTAAGAAGTGACATAGATAGACGTGGTACTGTTAAACTCTAAAGAGGCGAAACAAGTTGCTGCGAAGCACCGAAGTGTAAAAGCCTCTAACCGAACAGACTAAAGATGGCTGTGATATCAAAGTTAATCAATAAGCGTAAGGTGCCAACATAGGGAAGTGTAAACTGGACAGAATCACGCTTGCTCAACAAAACAAAGGTAGCCTTAAAGCGGTGAAGAGAAAATTAGGTAGAGGCAAAAATGGGATGTTTGCGCTAAGAGACAGGCAGATAAATTTCATTAGCAATATGGATAAGGTAGGTAAAGTAGCCGAGGAGTTTTACTTTTGGGCCAGTGGGCTACTGACGTTAGCCCTCCGTCTTGGTGTCGTGCACGAGGAAGCGGACATGCGAAGTTGCTGGAATAGGTAGAGCGAAAGAGCTGGTACATGTTTGTGCGCTCTGTATAAATAGAGCAAATGTTCCACAAGTTGTCCCACAGTGTACCTTTCCTTTCACGTCGCAATAGGTAGCCGTGGGAGTATCAGTAGGACCGCTCAGGATTGAAGGGCAGCTTGGCGCGGGTTTGTTTACGAGCCGCGCAAGCGGCGGCTCTTCGTATGTGTCATGCCATCTGCTTGGAACAGATCGCGGCATGTCGCGTTCTTTCCGCCGCTCGGAAGACGGCCCTGGCTTGGCGGCTTGGCCGTGGCACGAAAAAAAAAATAACAGAGCAGAGCAGTCCTAATTGTCGCCTTAAACAAAGCTTCAGTCGTCGCCCATTAGCCAGCTTCTCGTTCTGGTCGAGATCACGAAGACAGTTATAAAATCATCAAACGTAGCCTAGAGTCGATCCGATGTGCAAGATGCTGTTTGCAGCAACTCCGTTGGAAACACATTGGGCAGGCGCCGCGGTGAAATCTCTGCCCGAGCATAACACAACCCAGGGCCATACAGTAGCTGATATAATCAGGACGATAATGAGTGAGGCAATAGTGCAGAGCAATCGGACACTACGCCGGTAAAAATCAGTCAATCAATAAGTTAATCAATAAAACTGCCGTCGTGGTCGCTCACTGGTTATGGCACTCGGCTGCTGACCAGTAAGACGCGGGCTCGGTCCCAGCCGCGGCGGTTGAATTTATATGCGGGCAAAATTCTAGAGGCTTATATAGCGTGCGATATGCCATTGCAGGTTAAGGAATCCCATATAGTCGAAATTTCCGAAGCCTTTGACCACGGCGTCCCTCATAGTCTGAGTCGCTTTAGGACGTTAAACCTCCATAAACCAAAACCCAATTACTTTATTTCGGAACTTGCGAAGGTGAAAAAGGTGGCCAGAGAAAAAGCTGCTTCAGTGCAGCCTGGCTGTGCTTCAGCCACCCTCCAGCTGTCGGAACGCGATGTATATGCATTAATTATCGCACCAACCATGTCTAAATGAATCGAATGAAATAAGAGTGCGAAAACAATACAGCAACACATCATAAAATAAGAATAGTTTTATATGAACGTACAGAAATTAAGAATATTAATGTGGTTACAGTGAAAACGACTGGGTCAAGAGGATTATATCTTATGCAGAAACCAGAAAAGGTTAGGCACGTGAAAAAAATGATATAACGGTGACAATCACTATCGTAGCAAGCATGGAATGGAGAAATGTACAAGAGACTGATAAGCGAAAAAACGGACAGGGCGTATGCAGATATCTTGAAGAAATGGGCATATGATAGCATTACCTCTCAGAATGAAATTAAGCAGTCTTGGTGTAATGAAAAACTTATTCACGCAAACAATAATATTTTTTTCTCACTACGTGAACAAGATTATTGCCTTTTTTTTTGGAAAATTAGATACGTCAATATGCAGCGAGTCATGATCATTTAACGCAGTTGGGCAGCAAATTCTGAATTTCTCGTTGGCCGTACTGTGCTCGCGAAAAACGAAGGCGGAAGTAAGGAAAGGCTTACGCGCAATGCGAAGTGGGAAAGTGGCTGGTGAGGATCAGGGAACAGCAGATATGTGAAAGAAAGGATAGGGGATTGTGCTAGAAAAATAAGGCCCTGTATACACTATGCCTAATGATGTCGACCGTTCCGGAATCATGGAAGAACGCTGAAATTCTCAGTCATTAAGAAAGCGAACGTCAAGAACTTCAAAAATTACAGACCGACCACCTTAGTCTCCATGTCCTGCAATGCATTCACTATGGTAATTGCTGATACAATTAGGAGAACCTTTGACTTCAATAAAGCAAAGGACCTCGAATGCTTTGTTAAAAGCTACTTGACAATAGATCATATTTGAATTCGAATTCCAATTTATGTTGATTTTGACAATACAGCCATGGAGCAGAGGCAAAAGGCGGTAACGAGGACCGCCTAACTAGGCCCCTGCACCTTTATAATTCAGTAACACAAGCACAAAAGCAGCCGTAACGTAGGGGTGGAACTAACATCTGGTACTCGACATAAAATTAACACAATACAAGAACATCATTTCACTTAAGAGGCAAGGGTAGCAAATTAAACGAGATCGAAGCATGCAAGTTGCTATATAACAATCTGTAATAAAACTCATTTGGTTTATACCGGTAGCTGTATAATATCTTCACTTTTCTTGGCCAGGGACATTGCTTCTGTTATGAACATAAAAGCTAGCCCTCCGAGTGGTCTCCTAGCAGACTACCGATGAAATGCTCCGTCTGCTGCGCCATTCCCCACCCTCTTCATAGCTTCGTCCTCTTTGCAACAAGCGGCGCTGCGGTGCCGGAGTTCTCATCAGTCATTCCGCGCGACACAGCGCCTTTCCTTCAACACCGCCCAACGTTGAGCGCGTCCCGTTTAGAGTGCACAGTCTAGTCTAACCCCACCCTGGCGGCCGCGTTTCTGTGGAAGCAAAACGCAAAATTTAAGAGGACACTTAAGCTCCGCTTTGAGGGTATGATGCGATAGCTCTAATGGGTTAATTCTCATATATGCAGAATTGGTCATTCTCGACTTTGCATTCATAGGTCCCCGGGAGTCCCTTATCATTCCTGTCTCAGTAGTGCAGTGGTTAAGCGAGGCGCCGCTGCTCTGCTATAACGTTACTGTATGGTACCTACAGTTTCGCGTAGGTCTGCTGTATTGCTCCCCCAAGCATCCAAATTATGAGGGAAAGCCGCAACTCTTGCAAGCAGGAGGCGGACTTGTTGCAGTGGTTAGAGCTTGTGGAGGCTGACTCGGCTTCATTCAGGCTGTCGAACTTATTCGAGGCAGAGTACTGCCGCATTGAATCACAGTGCTTCCAACTAATGCGTCTGGTGCACCAAGGCTTATCTCAACGAGTTACGAACAAAATACTCGCCATGTGGTTGATCAGTGGCGCCATCTGTTGTAAACGCCACAAATCAGAAGAATTTTCCTTTTAACAACTGCTGGACACTTGTGATAAAATTGCGTGTTATGCATAAGAAAACATTGTTTTCAGTGAACATGCTGCTAGCAGGTGCCGCGTCAGCCAGATGAACACAATCGAGTTGAGACATCATACAATTTAGTAAAACGAGCTTTTGGCCAAGCTGGTTACTTTGCTTCCACAAAACTGCAGCGTAAAAATGACGAGCACAAAGGAAGAAACACCTGCGACACGTAAAAAAAGCAGCGTTTGTCTGTGTCGTAGGTGTTTCTTCCTTTGTGCTCGTCATTTTTTACGCGGCAGTTATGTGGAAACATCATACAATGAGTCGTAGGACGATACAGAGGTAATAAATTAAAAAAAGGCGTGCTACGGTGATAAAGTAAACATAGAGCCAACTACAACTGCGAACCGTAGACTTGCCCATGGCACTTTCACAGTGTTCATGAACTCCCTTAAGGCGGACCTCCAAACCGATTTGGTCGCTTTTGGCAAATTTCTGTGGCGCAAAAAGAACGCCTGGCGGTTAAGCATTGCTAACCACAAAATATTGTGCGAAGACAATTTTTAGCATATGGGCACCACTGCCACGTATCTGAAAGTGCGATTGAGGTGTCCACTGACCCAGGGATTCAGTTGATGATGATGATGATGTCCTCAGGCTTAGTGACATATAACCACGGCGGGGCATTGGCCAGGGTGCATAGCGGTATGGTGTACTAGAAGATAATAGCGGATACAAACGCACTCAATGCGCGTCTTTACCTTCTTCATCCTCGAGCGGATGAAGGTGAATTTCGGTGAAGGTGAAATTCTGAAGTGCCGTGAGCTGTACGATGTCAGTGCACGTTAAAGAACCCCAGGTGGTCGAAATTTCCGGAGCCCTTCACTACCGCGTCTCTCATAGCCTGAGTTGCTTTGGGACATTAAACTCCATTAAACCAATCAATAAACCAATAACTTCTTCATTCTCCATTCCAATGCACGCCGGCGGCTCATACCCCAGTGCCGGGTTTCTGCAGTAATGTTGACGCCAGCGCATATTGCTCTAGTGCCGGGTTTCTGCTACAAAGTTGTCTACGCCAACGCAGGCAGCCCACTTGTCGCTGTCACTACTGCCACATGCCTCGAAACACGAATATTAGTTTTATAGTAGTATCAGTTGATGAAGATGAAGATGTGGAATGCTCAGCATGAGGGTGTGTTGCAGGCTAACACGAGGCGTGTTCGCCTGCGGCGATAGCGTAGCCCTCTCGCACAGTGGCCAGCGAAGCTATCTGTTCGCACCGCTGCGGGTTCGAAGCCTAGCCACGGATATTTGTTTTATTTATTTATTTCACTTGACATGAACCCGCAAACACCGCAAGCATACAAACATCGTAACATCTTGCTAGAGGTATACCTATCGTAATAGTGCTTTCGCAATAATAGCAGCCATAGTGACGCGCATCACACCTACAGCTATCAGTTACAAAAAGCTCGAATAGCTCACATGCTTTCGATGTACGCTCCATGAACAGCTGCAGTGCTATTCAGTCTAAGCGTACCCGTACACCCTTAGGACCCCTGCATCCTGAGAAGCTGAAACGCCCATGCACCTGTGCGCCCTTAGAGGGTGCACAAGGGGATTTATTGCGTCGAAGGGTTCAGCGCGTCTTTTTCAAGGAGAGAATAAGAAAAATTAAGGCTCCGTAAATGGTGTCTTTAACACTGTCTAGAGTCTAAAAGACATTAAAGGGGAGTGATAAGTCAGACTAAACTGGTGGCTTACCGTAAGCTACAACGAATAAGCCATTTTACCAAAGACAAGTTTTTACTCCAGAAAATTGCGTAAAATGATGTGAGCAGATACGTTTGATATTCAGAAAAATAACGAATTTGTATAGGCTCCTGTGCAGTCCCCGTTCTTTGTAATATTTGTTTTATCTGAAATTGACCAATCATTGAGTGAAGCTTTTGACACAGACTATATAGGCCACGTCTTTAGATATGTAGATGGTTACCTAGTATTGTCCAATGGAAGCGATTTTAGCCGTGAAGAAGCCGTAGCTTAAAGCCGTAGTCACCTTCACTCATGAACTCTCTAGCAGCGATAAACAGCTCCAGTTTTTATATATCATCATAGCATTTCACCCGTCACAATTTTGCTGGAGATACTGTCCACACGCAGGGAAAGCTTTGCTGCCATATCATTCCAATCATTCTAAGACTGTCGAGAGGGTTATCGCGTCTAAGTGTACTTTATCCTCACCTACTAAGTCCTGTCACCATGCTATGCACGCAAGCTTTATGTCACAGGCTTCCAGGCTGCACAAGGCAGGCTTGCCTCCTCTCTCATACGCGCCGTAACGCAGTCCTTGCTGAAAAGTTAAAAGCCAGCAAACAGAACAACCTTCCACAAGACTAAAGGAAGCGATCAAGGCCGGAGGTCGTACCTTACGTTCACCAAACCTCCGACAACCTCAAGAAGGTGGCCAATAGGTAGGAGATAGAGGTGGTAGTCTCTGCTCTGCGAAAGCTCGCCGGCATCTACTCACGCATCAGTAGGAAAAAAGAAAAAGTGCAAGAGTGCGTCGTAAAACATCAAAAACACCACGTAGCTTGCAAGGAAGGAGTTGTGAGTTCCCGCTTACATGCGGCAAGGCATACGTTGGGCTAACCGGACGTTGTCTTAATTATCGGCTGTGTGAGCACCAGAATTCAGTAGCAAAAAAAGGTTCCCATGTTCCACACCACTGCCTAGCTTGCGCGAAGGAGAATCGGGTCGCCTGCGGTCCTCGCTTAGCGGATTTCAAAGTGTTACTGAAGAGCTTCGTCAAGACAGAAAGCGAGCTTGTAGAAGCGTTTTATATCAAGAAAAGAGGAGACAACTATACCGTTGATAGTTTTGCTATGTTTCGCGGGAGTGAAATGGCGTTTCTTGTCACATATCTCTAAACGCGTGTAATGGCCCCTCCTCTTGATTCAGATCTGTTAACACGTGACTGTTTGGGGCCCGAGCCTTGGTGCATGGGTAGAAATGAAGCTATATAAGCGATATTGGTGATCTATAGAGCCTGTTGCAAGTAAAGCGCTCGTCCTTTTCCCTCAGTACGTCTCTGTTAACTTTTTCCACTACTGCTTCTTTCCTGAATATATACCCATACGCCCAGCTACAAGTGATAATCTCCCATTGATGAACACCACAGATTTAGAAAAAAAATCTCCAGTGCTGCTCGGTTTCGGTGACTGTTGACTTCCGTCATTTATGCCATAACGAGCCCCCCTTTTCCCATCGCTAGTGTGCTCAAAAGTGAGCTCGAATCTCGATTCTAGCAGTCTTGATGCCATGGGTAGCGTAAGAGGGTCGTCCCACAGCTTCCCGCCCTCCCCGTTCGACTACGTTCCAACGTGGCATTTGAGGTAATACTCGGCGTACTACGTCCACCGCTATGGACGAGGGTGGCGCTGAGGAATAAATATCCCAAAATCAGTGGATTGAAGAGCCGTCGTCGTAGATCAGTAGGTAGAGCACCGGACGCTCGGAGGTCTCATGGGTTCATATCCCACCGGAGGAATGTGGTTGTTCTTTATTGCGCTTTCTAATGAATTATCTTTAAAAATGATCGCCCATTTAATCTCCCAATTATGAGCGCCACAAATAAAAGCACATCCCTTATGCTCCATCGTTTCGGCGACTGTTGGCGTCCTTCATGCGTGTAATTACGAGCCCTTCTTTTCCCTTCCCTTGCCTTCTCAAGAGCGAGAATAGTTAGATGCAGGAACGAGCGCTGAATCGTTGGCCTTGCATTCTGCGCACTCAGGCTGCGTGTGGCCATTGCGCACGTGACCTGCTCTGAACCGCAAGCTCTCACTGGCTTTCACCCTCTGTTAGGCTTGGCAACCGGCCGATCAAGCAGCTGCCTTCTCACTTCAGGTGTTTAATCGGTTACTTTTGGCAAGCTGTAAGTTGACTTCGATTTCCGGCTGCGTTTTTGGTCTTTGGAAGTGGCGCATCTTATTGGTCGTAGGGCTCAACTGCAAATGCTGCATAGAAATTACGTAACTGGGGTGCTATGCTGGAAGACCCGAGTTTGCTGAAACTCGGAATCTTCCCGAGTTCTGGCGACGCCCTCAGATGAGTGAACTAATGGTAGCAAGACAAAATCCCACCCTCGTCACGCCTCCAGCTTCATTGGGTTATCTGGATATATTCCGTGCTTTATCATCACATCGGCGCCACCTCATGGGCTTCTTGGGCGGTCTACAAAGAACTGGTCACGTGAGCCAACCGCCGGTGCACTTTTCATTTGTCTATCGCTCCACCAAGTGCATTGCGTGTCCAATTATACAAACGAGGTTTGTTGAATTTTATTATGCACTTAGTACACCTTTATAAGCATTTTATAGTGTGCAAGATTTGGATTTAAAGCGCTTTAGTGTGATTCATGCATTATTAAATTTTGCTTTGTACCGCGAGGGAACGCTACCAGCGCTACATTATGTGCAACGCTGTGAAGGCTACGGAAGTAGTCCGCAAAAAAAAAATAAAGAGGCGTGTATCACTCCGCGCTGTTCTGTGGCCGTGTGGCCTAACGCGTCGCTCCGGAGAGTCGACAGGCAATGGCAGTGCGTGGGTTCGAATCCTGAATGGTGAAACGTTTTGTTTCGCCCATTTTTTTTTTTCATCGCAAGTTGAATTTCGCGTGACTTGAATGAGAAAACTCGTTTTGTTCAGAATCACTTAAATATTATGCCGTGTTCTGAAATGAACTGCATGCATCTGTTCATTTGATGCATACCGCGTTAATGTGAGCTGTCCGAAATTTGTTGTCAATGAGCTCGCACCGGCTTTTGGTCAGCAGTGGCGGTTTTCTTCCCGATTCAGCAGCATTGTGACTATACTTTTTAGATGCAAGCGAGAGGTTTGTGCGCAAGATGACATTCATTCGTCGGGTTTAATTAATTAGCACAGTGGTGAGTGCTCTGAAGTGGCCCGATTAACAAGTGGCCGTCTGCAACTTTCGATTTCGCCGTTGCCGAGGAGCCCACTTTTTTGTGGGCCTCTCTTAAGGTACCTGCATGTTATGAATTGTCCTGTGCAACCAGTTAGCGGCTGATCCAGTCTTCGCCAAAAGAGTCTGGGACAGACTTTGGCACTGTGCTGTAGAATAGCCCAAAGGACTTGGCGAGAACAATTATTTTTTACTGATCGCAAAGTTCAGAAGCAAGATGTCTGTTAATTTAGAATGCTGGTTTATCATGCAGGAGCGCAGAACACATGTTCTAGACTTCTTAATCGCCTATTTTCTGACTGTATATGTGTCACATTCTTGTGGTTATCTGCAATTCTTTTGTTTTTGTTAAGATATCTATCGTTCTTAAGCAAAGCGCGTTTTCCTTTGTGATTGAAGAGGGCTCTATAACTTGGCTATTATATGCGGCAAAAGAGCAGTATATTTTAGCTGATTGGTCAAATTATTTTTACACACACCACCTTGGTATGGCCTGTTTTCCCGTGTTAAGTGTTAAATTTTGAACATAGTGTTGATTCCCACAGTGACAGAAAATAGTACTGCTTCAAGAGTCAGCTTGGCTCGATTTCCCTGCTCTTCTAGAAGAGCAGCAGCTGCTCAGGCAGGATTTTTATGCAGCCAGGTAAAAAGAGTTCCAAGCTGTGGTAGCGTCAAGTAAGAATGAAGAAAAAGTTGTACAACGCTAGGAAAAAATATTTCCAAAGAGCAAACAATAAATGAGATAGGACAATAAAGAATGCTGACCCCGCAGTGTTTGCGAGAAATGGTTTATTCTGGAAACAGCCCGTGGCATGAATCACAGTGCATACAGATTAAAGGACACGTGCAGTGGATGTACACCAACACACAAAAAGTCAAGTGCTCCAAAACGGAAAAAAATGTGGAGCCATTGAACAACACTATTTGATAAAACGAAAACCTGACCAATGTACTAACAAAGACATGACTTGAAACAAATTCACACTCAACTGAGCAAGAGCCAGCTTGAAATCATTCACACCTCCGAAAAATTAAGGACAAAACATACAGTACTGGCTACCTCAACACTGGCACTGCATAACATGTCAAAACGACCAGAGATTGACAGTAATGCACGACAACACCAAACCAGAAATTCCTTTTCAGGACATGAAGATCAGACACCCATACATACCATTCTCAACCTCCACACACAAAATGAGGACAATGCCTAGGGGTTTGTGAATGTTCGAACTTTTTGAACAGCATAATTGAATAAATTGCTATTCAGTTAGTCGAACGAATCAAACAATATATGTTCAAAATTATTTTAAAGGAATCCAATTTGCTCTCACATTTTGAGATACTTTTCGAATAATTGACACCACGCTTGATTAAGCTCCGCCGTATTTTTCTGCTATTAATCTTCCATAAACTGCCCACATTGATGACGTGTACCAGTATACGTATTCTAACTGGAAAAAAGTACTATTTGCACTCCCTTACAAATTCTACTTCTATACAGACACTATTAACACGACCACCTCACCACCTACACAACAAGTTACTGCCCGATACAATTTGATGCAACGAATTACAATGATGCAATGATTTGATGGAAATATTACAATTTTTGATGGAAATGTTACAATTTCCTCCGTAGACTGATTAACACACACACCCACATGCACACATATTTCAAATTTACACCCACACACGCACAAAGGTGATCACAGCAAGCCGATGAGTCCTCTCTCTTTCCTCGGTAGCATGTGTATTACACATCAATTCGAAGTCAGACGTCTAAGTTCCTCGATGCCACTCAAATCTCCATCACTGGAATCAGTGCTCGACTCATCAAAGGAGGAGTTGCATGAGTCAGAAATGCTGAAGACAACCGGCTCAATTTCAGCGTCAACAATCATATCGCGTTGCCATGCTTCAGCCTCAACTTGCTCCACATGAACACAACAGTTTTGCCAGTTTTCCTGTCTTACAGACGCCAGTGCTTCCGGCAGGAGCTTTTCCACTTCAGCCAAAGAGAAACATTTATTGCGGCTTGCGATTATGAATATTGCATAAGAATGCAATCTGCCAAGTGAACAAATGCTACCGTTTAAAAACCCATCAAAATGCATACATGAAATAGTTGGAAAAATGCATGCACCTATTACGTGCGCAAACATGAAGTAAAACAAAAAACTATCCACACTGTGTGTAAAACTGCTCAGTTACTGATAAACGGAAGCGGTTTTTGAGGTTTAATGCCCCAAAGTAACTCAAGCGATGAGGCATGCCATGGTGAAGGGCTGCCAATAACTTCAACCATATGGGGTTCCTTAACATTCACTGACACTGCACAGTACACGGATCACTATCACTAATAAATGGGAGAACATTCCATTAACCATGACATGCAGGAAAGCAAAAACAGAGAATTCTTACAACCATTGTGTTCAATACATAATGTGCCTTCCTGGTGAAATAGTTGGCCTTCACCACGTCAGGGCTCGACTTCGAAGGGGTCTTTACGCCAATGTAGGTCCAGTCGACGCATCCCACGACGTCTGTGATGACGCCGCCCAGAAGGAAACGCTCCTTAACATACGCACGCTCGGCCGCAGTCGTGGGGAAAGCGAGCCATTGCTTCTGCACAGCCGCGTCGATAAGCGCGTCGGAGACGTCCCTAACACAGCGGCTCACAGTGCTTTGGTGGCGTCCAATAAAGCGGTCTGCGCCGACGCTCCCCTGGAACCTCCCGGTCGCGAAGAACCGGAGGGCGCGGAGGACTTGCTCTTCGACCGAAAGCGAATGAGGCCCCGGTACGCACTCTCCGCAGGCGTGGGTCGTCGCCTAACTCTTTACACAACCATCGTACCGATGTTTTGGAGAGGTGAAAATGTCGCTGGAATTCGTCGTCGGCCATGGCAGTAAACGGGTCCAGCCGGCCGTACTGACATTTGCCGTCAGAGGAAGCGATGACCCAGGCTGCCGCTGCTGCCGCCATGACAGTCCCGAGATGAATTCGGGGCACTTCACCGTTCACGAGTTTAGCTCCGAGTTCACCTGTCAATCAATACCATTGGTCACGCCCCCGGCGTGCCACACATAAATTATAGGCGTACGCGCTATGGGTGGGCCACTCCCAACATCCCTGCCGGCTACAGGTATGCTGCGCGGCTGTGCTGATTGCTGACAGACATCGACGATGTTGACCATCGAAATATAACCGGCAAAACGGACGTCATCGCTGATTACTAATCTAAGCACCTCTGCGAAGGACACGCAACGTGGCGACAGCCGCCGATTTCTTCGCTCGCATACCAAGATTGCACATTACTATAGCCTGTTGCAACCACGTAAGAGACAGCACAACGCTGACGGCGCGTCACACCTGCTTGCAAGGCGTCAAACACGGAGCACGACGACGAAACGGTGCTTGGAGCACGTCCTACTCCAACAACATGGCATCACGGGTGTTTGGCTTGGCCGTGCTTTCATCGGTGATAAAGCTCAGCATCAACGTGTCATACACATCCGAGATCGACAAACGGTCGCTGCTCTAGACCCAGTGCAATAAAGAGTTTGTAATTTCCAGCACGCAAGCATTGCGTACTTCACAACCGTAACACCTTTCTCTGTTATAAGTCCGATTCCATTATTACAAACAGGATCCCTCATCTGCCCGAACGATATTACTGCGATGTCACTGCGGTATACAACGGCGATCGACGTTAGTGACAAAACCAGCCCGCAAAACCTTGAAGTGCGCGACGTAAACAAATACTACGCAGATACGCGCGCCACCACCTTCACAGCTTTTAGTCAGTGTCTGATGACATAGGATAAGTTGTGTCGCTGAGTAGCACGCTCTTCGCATCCGCAGTGCACTAAAGAGGCATCACACACAACAGGCATACGAAATGAATCATTGAATACAGCCTAACAGCAATTTTTTTCTCACACCGCATCACAGCCGCTCGCACGGCCAATTTCTACCGCTGAGATTCGCCAAGAGCGTACTAAACGAAATGGTTGGCCATATGCATAGCGGGGTGCGGCAGCGGCCGTAGCAGCGGAGAACTCCACCTGATGTCACTGCAGAGAGCAGCAATGACGCGGGGGTGCAGTGAAGTTCAGTTTTTTGCTTTTGTGTATTGTGCAAGCCAGAAGATGCATGACTGTTATATTTTGATATACTACACAATAAAATATATTATCACAATGGCCGAAAAATAAGACAGATTCAGCGTGTAGTAGTTGCCCAGTCTTTCCAGTCGAAGGCAGCGCTACCGGCGGCGTGTCAGCGCAGGAGCTCCCTCGTTTTCGGCACGGTGGGCTGCCGCTCTATTTCGTATGCAAGCCACGCTGCAAGCAATGGCCTCACTATCGCCACTAGCGGCAGAAAGTGTCAAATATTTGTTAATTTCCTAAAGTTATGCTTTTCAACAACGCTTCATTGGATTCAGATTTTAAAATACATTTTGAAATGAACAAAATGTTCATAATATTATCTGTTGCCTTTTAATGTATTCGAGTGGAGAGAAAGGGTTGATACAAGAGTGCACCTAGTGCGCACTGTTCTTCTTCGGAAATGGAGAGACAGATAGAGCCTGAAAGAGAAGACACGCCTTTGACGCGCCCGAAAAGGCGTGTCAAACAGCTAGCGGCGAGTGTGCAGATAGATAGCAGAGAAGTCACGATTTCGCGATTGCTGATATGGCGCTGATAACTTCAGGTAGCGCTGCGGCTTGGTATTGCGCAGTGTATTGTGTTTGAAGTGTGAAACAGGCGCGCAGGGTGCGCTTGTATCGCCTTTACGTGGCTTTATCTCTACATTTTATTGTCCACTGCCTGCGCACGTTCCGCGCTATCTTCGTTCACTGACTGCCGTCATCGCAAACTCGGATGAAACTCGGGCGAGCGCCAAACTCGGGCCTTCCGGCATAGCGCCCCTGCTCATTTTTCATAGGCGACTTGTGTGTGTAAGGTGTTAGGGACTTTGATTTGCGATTTTCTCGGGCACGCAGGCGACGTCGGTAGCGTTTCCAAGGGATAATCGGTCTATATTGCTTAGTTTGTCAGTTCCCTACAGTGTGCTTTTAAGGGTGCAATTTTTTTTTACACTGTGGCGTCCCGCCCGAGGGCTGCATCCCGTTCGCGTATTTTGTCGGAGCAGCACATGAATGTAGGCGCCGTGTAGCATTCAATTTATTTTCATAGGCACATATTCATGAGTTTACTAGTGATGTTTCTTTAAGTGCGTACGTCTATATGTCCATATATTGCACTTTTTGGCGCACTATTTTCGGTACGGAATGTAAACTGAAGAGAGAGTCACGCGTAGCGTCCCTAGTTACTAGCGCATGCCTAAACTGCAATTTTTCTTCTAAAATGGCACGCTACAAACGACATGTTGTATGTTTGCACTGAGTGTGCAACATTATAATGAAATGAAATACGTCTAGGTTGGCTCCTGGTTGGCAGCAATTTGGGGAAGCGCTCAGGCGCCTCAGCTTTTCTTTAGTCCGTGGTAGCCTTGAATATTCCTGCTTCTCTTCTTATTCGGAGCTTATTGGTGCGCCCATTTATCTTTAAATGGCCATCACACACACAAAAAAAAAGAGAAATGTGCCAAGTGCGTGTTCGAGTGGTGCCCATCCCCACCGTGGATACCTCCGCCACGAAGTCGAGCATGCGTTTCAACATTTCAGGCTAGCCATTTCGGTCACGTACACTTGGTTCTCACCGTAGCCCCAGAGAAAAGAGGTGTGAAATCGGGAAATCTTGCCGGGTGCGGGAAAGGGCCATTGTATCATGTCGGCTTGCACGGCAAAGTGCCATGTCAGTACTTAGTAGTGCACTGAACAGGAGCACGAATGCGACGGCGTATACAGCTGCAGGGCGGCAAGTTGCTTGCGACCTGTTATACCGTATCATTAGAATTTTAGTGCCAACGCACTAGTTCACGCGGTTTCAACAAAAAAAAAATGCGTCAAGCCTCGGAGTAACTCGCATTACTTCATAGGCGCCTCGCGCAAGCTGCAGCCAATGGTTGAAAGCTCGGGTAAGTTCAGACGAGCGTCGCACTAGCTGTCGCTATTTGGAGGGTGTCCTTGGCCAACATGGAGAAATAAAACAGATATTGGCGCGACTTCATTTCCAACAAGCGGCGGCGCGAACAGCTTTGTTTTCTGGTCTCTGCACGAGAGCACTAAGGCTATCACCGCAGCCGAACACGCCTCGTGTTAAACTGCAACACACTCTCGCGCTGTTCATGGCACGCCGCCCTATTTAGCGACTTCCGTCTACTGCGCGAACAGATCAGATCAGCTTAAGCTCGATCAGAGCTTAACCACAGCCTAATTTCGCAGCCAGACATGCCGACGATTCCGCGAAGCAAAGCCAGGAGCCAAACAGGCTAAACACATACTTTCTCATGATGACCCCGTTTCACTACGTTCAAACCCTACGAATTTGTTTTTTTTTTAGTTTAAGGTGTCTTTCAGTGTTTCTTCAAACAGGCATGCTCCCACAATTCGAACGCCCCAGTATCAGGCGTTCACAGATCCCGTACCAGGCGTTCACAGACCATTGAGTTGGTGCTCATGTTCGTTCAGTTAGTGAGGGTTCACATCAGACCGATTCTGAGAAATTTCGCAGGATGACAAACGAATTTCGACAGAACTGGGACACCTTGCTCATGAATTCAGAGTCGTTAGCTGCCGGATTTTACGCTGAGTGCTGAAGTGCAACCACCTTTGAAAATCGATGCAATTTAGCTCCTGATGCCAATTCCCTAAACATTACGAACACATTCCGCGCTCTAAAAGAATCCTCCAGACGCGTGCGCGGTTTGCCTCAGAGTACAGTTAGATTTCACAGGCTGTCGCCTCCGGCGCCACACCCAGCAAAGCAAGCACAGTTGTTTCAAATGAGTATAAAACATACTGGTCCCACCCTTTCTCTGTGGCCACGGAGCCAAAATGAATATAATTTACATATACAACATCATGTGCGCGGAATTAGACGCCCTGCTTATACACCAGGAAAAAAAAAAGATGATACGATTTCGGCTGATCGATAGAATGTTGTAGAATTATACTCGATAGCCTTCTGCTTTGAGACTAATCAGGAATCACCCACACAATTGTTTCGTATCTGTTTTCATCGTGATTTTACAAGATTCCACCGTTTTGTGCTCGTTGCACATTTTCTTTCTTGGCTCCTGTATTTCTTAATACTTCGTGCGAAGACCCTGTGGAATCGCAAGGTGCTTCTAGTGACACGACTCGTCACACGCAGAGCATGCGTAGTCAAAGAACTGTTCCCAAAATCTCGAAACAAAAGCACTGTAGGTGCCTTGTCTACAAACCTGTTCACTGCCTCTTGTTCAAGCTTCCTACTTTGGGCGTCGGCCTTTGTTTTGTACAGCACATGATCCATTTGACGCCTACAGAGCGTTGCCGCTGGACTTGCCTGGGAACGGTTCTCATCTCTGTTCCATTTCCTGGCTTCTGCCTAAGCCTGTCACTGCACTTCACTCGCCTGACGAGCACGACCCTCAGATTAGGCGTCCTTCTCTAGGCGAAAACATGCCGCGCATCGAGTTTTCGCAGTGCGCATTTGGCGACGCCCTTCTGCTGCTGCAGCCAGATGGCATTGTAGTCCTTCTGCACTTTGTAGGGTTGTATTAGGGGGATAATACTTTCTCCCCGCTAAACTGCGGCTGGTACAGTTCGAAACCGCAAGACCACACCCCGTGAACACCCGCAGTACCAAGCGCAGGCCGACCACGCCCGGTCTTGCTCTGAGCGGAAAAAGTAATGACACTGTGGCTGACACAAACAAGGTATTTATTGATACAAAAACAGTAACGCCGGCTAGCAACAAAATACGCTAAGGAATCGAGGTCGTCCGACTCACTAGCAACGTTACAAGCGAATGTTCGCCTATGCATGCTAGGGCAGAGGAGGTACTCCGAGGCCGGGCGGGATGACCTCGCGGAAAACGTTCCCCCCAAGAGGCCTCGCCCCGATGGCGGAGCGCGCAGAGCCACTCCGGAACGTCAGCTCGGGTCGTGTTCCCGAGCCGAAGATAGACTGCGCTGTCTCCCGCGCGCGCGCTGCAATCATGCCGACCTTGGCGCTTGTGTCGCTGCGATGCAAGCACCCTCTCTTGTTAGTCAAGGTAACTAACTAGGGAAGATGCACTGCAGGGAAGAAAATGAAGGGGGGGGGGGGCGGAGGGAGGGAGTCCCCACATCCCTAATTTTAAACAGACCCACGCGCCTGGAAGTATATGCTATGGAGGCTTGCCCTCGTCTTTATCAACTTAAATCAGCTCCTGCAACGGAGGTCACGCCGATCGCGTCTACGCAGCCCACCGTGGCGTTCGGAAGGCGCGGTGAAAGTTTCTGCTTCGGCGACTCGCATGGCCTGTAGACTACGTGTCCACAGACCCGCGAAGAGCAGGCGGGTTGGAAACTGCAAGCCATGATTCTGCTGTAGACGCGAGAGTAACAGCAGCCGGACATGAATGCTGACGTCTCGCCATTCCTGCCCTGGATGGATGCGTCGAACACGATGCAGGCAGCTCAGTTGAGTCAGCCGGCCGCGAGCCGTTGTGCACTGGGCAGTACTCCTGGGCGGCTCCGGTGGATCTGCATGATTCCCAAAACGCTCTTTGCATGCCTCTAACTTGGGTCACGGGAGGGGACACGGCTTCCACAAGGGCCTCGTGGCGCAATGGTTAACCCGCTAGCAAAACCTGTCGGGCGTCTCTGGAAAGGTAAACTTCGAATGAATAGAGCCTTTTCTTGAGTTAAACGAGAACGTGCGAGGTTACAAAACTGGTGGGTAACAAGGGGAAACAAAGGAAGATACTTTGATAGATACAAACCAGACACTTATTGCTACAACGATAACGCCGGATAGCAGCAAAATACGTTTAGAAATCGAAGTCGTTCAATTCACCAGCAAGATTACGAGCCAGTGTTCGCCCACGCTAGGGCAGGGGAGATACTTTGAGGCCGGAAGGGACGAGCTCCGGGAAAAGTTCCCCCCACCAGGCCTCTCCCCGATGGCGGAGAGTGGAGGGCCGCACAGGAATGTGAGCTCGCGTCGAGTTCCCGAGCCGAAGAGAGAGTGCGCTGTCTCCCGCGTGCGCGTAGCAATCCTCCCGACCATGGCGCTCGTGTCGCTTCGGCGTGGGCGCCCTCTTTTGTCAGTCAAGGTAACTAGCTAGGGAAGACCCGCCGTGGGGAAGCAAACGAAGGGGGACGGAGCGGGGCGAGTCCCCACTTCCCCTATCCTTAAATTGACCCACGCGCCTGGAAGTTAATGCTACGGAGGCTTCTCGCATTGCCGCTTCTCTGCAGTTTCAGAAACACGTTTTTGACGACTTGCTTCTACTAAAGTTGCCAAACGACATTGTCGTTTTTCGTGGTTTTCCGCTGCACGCCTATTACGATCAGCTCGAGCCTTCTTGCGCCGTCGATCTACTGCTGCGTCCATTGAAGTCGTAGGAATCGACCCCGTCCGTGTCATACACGCAAGTGAAGATACTAGAGACGAATTGTCATGAAGTGTTTGTATTTTCTTTCCTCCCTGTCTTATTTTTACGTGCGCAGCGCTCCGCCTACATCGTATGCCGCCTTCATGCCCTGGCACTTGTCCCCAGCATCCTCCTTTCACAGTGCGCAGAACCCTTCCTCGAAACCTCAATTCCGCTTTTCATTATGTCCATCCGCTTACATTTCACTGACAGTCGGCCCCCACCGCAGTCCTTCGAAGCGACCCTTCTAATTCTAAAGTATTAAAAAATGAGTAGCGATAACCTTACCGGCTTAGCGCATTAATCAACGAAGGCTGTTTGCAATTAGCGGCGTTGTAGGCACGTAAGGTCGGTCTGGCGCATTCATGCAACTAGGACGGTAGCGCTGGCACAAGCGTATTTACAGACTTTTGTGTACACGACGAGCAAACGTGACACAAGAACAGATATTTGGTATTGCTTTTCTGTTTCACGCGCGTTTAGCTGCATTGATTCGCCTCGATTTTCTAGCATATTGTGGTACTTGGCTCTGACTTGTTTGTTTGGAGCATTTTTGGGCTACTTGGCTTAGCCTCTCTTCTGGGAACTCGTGGCCAATGGGCTTCACCGCTTTATGAGCCAGCACCATCACCAGCGGTGCGGTCTTGCCCGGTGAGCTCGGATAGCAGCACGTTTTCGACTTGCCCTTCGGAATGGAGAATATCCTCTTCCGCCGGCAAGGCGAATATAATAGTAACCCAGGGCGCACACTTTTCGCGAGCATCCATCGTGTCTCCTGTTCTTCGCAAGGTGCGTCAACGCAGCACTGAACTCCAAAGCTAACTCCTTCCGATGTTCGCAAGCGTCATGCGGCTGCTGCTGCTTGATAGGCTCCTCTGCCGTGTCTAGCGTCCTGTTCGTCGCCTCATTCAACCACGACGCTAGCCTCTGCATTTCCTTTCCGTGGGCAAGCAGCGGCACCACTTTCTCTCTTTCTTCTTTCACACCGGCCTTCCTGCCTACCGCTTGGCGCGGTTTTCTGTCCTTTATATCCTCCCTCCTCCTCTCTATACCAGCTGTGGCTGAGCAGGCTCTCTCTCTCCTCCTCGACGGCGTGCTCCGCTCGGACGGTGCCATAGCAACGGACGGTGGTCATTCTCGGCTTTCACTATCTTCACAGGAGAGTGACACCTTTACCGCAACGCATTATGGCCGCTGTTGTACCCGGTAAATGGCTTGTACTGAATAGCTTCTATAATGATATCACAGCTTTCACTCTAAAATCGCATAAAGCAGTAAACGACCGAGTTACATAATCGGCGTGCACCGGCCGCGGCTGCTGCTTCGCGCTCATGCTTCCTACGTTCCCCATTCAGCGCGACCCTCCTAGCACGAACCTCCTCCGAGGCGGCAGTCATGACGGCAGTTCCGAAATTGAAGCTTCGCTCTACACGCGCTGTTGGCTAGGCCGCTCTCGCTGCTGCTAGGTCTTCGCCGTTCGCCGTTCCTCGGTCTGGCTACGCCATCGATCTGCTGCTTGCTCGGTGGCGAGCACAACTCGATCAAGTCGAGGGCGAGCCTCGCTAGCATGAGCGCGATGGGCGTCTTTTTCATTTGTTGAGTAGGGACTTGAGCCCGGCAAAGCTATGCTGATTGATGCTGCCTCTCTCATATCTGTTTATAATGCAGAAGCATTTCTTGCCTCATGAGTGACGTGTACAGGACCTGTCGCCACAGTTTGTAGGCGGAAAGTATCCGCACGAAATCACTCATCCATTATAGAGGTAACTAAAAGAATACTTGATTAAAGAATTCTGTAATTAGCATGAATTAACAATAAGGCAGCAAATGATTAATTATATGGGCAATTAATTGACTGTAGTAATTAATAAGTTAAATGAGTCCATTACTTTACAAAATAATCTGTAATATAATCAAATTTATGAAGTAGTTTCTGTTTTAATTAAATGAACGACTAAATTTAATTGCATTCAACTAAGTCGCCAAATGACTAATGACTGGGGAACAAATAATTGGTCGAATTAAACAATTACTTCAATTAGCGAAGTAATTTACACTTTCATGTGTAATTTATTCGGAAGATCAATTAGTTAATTAATATAGCAGTTCATATCAATTATTTATTGATATTTTGGTGTGCTTACTAGACGCTCTAGCAACGAGACCGACGTCTTCGAATGTGGTAGAACCGAAGTTCGAGCGAAACCACGCCTTAGAAACGGCAAAGGCAAAAAGAAACGAACACGCAGCTACAGAATCGGCAGCAGAAAGAGAAGTGCTATCGCATTACTGCACCTAAGCAGACTAAAGTGCCCCTCTGGAATATTTTTAACTGTATCTTTTGAGTGCTAATAGATGGCAATACCAGGCAGCTGCTGTGCCATCCGCGCGCGCAGGTTTTTCGGTTCGTTACTTTGTTTCTCCGGCCGCTCACACAGGGAATATTGGCTGAAACCTCCTCTCACCGAGCACTCCCTTTACGAGCTGCAACCACTCGAGCGGAGAGAGATCGGACCTCCGACAGCCCGGCTTAGATAGCGAGTGGTGGCATCGCATTGACAGCTAGCCCTGTAGCTTCACATTCAGATCTCTATCACTCTCCGCATCCCTTGATTTTAATCCCGTGCCTTTCTTAGGCCGCCCTTATTGTTGTCTTCTTTATCCTTTCTTTCTACTTCGGCCAGTGTTTTTTTATCTCTTTTTTATTCTCTGTGTCGCCAACAGCTCCCCTCCAATTTCTTCCCCACTTCTTCCCTTCTTTCTCCCGTTGCCACCCTTCCATTCGATATCTCAAGTTCTTCTGGGCATCTCCACCGGTGACCTCAGACGGGCTTCATCCACGCCACGGCTGGACCAGGGCTCAAGATATGCGCTCACGGGGTAAACTTTAGCCACTAAACGTCCGTTTCTTTCCACTCCTCCATACACAGTCACCAAGTGCGTTTTTCCGCGGACGGAACACTTTTTCGCTCACCAGCGCCATTAAATGGTAAATATTTCCACACACAGTTAAATGTTTTTTTTTTTTTTATCGCAAAACGTAGGAAGCAGCGGAGCAGCCTTTGCAGGCAGGCAGCCAGCGCGGTGACAGGCCACGTCTGGGTCCAATGCACGGGCGATGATGCAGAGATGCCGGCAGTGGCAGACAACGCAGTCAGCCATAACGCGAGGCCAGCGTTTCGCGCTGCCGCCGAAGACAACAGTGCGGCGAATGCGGCGGGGGTCGACAGACGTTCGTCATCGGCACGACGTGCCCTAATATTCTGGTAGTGTTCCTTACAACTGCACTTCATATCAGTTGTTTTTGTTGGTATCGTTTTTACTAGTGTGGAGCTCCCCCTCTGGAAATGTTTGATGCCCACAAAACTAATAATCCGAACGTAAATGAATATTACTGTTGACATAATGAATTTTTGAATTGCGAGATTGAATGGGCCGCACTTCACTCTGTAATCTTCATTGTGTAATGAAAACTGCCTTGAGGAATGTTCAAAACTTTTGTGCGACGACAAACGCTGCATTCTTGCCTTGCTTTTTTGGATTTGTGCATGTTATTTCACAGTGGACGCCATAAAAAAAACACAATTTCAAGGCAGTGGGAGGAAGAATGCTGCTGGTTGTTCGGGGTCTAACATACCACGCATTTTGCGCCTGTAATAAAGAAGTTAGGGAAGAAATACGTCGACGCTTCCCTGCTCGCCTGCCTTCCCATCCTCGTCTCTTCATTGCGGCTCAAAGGCGCTGCTTGTTTGAGGGCAAGCTTAGCTTCTGCAAAATTTCTGACGGGCTATTTTGTCGCCGCGGAAAAAACAGTGTCGCCGCTCCTGTTTAAAGATTCACTGCATTGACCGTCTGAACAGAGATAAGGAGGGCAAAGAGTATCAAGGCAGAGAATGAGGAGAAAGAATTGTAGTAAATGGTAACGATCAACAAAACAAATGACAAAAAGGTCTAGGAGAGAAAAAAAACGAAAGGGGCACTTTTCTGCCTGGGCGCCCGTTTTCGAGCGTAGCGCCTCTCGCAGGTGGCCGACCGCACACACGACCGCGTCGCCAACTGCGAATGCCACTTCACCGACCGGCCCGCGTGACACGGCCGGGTGACGAAGGCGTCGCAATGTCACGTCCACGCGACTGTCGTCTCACACTTGCGCCGTCGACGTAGGCGGCGAAGAGCGCTGCTGCTCGTTTTCAGTTCGTGCCTCGTGCATCGTCGTCACTCGTCCGGCCCTTCTTTTCTCGCAGCCTCGTAGCTGTCGCGGGGCCGCCTTGTTTCGTACCAGGGAGTCGGCGTCGCCTTCTGCATTGGCGAGCTCGCCCCATTGACGCCCGCCTCGTCCGCTGCCACTTGTTGGCTGTCGCACTCAATCGCCGCTGGCGGGCCTTTTCTTTCTTTTCTCTCCGGTCTGGTTTCACTAACTGGCCAGGCGAGCCATAAAAAAGCCGGCTGCCGCCGCAGACAAGTCAGAGCTGGTTAAATGGCGATGGGGAGGAAAAATGTGTCGCGACAGAATATTTTATGGAGATGCAAAACCATATTTCTCTGTGTTACTTTCTTCCACATTTCCTTCTTTTATTCGTCGCCACAGCTTTCTTCCTTTCGCTTTAAACACATAAACGTTTTTCTCTCAATATGTCTCCTCTCGTTAAATTGAGTGAGAAGAGCATGAGATAAAAAAAGTTTAGGAACACCATTTTGCGTTGTATTTAAGTCCTCAAAGAACGAAGCTTAAGGGCTCTTGTTAGCTACTTCGCGCTAGGCGTTAGGACAATGCACACGGCTAACAATTGTTATAGCTCGGGGAAAACAAGACCACTTCCATTTCATGAATTACCGCTTTCCGTTCTCTGAGTTGCAGGATAACTGCAAACAAGAGGTACTTGGCTCACTAACCATTGTTTGCTATTTTTTTAAACATACAAATATTTTGCTCAACTTCAAGCCCTGCCTGATTTTCTCCATTTGTTGCCGGAAAACATTTGGGAGGTGCAGTGAGGGCCTCTTGATTACGGAATGGCAACCCATATATCTCTAATTCGGTCAATCGCAGCATCTGTCGGTGCCTGGCTTCTGGATATCCTGCTGGCGTTAGCAAATACAACAACCTCTTCAATGTTCTTCGCACGCCTGTCGGTTCGTAGAATATTCAGAAATTGCTTGAGCAGTATAATGCGCCGACGCTTTCACATGATGCCCGCCATCTAAAGAACGTGCTTAACTTCGCCCAACTGCGGTTTTTTAATGTGCAGAGAAACCTCAACGGCGTTTCCGCCCTATTGACTGCCTCCACAGCCAAGAATACAACCCGCGCTCTTGTGCTGGGTTGCGGAACGCCTCCAGCGTTACGCGAATGAGCGCAGGGACAGACAGGAAACCAAGTGTGCATTTGCGATGTTTTAATGGCTACTGCAGTGCACGTCTAGCTACGCGACACGAAAAATTCAGGGGGGGCCCTTTGTTGACCGAAAGTGCGGTGAGGAGAAAGCCTTAAGCGCGGTGTTGCTGCTTGTGTCACTGATGTGTGTTTAAGATGTTAAGCTTCGCCTCTGAAGAGAGGAACGCGACAGCGTCTTGCAACGCTGCCGGGAAGTCCACAGAACGCCATCGCCCGTTCGGCGGTACGCCTTGCTCGTCGGTAAAACGGTTTTTGAGGAAAGGAATTGTATCTGTCTCGCATATGTCGGTGGACACCTGAAACTCGCCGTAAGGGAAGGGAGGAAGATTGGAGTGAACGAAGACATCGTATTCACTAGACGCGCCTTTGTTCATTCCAAACCATCGAGCTGGCATGGCGTATTGGTTAGCGCGCTCGTCTCGCACTCCGGAGACCTTGGTGCGATTCCCCAACTCGAGCGATTTGTTTTTGTTTATTATTCTGGTTTTTGTTTATTATTTCGGTTTTGTTTATTATTGTGGTCTGACTAGAGAATTAGGTAAATTAGGCTAATTGGTTAATTAACTAAATGACTAACCTCAGTCCTGCTAACTTGGAGCATCACTATACCATCCTTTTAATTGGTTGCATGGTTACTAGTCAAAGTACTATTGGCCCAGTTTGAAATTCGCGCACTGCGACGTCATGACCATTTCAACCAATTTCAAAGCGTGACATTTCTGTCGACAACTCCTGCTTACAACGATGAGGCATTAAAGGCTTCTGCCTTAATATAGTTAGTGAAAATTACCCTGGCGTTACTCCTTCCAAGCTCATCTTTTAAGCCGACACCGACGGTGCTGAGCTGTGTTGTCTCCCTTAAGGAAAGACCGCCGTGCACGCGCAGAGGTGAAATATTTACGCGGCCCTAAACTGGGATTGGCGGATGTCAGTGGAGAATAATTCCAGCGACTTCTTTACCTCAGTAATATTCGGTCACGAAATCTCCATACAGCGTTCTAGGGTACTGAAAATTGTGCAGCTGCATATTTGTTATAAATATTACCGGCATGTCTTCCTTACCGGTGTGTCTTTTGCCTTTCATACCACCACGTTTTGTGGCACCAAAATGTACAGCGGCCATGTGATCACCGAAGGAAATTAAATGCTCCTCTGCCACGGCATGTCGCATCTAGTGTGCCCCTGTAGATGCTTCTTCAAAAAGTGGCTTCCTCCACTTAGAAACAGAGAGCTCAGGCCTCCTTTAGTAACTTCAATTATTTCATTCGCTTACCTCGGACCTCCAGAATTTTAAGCCTGAGGATACCTTAATGGCTAAGAAACTCGTCTACTGAGCCGGAGAACCAGGATTGAATGCCGGCTGCGCCGGCCGCGAAACACCGCAAAAGGGCTTTGTTGGTGCACAAGGACAAGACAAAGGAAGACAAACGCAGGCACGAGACAGGCTCGCTGGGCGCGAACTTTCAACAGCTAATCTGGAGCAGAGCCTTCCTTACGTCCTGCAGCAACGCCATACGTCGTTCATATATCCCTAAAAACACAAGCGCAAACATAAAAAAGGCAACCCTAGTGAACCCGACGTTCACCTTCATTGCTGCAGATGCGATTATAGAATCGTCTTCCATCATGCCAGAATCATCGTATGTTCACTAACACATTCTTCGCCTTTTACGCGCACATACCATGGTCTATACCTCATAAATCACTCGTTAATTCCTATGCCCGGAATATGGCAATACTTTCGTGCCGTGCTTCGCAATCGCATCCCAACACATGCATGGTTAAACTAACAGGGTGTTACTAATTGGCTCATTGCTGCACGCTGTATGTAAAATGGTAGCGTAACTTTCCCCACATGTCCGAAACGTGGCCCTACGTGGGGCGCATCATCGCCCCTTTGAAAAGTGCGGACAAATCACTATAACCGTAAGTTGCGTGACATCTCAATAACATTTTTTTTTGGCACGTAATGTTCAAGTCACCAACTCGTCTTTTGCTGTTCTCTGCGTGTTAGTCAGGCACATGTTAGTCAGGCTGAGACCCTTGCATTCTTAAATAGGGCAGGAGCAAGGGCCCCTTGTTAACGTATAGGCGTTCTCACCAGAATGCAACACGTTGGTTCGAAAAGTATAATATAGGCATGCAAATGTATGTAGGAAACAGAATTCAGCTAATAGTCGGACACGTAACGAAACGCTCACAAATCTAGATTTGTGTGGCGTCGGGACCAGGGCGGGGTGTACGCAAATACCGTTTCATTTCTTGTGAAGGAATTAGAATCCATGTTTTCATCTTCCAAGCGGTTTTCACCTGTCGTCACTTGTCGTGAGCAGTGACTCAGTGGTTATGGTGCTCGGCTACTGTTCCGAAAGACGTGGGTTCGATCCCGGCCGCGGCGGTCGAATTTTCATGGAGGCGGAATTCTGGAGGCTCGTGTACTGTGCGATATCAGTGTACGCTAAAGAACCCCAGGTGGTTGAAATTTCCGGTGCCCTTCACTAAGGCGTCCCCCATAGCTTCAGTCGCATTGCGATGTTAAACCCCCATAAACCAAACCAAACATTACAAATGTCGAATCTCGCACCTGGCCTCCCCAATACTTGATTTTCAAATTTAAATACAAGTTGAACTGAGCACCCAGCCAGCTATGGCTTGCATGCCAACTATACTGACGTTTATGGGCTAAAAATGAATGTTGAAAACTGAATTGGGCGTAGTTTTATCCTTTGTTTTCGTTTCGAGTCGATAGTCCAGTTCTTATTTATAACTAAGATCAACTCTACTTTTGGAAACAAACACGACAAAAAGAAACGCCTTGTGACATCGAGGTACTACGTGCCGACAGGTGAGAACCGCTTGGAAGATGAAAACATGGATTCTAATTCCTTCACAGGAAATGACATGGTTTTTGCGTACAGCCCGCCCTGGTCACGACGCCACACAAATCTAATTTTGTGAGCGTTTCGTTATGTGTCCGAATATTAGCTGAATTCTATTTCCTACCTACATTTGCATGCCTCTATCATACTTTTCGAACCAACGTGTTGCATCCTGCTGACAACGCCTATACGTTAACAAGGGGCCCTTGCTCCTACCCTATTTAAGAATGCAATGGTTTCATTTTCATCTTCCAAGTGGTTCTCACCTGTCGTCAAGACCTCGATGTCAGAAGGCGTTTCTTTTAATCGTGTTTGTTTCGAAAAGCAGAGTTGAACTTCGTTATAACTAAGAACTGGACTTTCGATTCAAAACGAAAACAAAGGATAAAACACGTCGAATTCAGTCTTCAACATTCACTTTTAGGCCATAAACGTCAGTATAATTGGCATGCAAACCATAGCTGGCTGGGTGCTCAGTTCAACTTGCATTTAAATGTGAAAATCAAGTATTGGGGAGGCCAGGTGCGAGATTCGACTTTTGTAATGTTTGATTTGGTTTATGGTTTGGTTTATGGTGGTTTAACGCCCCGAAGCAATTCAGGCTATGAGGGACGCCGTAGTGAGGGGTGCCGGAAATTTCAACCACCTGGGGTTCTTTAACGTACACCGACATCGCACAGTACACGAGGCGCTATAATTTAGCCTCCATGAAAATTCGACCGCCGCGGCCGGGATCGAACCCGCGTCTCTTGGAACAGCAGCCCAGCACCTGAACCCCTGAGCCACCGCGGCGGCTGTCGCATTTTTGCTTAGGAGCGCAGCTGTGCGATTTCCGGTGTCGTGAAGCCCTCTTATAACAGCCACAGTTGTAACTAACGCCGGGTTATTATGAACGAGGGAGGTGCTGCCATGAAAATGTGTTAGGGCAATGGCATTGCCTCTGAGGTACAATGATCACCTGTGGGTGCTCAGCTCTTGACTCGACCCCGCAGCCGAAAACCACCGCTTCTTGCAAGATCGCAGTGGAGCCTCTCCTAACATCTTTGTCACCCTCTCCCTACTTTCTACGCAAATAAAGCGGTCGCCCGAAAATGAAAAAAAAAACAACAAAAATAAATAGTACCTAAGAAATATGGGACGCACGGAATGCGAACGAAATGTTTTACAAGTTGCGGCCGTCAAAAACGCATGCCTTGAAAGGCGACACCTAGCGCCGGTGGGAAGTGCAGCAAGCGTCGCGTTAACGGCTTCTTTGCTCGGGCATGAACGGCAGCGACAGGCGGCCGCAGTTTGTCATCGGAAAGACTCACAAGGCGCAGCGCTTTGAAGGCTACGTTCTCGTACACTACATGCAAGACACAAAGGCCTGAATGGTGCGCGACTTTCTTTTTATTCGACGAGTGCGCTACAAGGCGTAACTTTAGAGAGCATGGAGATGACAGGCGGTATGCTCGTCGAGTGCCTTGTTGAGTTTCACCATAACATAGAAAAAAGAAATAGGAATGTCTCCGTGCTCGACAACCGTGCGGCGAACCCCGTCCTAGCTTCCCTCACTGCTGCGAGCACGCTCTTCTGCCACCCATCTTGAAGAGCAGGACCAGTCGCCTGAGGTGAGTATAATTCGCGTGCTCAAGGTGTCCTGTCGGCGGTGTGTCACTGGCGCATATTTATAGCAGTTGACCTACCAGGTGCCGCGACATCCCAGTTCGAATTTCTCTGCTCCCCGGCATGGAATAATAAGGTCCCGTAGCTGGAAATAGCTGTGGAGTGAAAAAAATTTAAACTCGTTTTGAGGAAAGGACGTGACGTAGTAACTGACTCACATATCTCGATGGACACCCGAACCGCGCCGTAAGGAAAGGGAAGAAGTTCAGATACCACTTAACTGAAGTGGTATCTGAACCGACCCGCGTTGCGAACATCCTAGATCTAATCCTGACTACCCACCCGGAAGCCCTCTCATCTCTCACTTATCTACGCGAAATCAGCAACCATAAAGTGATCCACGCCACATTTGAGTTCCACCCATCACGACGCCAAAATCAAAACAAAACTATTCGCCTCTACGACAAAGGAAACTATGAAGCCTTTAGTCTTGAATTAAGCCAATATAGCACAACATTTGAAGCATCTTTTCACGATCATTCAGTAAATGATAATTCGTCCCGTTTTAAAAACAAGGTTAGCGAACTGACCGATAGATACATCCCCAAAATAAGCTTCCACTCGGAACGCCAGAAACCATGGTATACCAAAACGATCAAAAGGCTCGATAATAAAAAGAAACGCCTTTTCCGTGCGGCAAAATTAAAGCAATACGACGAGTGCGCGTGGGAAAAATACTATGCAGCCGAACACACGTACCTGTCTGCAATCCGCAACGCAAAATACTCTTTCCTTCAAAACGACCTCCCAAATTGTTGACTTCCAACCCCAGAAAGTTTTGGAAGGTAATAAGTGAGCACCCGGCACATACCATCACTCTAACTAATGATTCTGGAGAAGAAGCTGATGACAGTCAGTGCGCTGACATTTTTAATAATGCCCTTTATCTCTATTCACTAATGAAATTCACCCACCAACTGCAGCTGTCGCCGTCAATGTAGAGTCCAGCATGCCTGCTAACGCGTTTTCTGAAGCCGGCATTTTCTCGCTCATTGAACACCTTAAAACTTCATTATCGGCCGGTGTCGACGAAATTAACTCCAAAATACTGCGCAACACTAAGAATATTTCTGCAATGTACTTATTGTTTTTGTTTTCACAGTCGCTTTCTACAGGTTCCATTCCTGATGACTGGATTGTGGGAAAGGTCATTCCCCTCTTTAAGTCCGGTAACAAAGATACTCCTTTAAATTACCGTCCGATATCATTAACCAGCATACCTTGCAAAATCATCGAACACGTCATCTATTCTCAAATCACGGACTTTCTTGACGCTAACAACTTCTTTCATCCCTCACAGCACGGGTTTCGCAAGGGTTTGTCATGTGAAACTCAACTGGCCGTCTTTCTTCATGACATTCACTCTAACCTCGACCTAAATTTACAAACTGACGCTATTTTTCTAGACTTTGCTAAAGCATTTGATAAAGTTCCCCACAGGCGTTTACTGCTAAAACTAACCATGCTAAAACTGCATCCTAACGTCTTATTGTGGATCGAAGAATTCCTTTCTAACCGCTCCCAGTTTGTTCACGTTAACAGCCACAGTTCCAACCCTCTTCCAGTAACATCAGGCGTACGCCAAGGTTCTCTACTTGCTCCCCTCCTATTCTTAATCTATATAAACGACTTACCCTGAAACCTGGTTTGCAATGTTTGTCTGTTTGCAGACAACTGCGTTATTTACCGCAAAATTTCAAACACCTTTGACCATTCACAGCTCCAAAACGACATTGACACAGTGCATGCCTGGTGCGATGACTGGCTAATGTCGCTTAATCCTAATAAATGTAAACTCGTATCTTTTCACCGCCGGCGTAACCCCCATGTTTTCACTTACTCGGTTGCTAACCTTGCGCTAGAATCCGTATACTTATACAAGTACCTAGGCGTCACCTTGTGCCAGGATCTCTCCTGGCGCTCTCATGTAACGAGCATCGTCGCATCAGCTAACCGGTCATTGGGTTTTTTTGAAATGTCATCTACGGCACGCCCATCAAAGTATCAAACTTCTCGCCTACCAATAACTCATACGACCAAAGCTAGAATACGCATCTGCTATCTGGAGCCCGCAACTAGCATATCTCCTCAGTTCACTAGAATCTGTCCAAAATCGCGCCACGAGGTTCATTCATTCTGCTTATTCGTACGACATCAGTGTTTCGTCACTTCAACGACAATCAGGTTTATCAACGCTTCCCCATTGTCGTCGCATTGTTTCTCTTAGTCTGTTCCATATGTTTGTTTTACAGTTCCCTCGGCAACTACCCTACATCACACCGCGAGCTCGCATATCTCATCGCACCGGCCATCCACTGCGTTTCATACCAACGCGCCCGCACCGTCACTTTTTGCGCATCGTTTTTTCTTCGCGCTGCAAAAGACTGGAATGGCCTTGCCCACGACGTTGATGCCACCACCTGCCAATCGAGTTTTGTTAACAATTGAAATATGCACTTCATAAATATCATGTAGGCAATCTTATTCAATCTATATTTGTGCTCCCACCTCTTACGCAATACCCCTAAAGTGGGGTGCTTAAAGTACTAAAGTAAAGTAAAGTGAAGTGAAAGAAGAAAGGAAGAAAGAGTTGCCATAGAAGAGGTCTCCGGAATAATTTAGACCACCTGCGGGTGTTTGACGCGCACTGACATCGCACAGCACACGGGCGCCTGTTGCGTGTCGCCTCTATCGAAACGCGGCCGCCGCGGTCGGGTTCGAACTAGAGTACTCCGGCTCAGTAGACGAGCGCCTAACCACTGAGCCACAGCAGCGGGTGGCTGGGGAGTGGGCCAAGAATTGCATCCGTAAGGCAGTGTTTAGGGACCCAGCGCTGTAAAACACCACGTTTGGGACGCATGTGGATTTTTGGCAACGCGTCGTCGAGGCTGAGCTGGCCCGACGTGATGTCGCCTGTTAAGACTTCGCTGGGGCGGATGATGACACCGAAAATGGTAATCCATACACTGTCGAAAACAATATTACGTAAAGTTCGAGAACTCTCGGAGTGTAAGGAATCTGACGGGGACGATGGTACGGAGGCCGACTTATCACCTGCTTCGGTGAGCGATTTCACCAAGTTTAGTTAAAAACAAGCTAGTTGGTAGCAAGGGTATGTGTGAAGGGCATGCAACTGCGCTGAAGGAGTTGGAAAGTGCTGTAATAACATCTACTTTGCATAAACAGATGAACATGAGGGACTTACACTTTCCAGATCTGTATTTTTGGCTGGTACATGGGCAGTCGAATTACTACAAGCCTTGGTCACAACGTACGCAATCCGCGTGACCATCAGGTTCGGTATAAATGGGCTCTACTGTATTGATCGGCCAGTTTACACCTCTCCGGAGACCGGGAAGTCATATCTCCTCGCCGCCTCCAAGCTAAGAACTTCTGATTCAGCATCATGACCCGCTTAGAGCAGCTAGTCTGTGAAGTAAGCTTATCTTTTGCATGTTTGACACTCACACGAAGCTGTACTTGAGCGTCACAAAAAAAGTGTCATGTTTTGGCCCCCGCGGCGACTGAGCGGCAGTTCCATCGCTGACATCAACATGTCATCCCTGAGTCCATGCACCCCGGCAGGCCAACAATAACACGTCAACATAGTTCACAGAAGTGAACTTCCTTGTGCGCTTCAACACTACAGCGTGGAACGTCCCGTTCGGTGGGAAGCGCAGCGTCCGCATTGGTCTAACTGGAAAGCCCTGCAGTTGAGTAGGGCAAGCCCAGGGAAAGCCCTGCAGTTTCAGCAGTTTCACTGAAATAAAAAAAGGGGTCAAGGGGAATCAAACCGATGTTCATGCGGTCAGGGGCAGGGTACGCTACCTCTACACCACTGAAGACCCTTACCGATATAAATGAAGACCTTTCGCGAGATGCTCAAAACGCACAGTAGGGGAATTACATTGAATTAACAATTAGTTCTTTGGGGTCGCTAACTGGTGCCACCAAATTATACGGGCGATTATGTGTAATAGAGCAGTATATGATAGCAACAAGGGAGTCGATGTCTGAGATAGGGTGTGGCAGAGGACCCCCAAGCGTCTGTGGGGAACCTCTAACGGTATCGCTTCACACTGCTATGGTGAACTTGAAAATTTTCCGTTTTATCGCTTTCCTTAACTTGCGTTCCTTTTTCAATGGCGAAAAGAATTCCTTCTACAAGCACAGCTGCTGAAAGCACGGCCATTTTATTGTTAATTATCAATGAATAAACTCTTCATGCTGACAACATGCCGAGATAGACTCTGAGCTACTTTGGATCACACTGGTTTGCCAAGTTAAATTATCGACAAAAGTTAGCAATTCGTGCGTCGAAGACAATATTCGCCCCGAAAAGAACAGAACTCGCATTCTAAACTAAACCCCGAAAAGCGGCCACCGCATTCTGAGATCATAAAAAATGAAACTTCCAGCAAAAAAAAAGTGATAACGATGTCGAAGTGCCCCGCGATTCTTTCGAGGAATTACAAGACCTTGCTTGCAACTGACGCATGCCAACGGTCTTACCTGTGACTCTGTACATCGAGAACAACATTACTGGCCTTTAGTGTGCCGCCGATATACGTTGCGGGGGCCTTCAGCACGCTATCCGAGGGCCCACCATACGACCTAGTATTACGTACACCCACCATATATATCTTCTTTGCCAACACTCACCAATTTCTTCTGCAGCCTCTAGAGGTTTTTCATGTATTGACGAATGAATTTACAAGCACGGCATAGTTGAGTTCCAAAATGAGGCAGGCATCTCCGTAGAAGGATTTTTAGAGCTACTGAAACTGTATTTAGAATCTATATTTACCTCCTGGAACGCCAAGGTTTTCTTGCAAAATCAAGGCGTTTATATCGGTTCCTGAATAGCGCGTGTGCTCAGTGACCTATACTTAGCAAAAAAAGAAAAGAGTGCTCAAAGAACAACTGAGAGGCTCCAAGGTTCTAGAATGCTTCCGATATCTTGACGATTTTCTTGTCATATAAGGAACTCATGTCCGTGATTTCAATGCTGTCTTCTCACAAATCCAGGGTATTTTTTGTTCACAACTGTTTTACTCTTAAATTAACTAGTGAATTGCCTCAAGATCATTCCATCAGATTTCTGCACCTGAAACTTTCTGTTAAGAAGAACCACACCTGCTGGTCGTACGAAGTGCGTGGCATAAGCCACTGCTTCTTTTTTCTTCGTGTCATCTTAAAATGGTAAAACGTTCCGTAGCTAAGTCGTGCTTCACCAGTGCACTAACTAAATTTTGCATTCACTCATTACGAGACAGTTTCAATCACCAAACCCCATCGTCTTTTGAGGGCTGGATACCCCAAACAACTGCTTATCTCTATATCAGAATCCATTCTTCGAAGTTTGAACGAAAAAGAAAAGCCGGCTGATTTCGTCAACAAGAAAAAAAAGAAAAGACCACGGCCCCGCCGCGGTGGGAGAAGTGGTTACGGCGTTCGGCTGCTGACCCAAACGACGCGGGTTCGATCCCGGCAGCGGCGGTTGAATTTCGATGAAGGCGAAATTGTAGAGGCCCGTGTGCTTCGCGATGTCAGTGCACGTTAAAGAGCCCCAGGTGGTCGAAATTTCCGGAGCCCTTCACTACGGCGTCCCTCATAGCCTGAGTTGCTTTGGGACGTTAAACCCAATAAACCAACCAAACCAAACCAAAAGTCCACGGTGGTTCCCTACATTCATCGTTTCGCGCACAGGCTGAAAAAGATTTGTAAGCGTGCAGAAGTTAGGGTTGTCTTCTCGGCTCCAGAAAAGCTAGGTAAGATATGTAAAAAGTTAACTCACAGTATGTCGCGCAAGAATGTACCACTAATCACGAGAACTGTTTCGTGGCTTGCAAAGAAGGTGTTATCTCTGTCATCCCACTGTTATGCAGTAAGCAATATGTTGGCCAGACGGGCAGATGCGTAAACCAACTCCGCAAAGAACACACCACCATGAAAGGGCATTTAGGCATTCATTCCAGAGATCGTGAGAGCAAAAATTGCTAGCCGGACTTCAAGAAAACCAAGTTGATAAGTAAGCACAAAAACCAACTAACGAGTGCAAACCATTGAATACGAACCAATCACCCTGTCAGCAGAAACTTTCGTCAGCAACCCCTCTTTGACAATTTCATCTAAAGAATCGCACTTTTTAACCACACGCAAGTGACATAGCGATAGGCTTCTTCAGTGTCATGATTGAATGGGCATGTAGTTTCTTTTTGTCGTTTGGTGGGCACCTATTTATTTCCTCGGTCCAAGCAATAAAAATTTCAGTTGCACAGCTCCTGCCTGTGTGTCGTCCTTAAGTCCTCGTCTAAGTTCGCGCCGTTCTGCAGGATAATTCGTTATCACCGTTTTGCTATAGTGAGATCTGCTGCACTAGAGCGTACAGAAGGCAGCCAATGCAGAAGGAACGAAGCGCCAATGTGATGAAGGCGAATGGAAAGCGCAGTCTCTTCAACTGGTTTTACTTTAATCAAGCTAAAAAAAAAGCGAAAGATCTTTTCGGAGCGCGTTGACGCGTGTGCCTGAGCGTATAAGCAGAAAAAAAAAATATATAAGCGATTGTCTCGGAGGTTGCCCCGGCAGCAGCCTAAAATCAATAAAGTAAAAAGTAGCATGTATAAAGGACGCCTCGTTGACGCATTTGTCTATAGGTTCAGAATGCCGGGACCAAATTGCAATCAAGCGTTCATTAGAGGAGCTATTCAAGGTCACGCCTAGCGAGGTCACCGCGCAGTTGTTCGAATGCCGCACAGAAGCCCAGAAGCCCAGAAGCACAGACGCTAACACAAGCGGTTGTCAGGAGGGCGCAGCGATAACAACGTTCTAGCGACACCCCGCATAAATTGTAATCGAGTTTCCGCAAACTTTTAGGCACGATGGACGAAATGCAACAAGATGTTTCGAGCGACGGATGAGGACTGCCACGTGGTTTGCTGGGCGAGCTTGACTTCGATCTTTCCTTCTGTATACCCTAAGTAGAGCCCCTAGGCGTTGAACGCCGTCATAGCCACCTCAAAGTTTGGGTTAAAAGCTATGTTTTTCCTACCGATGAGGATTTTCGTCTTGCTTTAACCATATCAAAAGCACTGCGACGTTTCCATGAACGCTGTTTATTTCGACTATCATTAGCGGACCGTTGTTTACACTGATAGCGTAAGAGTGAGAGTGCCTAGGCTAAACCTCATTGGCGTTGTATGTCGTAGCTGAAAGTTCTAACATTCAACTGTTCTCTGCGAGGAGGATAATGTATACAGCAGCACCTTGGGCTAGTTGGGGATGGCTCAGGATCGATAGAACGTGGCTGCGCTGCAATACAAGGTCTTCCCATATCCTGCTGTTTTTTCATGTTGTTTCCGCGCCTTGCAGTGCAATAGCATTCTATTGGCCGTGAATGTATACCGACCTGAGCCTCTGGAGGCCGGTCAGTGCGCGCTGTTTAGTCTTTTCGTAACCATACGGTTCATGGGGCAATGGCAGTGTCACGGAACTTCTCTGTTGGTATTTTTGTCTCCGCAATCGAATCGCCACTTCAGCAAGCGGTTGTCTGGAGCTTCCAATTCTTTGTCTTTGTTTTTACCCATATGGGATACCTGAAAACCAAATAATAACAATTACCAGTGTAGCATCTTGAGGAAAACAGCGCAGGAACAGGGACACGAGAAAAAAAGACGACGGGACAGGCGCTGACTAGCAACTGATGGTTTGTTGCACCGTGCAATAAACCTTCAGTTGCTAGTCAGCGCCTGTCCCGTCGTCTTCTTTTCTCGTGTCCCTGTCCCTGCGCTGTTTTCCTCAAGATGTAGCAACTCGCTCAACTCGCTGTTTTACCAGTGTAGCAGTCACTGCAGCTCACCGTCAGGCAGCACGGCAGGAAATCTATGAATGGGGGAAATTTTCTTCAGTGTTTTTCAGTTACACGGCTGCTTTCCAGCTTTCGTACACAGATTGTAGTTGAGGCATAAAAATGAATAAGAAAATTTGCCTCTCCCGCACCATCAGTAAATACTGCGAAAAAGAGTATTCCTGAAGGTCTGTGAAGAAAACATTGTACTGATGGAAAACGCGGAAGGAGAGTTTTGGCTTGGCAAAAAGTTAATGGCGTGAAAAATGAGGACGGCGCCAGGGAGGCCTACTGCATACCTGCTTGCGAATCCATGCGCCTACCGGTTCCAACAGCCACACCTATCGAGTTTCAGCGTTTTCTAGTTGGCCAAGAATGAGCCTAAATTCAAGCGCACATGTAAGTTAGGCAGGCTTTAAGGTGAAGGATAAGAAAAAATGTTACAAAACTTTTTTTTAATCTGAGAATTTTTTCCTCGCGACATTTGTTGGCGCACGAGTAATAGACGATTTATCATCCAAGGCATTGCATTGCCGCGCCTCAGCCCAAATTTGCGCGCTCTGTTAACCAGAATACAAATTGATTGCGTGCCGAAAATAGTGCGACCGATGACTCAGTAATGAAAAGCACTACGCTACAGAATATTGCCCTAACATCAGCTTGCTGAACGTGTACTGCTGGGCCAGTAGGCTAAACATTCCTTTTACGAAAGACCGGTAAAAGAGACATGCAGGCAGAGCAGAAATAGGCAAGACACTCATGCCGGCACCGAGGTGTGTGTCGTGCGTGTTTTTTTTTCTGTGTGTGTTGTTCCCTTTCACTGATCTTTTTGAAAAATTGAAATCAGGATATATGGGCAACTTGCTTCCACTTTTGTATTTACTAAGCATCTGATCTGTCAAATGTCAATCCCGCATCGCTCTTCTTGATAACCTTCTAGCATTAATTCTAAAATGTCTATATATCACTAACAGATCGTTTCGTTATTCATAGCGAATAAGTTGAATGATTTCGTTTAGTATCACTACTCGCATGCTGATTCCGCATTGCTATTAAGTGTCGAATATATTACTGATAACTTAGTTAATGATTAATTGTAAATTTCTTGCCATTGCAGGAAATAAGATTACTTTGTTTTTTTAGCATTTCGGCTTTCTGCCCGGTATGGCTAAGTTTGCCCTCGAATGATGCTTTGCATGCAGTCAAGGGGTATGACTCTTGCCTGTCGAACGAGGCCAAGGTGTTGTCATGACTATTTAACTGACAAAAAAATGAATGTTTTCTTGCGGTGAAACATATATCTGCTGAAAAATTTAATGGAAATGTCTCTGGAGTAGTCATATTAGGGTATTGAAAGATTTTTCTTTTTCATATGTGTAAGGGCGGTTATTTTTCACAACTTCACAGCTTCCTGGCTTATAGGAAAGTGGCGTAGTTGTCAGCGCCAGTGATTCTCGAAGAGGTTATCGGCCAATTATCTCTCTTGCCATCCATCTCGCTGTCATCACTTTTGGTTGCTCCATCATTCCACCGTGTAAACCAAGAGCAAACATCTGCGGCACTCCCCTCGGCTTCTGCGTCTGTGACGTGGTGGGCCTCGAAAATGTAGTACACGCTCACACATGGCCACGCACGCCGAAGCAATGGTACAGCCGCGGCCCCATCCAGTTCTTCTTACCTACACCCCTGTGAACGCCTATTCTCCTTGGCTCCCTACCTTAGCTTCACTGTCGCCACCACCTCCTCGTCCGGTGTCTCAGCTTCGCTCGACCTCTCTGAACCCGTGGCGCACACCGAATAAACGACCCATATGCTACGCATGCGGTCTCTTGGGACACGTGGCCAAGCTCTGCCGCCAGTGGGTGCCGATTCCTTGCTGTAGGGCTCCTGCACGACCGTATGGTTACAATGCACATACACCGCCATCTTGTGGTCCTCTTCTGTCGCTCCTTTCCTCGCACTGTGGCTCTTACGGGACCCGCCAGTCACCTTCTCCTCGACTCCGGTCACCTCCTCTCATGGTCGGTCGACCCACGCAAGTTGCTGAGGTAAACTGAGCCGCAGTGCCGGAGGCAAGCACTGCACTTTTGTAGAACTTTACAAGTGCGCCATTTTGCCCTGCCAATGGTTCTGCCTGTGCATGTATAAGGTATTACCATTTTTTCGCTCGCGACAACGGAGCTGAGGTGTCGGTTCTCAGCGAAGCACTCGGTCAGAAGCTTAGCAAGGCCACTGCACTTGTCTTTAACGTTCCCCCACGCACCGCAACTTAGTAGCACATAGACCTCATCGCCGCATGCACTGCCCTAGTGACTAATTAGGATGTTCTATATGTTAGAGTTTAATGTTTTTCCGCGCTGCTAACATGACATCATCTATGCTGTGACGAACTGCGCGCGGAAACTGTTGCCCCGTCTCCGCTTTGTGACCCACCCTCGAGCGACTTCCCTCTGTTTCCGCCTTACTAGTCGTCGATGAAGACACCGAAATTCCTCCGTTCTAATCTGCCCTCGTGCCTCCATTTTGTCCTTCTACCTCTGATGGCATCTTTATATTCAATCCACTGGAGCCTGGAGTGCATCGCCGGAGCCAACTACTTCCGTTCGCTATTCTGATGATCTTCAGTGGCTGCGCAGCAATGTACGTTTCCAACCCGTTCTCTTGCCCGTGGTGAATGCCTCGGCCGCATTGAAGAATTCGACCTCGTCTGTACTTTGCGGTCCCTGACGCCCCACATCCTCTTCATGTCGACGCCATCAGTCCTAGTGCTCCTATGCCTGCCTCGGATTCTTGTTTTCGACCACCATTAACGGTAGCCATTCACCCGTCACACGGCATCAGTTCGTCCTCCTACTTCAGCGTTTTCGCGCATCGTTTGCTCCCCGCAGACGACCTTGCGCCGGACGTCCGCCGTCATCCACCATATTTACACAGGTGCGCATGCCCCAATACGCCAGCTCCCATATCGCCTATCATCTGTGGCGCGCCAAGTAATCAACACCCACACCACCGATATGCCCGAGCGCTGTGTCACACAGGCTTGCCATACCCCGTCGGCCTGTCCGGTGGTCCAGGTCCACGTCAAGAAAAAAGATGGTTCCATCAGGTTTTGTGCCGAATACTGAAGGCTAAACAGGATTACTTGCACAGAGCTTTACGCGCTTCCGACTACCGACGAAGCCTTGAAGTGACTGCGGGAAGCCGAGTTCTCATTCTTGGACTTATTATCTGGCTACTGGCATGTCCCAATGGCAGAACACAACCACGGAAAAGCAAAAATTGTCACGCCCGACGCCTGATTCAACGTGACGCCACGACGGACCCTATTTTGAGAGGACTAAAGTGACACATATGCCTGTGTTACCTTGATGATATTGCTGTGTTCTCCAAGGACTTCCCTACCAATCTCTGTCGTATAGAACGAGCCCTTGCTTGCTTGACTCACACTGGGCAGCAACTAAATTTGAAGGAGTGTTGCTTCACCGCAGGGCAGCTCAATATATTGGGCAATTTAGTCTCAAATGCTCATGTTCTTCCCGATCCAGCGAAACTTCGTGTTTTTGCTGATTTCCCAAAACCATCAACTCTCAAGCAACTACACTGCTTCGTCGGTTTATGTTCTTATTTGAGGCGATTTATTCGACACTTTGCTTCGACAATAGCTCCGTTAAGACAAATCATCGCTAACAGCGACAACCTCTCGGCGTGGACACCAGCCGCCGATGAGGTCTTCACGGCCTTATGCCGCCTTTTCGTCTCACCCTCGATTCTAAGTAATTTTTACCGTACCGCACCGACCGAAATCCACACTGACGCCAGTGGCATGCGTCTGTGCGCAGTGCCCGCCCAGCTGAAACCGGGTTCTGGCGAATACGTGATAGCTTATTCGAGTAGCACACTGAAACAACCCGAGTCAAATTATTCGGTAACAGAAAAAAAATATTGCTTGGCCATCATTAGGGTGATTGGAAACTTCCTTCTTTACCTCTATCGTCGCCCATTTTGCGTCATAACGGATCATCACACTCCCTGTCGGCTGTCTTTTCTGAAAGATTCGTCTGGGCGTCTTCCCCGTTGGGCCGTCTGCCTACAGGAGTACGGCATTACTGTCGTTTACCGCTCCGGTCGCAGGCATCCCGATGCTGACACCCCTCCCGTTCGCTTACTCCACGTCACCCGCCTCAACAATCCGTCGCCGCTTGCGATTCGTCCTCCCTTTACATCTCGGACAAGCCGTCCGAACAGAAAAATGAGCCATGGATTGATTTCCTTATCGCTTTACTGCATGTGCTGCATTTCTGCGTCTCGGGCTCTCCAAGGGCAAGCTTGTCCCTTCGCCGTTCGGCATCATTTGCTCTACCCTCGTAACTAGCTCTCTGAGGGGTGAAAATGGCCGCTAGGTATTCCCCGTCGCGTACGCTCTGATATCTGCTCCTGTTTCCGTGCATATTCATAGTATTATCAAACCGAAGTGTTGAAAACATGCACGCTTGCGTCGGCGGTACTATTGGCGAGGCATGTACCGCTTTGTATATCAATATGCCCGCCCTCGAATCGCTGATGACATTGCCTTGGTAAGCCACTCAGGACAAGAACTGCAAAGCATGATCAATCAGTTAGACAGGCCGAGCAGAACGGTGGGGCTAAGAATTAACATGCAGAAAACCAATGTTCAACAGCCTAGCAAGGGAACAGCAGTTCGCAATTGGTAGCGAGGTGCTGGAAGTAGTAAGAGAATATGTCTACTTAGGGCAGGTAGTTACCGCAGATCCGGATCATGAGAGGGAAATAACTAGAAGAATAAGAATGAGGTGGGGCGCATATGGGAAGTTCTCTTAGATCATGAATGGTAGCTTACCAATATCCCTGAAGAGAAAAGTATACAACAGCTGTATCCTACCGGTACTCACCTATGGGGCAGAAACGTGGAGGCTAACAAAGAGGGTTCAGCTTAAGTTAAGAACAACGCAACGAGCTATGGAAAGGAAAATGATAGGTGTAACGTTAAGAGATCGGAAGAGGGCGGAGTGGGTGAGGCAACAAACGCGAGTTAATGACATCTTAGTTGAAATCAAGAGGAAGAGATGGGCTTGGGCAGGGCATGTAATGCGAAGGCAAGATAACCGCTGGTCCTTAAGGATAACGGAGTGGATTCCAAGAGAAAGCAAACGTAGCAGGGGACGGCAGAAAGTTAGGTGGGCAGATGAGATTGAGAGGTTTGCGCGGATACAGTGGCGGCAACTGACAAAGGACAAGGTTAATTGCAGAGACATGGGAGAAGGCCTTTTCCCTGCAGTGGGTGTAGTCAGGCTGATGATGATGATGATGACCGCCCTTCCCCAGCCTGCCAGCGCCGAAAAAACATTGCTTTGATTTCTCAGCTCACCCATAGAGTCACTCTCGTGTTCTGCCCGCCCATTAAACCGCGTTGAGATCGGCCTTTACTGTCCCCTTCCAACAACTCCTGACGGCCATCGTTTCGTCATCGTCACCATCGACTACTCACGCATTGTGCGAAAAAATTCGGTGTTGCATCTGCCTGCGCGAATGACGATGCGCCGTTCATCCTCCATCATCTCATCTTTCGATGCGGACTCCCCAAAAAAACTCTTTCGGACGTCGCGAGGGAGTCCTGAAGGAATGCCGAATTATTCATCGCACTGCCTCTAGTTACAATCCCCTGCTCAACAGCTTAGTCGAGCGTTTCAATCGAATTTTTGCAGACATGCTGGCTATGACCGCCACCATTGTAATTAGCACAGAATTCATCATTTTGTTAACTGATCTCATAATACTACAATGCAAGCTACAACGGAGTTCTCGCCATTCTTTCTCTTCTACGGTCGGTGCGTACTTTGCACGTTGGACACTATCCTCCACTGCCATCCAGACGTTTCCGAGTCGACGCCACTTTCCCAGGCGGCTCAGCACGCCGATAAATGCAGCCAGCTTCCATGTGCATTAACAAGAGACGCAGGACCGCCAGTAACCAGCACCGCCAGGAGCCAGTAACTAGCTCCCTGCTGCCCTCCAGATTCCCTCGTTTGGCTCTCGGTCGCTTCATCTACACCTGGCCTGTGGACGAAACTTCCTTCTCGCTATAACTGTCCCTACAGGCTCATTCAGCCAACCTCGCTGGTCAACAACCTCGTCGAGCCGCTCGCCTCCTCATCGGATCCACGTCGTCGTGGGCATGAAATTGTCCACGTCGAAAACATAATGCTATATTAGACCCACAGACTGTGTGTTCGCCTTCAGTCTCTAGGATTGCCCCTTCTTCGCCAGAGGGTGTATTTAGTGCAGCAGACCAGAGCAGACTGAGTGGAGGTATCCGCCCAAAAGGACGAGGGCGCAGGTGTTTCAAGTTAGCGAGTCCTGCCTTCTGGACCACCGCTAAAACTACCTCGACGTCGCGTTGCTGCCGCCTTAAGTGTCGCTGCCTTCTTGTTCTAACCCACTCCTCCCCAGGACCCTTACAACATAGAGTCGTTCGGTCTCGTGCGGTATGCTACACAGAGGGCTAAACGCGAAGGCGCCAACCCTTGCACCCTTGAGGCTGTAAACTTCATTCCCAACACTGGGCAGGCCCCAGACATCTGCAGTCTCTGGCCGACTGCGACGGCGTTGCTGGAAGCTTGAACGAAGCCTACGTTTTCTGACAAGAAAGGAAGCTTCCTTGTCGTCTCTAAAGAAGCTTACTCTGAGAAAACCAGAGCCTCCATGCAAGCCAATTTCATGGAATGCCTAAGCGTCATTCGCACCAAATTAAAAATTACTGGACTTTCACGCATCTGATGTAAACATTCTGTCAAAGCTGTGAGATTTCCCCTAGATGCATTGTTCGATGCTTTTGTCATACGCCTAGGCTTCACATAGTAGACAGAATTGATCTGTAGCGTGATCAATGACTGAAGCGAGTCGAAGGTGGTGGTGGATGGGTGAGCTGCCTGCTAAGGGGATGGGGTAGGGAAGTGCCTGCTGGGTGGTGTTCGTAAGGGCAGCTGCCACCGCATTTAAATTCGACTTGGCCGTCGCTGTTACGCTCATCTGCTGAGTGAGTGCAGGCATTCTGGAGGGAGGAGGCAGGTTGGTTGCTGCAGGACAACGCTGTGGAGAGTTGAGGTGATGGGCGCTGGATGGCGCTTGTGTAGGGTGAAGGTGGGCGGGGGTGGGACGGGTCTGTGAATCTAAGATGGCGGCGGATGGGTGGGAGCCCCTTATCCAGGGTGTGCGATTGAGGAGGGGTGCGTGGGCTGGCGCTGATGGAGGGGAAAAATAGAGGTGTCATGACAACAAACATTGAATTTATGGGGGCGGGGTGACTCTGGCACAGGTTTCACAGTAAAAGAGAAGCATACAGTTTCTCCAAAGGAGCTGGGCTCACAAAACTGGTAGCCTAAACCAAAGCCTGCAGCTTTGGTTTAGGCTAAGTCACCAATCGTCCTAGACGCTGAAAACGCTCAAGGTGTGCGCCATCTCGCGTCACCGTATCCTAGCGTGGCGCGTCAGAAATGCTGTAACCATCTACGAGTGCTTACACCTCGTGCACCCAGGTGGCGCTGGTACGTTTGGTGTGCACTACGCCGACATTTACCACTGCTTACCAAAAAGATTAGTGCGCGACGTGGCAGGAGGCTGCATCGATTGTGATGGGGTGTCGAAAATCCAGACTTCTTGCAGAGCTGTTGAGTTTCACTTAATTTTCACCTGTGTGAACCATGACGGCCGACTCCTTTTTACAGAAAGAATTTTTATTGGTTCGAGTCTCGCACAGGCACGAAGTAACCCTGTTTCGACCGGGTTTTATGGCTCCCCTTTCTCCCTCAAGCATAGTGAAAATGTTTTGCGGTGTCTAGTATTTCTTCGTGTTTCATTGCAATGACGACACAAAACTGAGCGTAACTACCGATAAGATTTTTTACGTTTTCCGCGCGGAGTTACAACTTCTTAATTAAAACTTCGCTGACAGCTAATTAACGCTTTCCCATGGGGAATTCTTCTGCTGTCGCATGTGGAATCTGGATCGCAAGTTTGCTCATAGCAGGCTCGGTAGCCCTTAAAAAACCTGCTGCCATTCACCTCCTCGCAGTCGAAGATCGCCAAGAGGGGCGTCATCAAGTCGTGTCTCGGAACCTCCCTAAGCAGGTCTTTCGCCCACCTGTTTGAAGGCAGCTTCTGCTGTCAGGTAAAAATGTTTGGTACTGCTCGCTATGCAAAAAGACTGCTCGCTAGTATGGCCGAATCAACCCTAACGCAAATAAAAACAGGCGAAACGTATTAATCCCCTCCGCGTCACCAAGAGAAGGGGGCAAGGCTGCCGTCATTTCATTAGACCACAAGGTCTCTCACAACATAAGGAAGATTTCTCTGCCCCTAACAAACTCGGCACGCTGTGCAGAGCAGTAAGTCAAGATGCCAAGAAACAGTCTTGCCCCATGCAAATGGAGTGTGTTTTCGTCAAATGTACCTCCCGCGCTTTGTATGGCACACCATCGTCACCCAGGCTCTGCTATATCGGAATTACGGGAGGATCTATCAACGAGTGAGTGGAGCAGAACACAAGATATCTGCAACGTGGCACGGCTGCCGCACATCTACGCACCGACCACGCCGGCACAACTTCATTCATCGAGTGCAAGCACGCGTGCATTGTCCCCATTTCCCTGTCTGGTTTTTTTCCCACATTCATTGTCTGTGGAGCAAGTTTGTCGCTTGCTTTTGTCGGCGTAGTCCTCAGCAGTTCTACGTTTTGTGAACTTTATGGAGTACGACAAGGGTAGAAAATTCCGGCAAGTTTCGGTTCGAACTAGTTCTGCGTACCTGGCGGTTGCAAAAGAACTGATTCTTAAAGCGCAATGATTCCTGCGCAGGCAAGTAGCGCGAAATGTACGGGCGGTGGAAGAGTTGTTTGAGGCACTCAGTTACCAAGATGCTTTAATTTCGCCGTCGGTGGTTTGAACCCCGCTTCGATATGATTGGCTTTGTTTAGTGCGGTTCAACATCCCAAAGTGGCTGGGGTTTGAAAAAATTCAGGGGCCACTTTATTGACCGAAAGTGCGGTGAGGCGAAAGCCTTAAGCTAGGTGTTGCTGCTTGTGTCACTGATGTGTGGTTAAGATGTTATGGTTCCCCTCTAAGAGTGGAACGCGACCAGGGACTCCAGAACGTTTTCGGGAGTGGGGGCAAGTATTGTCTTTGCTTCATCATCATCATCATCAGCCGGACTAGACCCACTGCAGGGCAAAAGCCACTCCCATATTCCTACAATTAACCCGGTCCTGTGCTAGCTGCATCCACTTGACTCCTGCAAACTTGTTACTCTTATTAATTCTTAATGTTTTAATTCATTGTAGCCGTTTCAATTTTCCATAATTGCATCCTCGCTTATTCTACATTGGTATATACACTTGAAAAATAGTTGGAAATTTCATTATTACTGAAACCTGCGGAGACCGCGCAAGTGAGTAAACGGATTCGAAAGCTGCGAAAAAAAAACATTTTTAAAAGTTCCAAATTCGCGCTCGCACTGAAGCAAATGTGAACTCATATATTTATGCCAGTACACATGAAAGAAGGCACTAGGTACAAAGCTATAGTATCGCAGACAGACGACCTTCAACGCTAGCATGACAAGAGGACGTTGGGCAGGAGAGGTTTTCAAAGGAGGCCGAAAGTTGCTGTTCGTTCTTACGTTCTAGATACGAACTCTTTCATAACGGCATCCAAATGCAGTTCCGCAACTCTCTTCTTGTGCACGTGGAGGAGGAGAAGGTGTGTCAGCCTCCTCTGCGTCATTCGATTGCGCAAAATGTTTTTACTCTCCTCAGATCACTGAAAGATCGCTCTCCTAAAGAAGCTGACGCAGGCACAGAAAACACGAGTGGCAGATAACGGACAACCTGGTCCATCAAAACGCGTTTAATTGCGACCGGACCCTAGTCATGGAGGAGCGTTGGGAGAAGCACGACTTGCGCTGAAAGCCTGCTGATGTCAAAATCTGCAGCGTGTGCTCCTAAAAGCTCATTTAGGTCGTTTGACGCGAAGTTTCGACCTTCAGCAGCGTCAGTCAAAATGCGCTCGAGGCTAATCAGCTGCTCCATGCCAGGCTGTTCAAATCGACGTCGGATCTCAGTGGTAATACGATTGATAGCGGGAAAAAACTGTTTTCTCTGTAATGATTTGCCGTCAAGCGCTGCAAGCTCCTCAGGCTTGTCTGTGAATTGAAGCCTTCTCGGCGGCTGCGAAATTCTCGGCGCTCGAGATTCCTTTAGACCTAACTTTGTTGCTCTTGAGTTCGTCCGCTGCCACAGGACGTCAAATGAGGCGTCAGACCACAGCCCTAACAAGCGGTCACAAAGCGCCTCTACTGCTTCTTTTGCTCCTGCAGCGCGGTAAAATGGGCGTTGAAGCATCCTCGTTGATTCCTCGCACGGAAAAAACAGAGCTATAGAAACGTTCTTGCCCAGTAAAGATTCGAACTTCTTTAATACTTTTCATATCCTTTTAAGGCTATCTTGCCGGAGCCACGGAGAGAGCTTTGAACTCGCATCAGTTCCTGCAAAGTTGCCTGCACCCTTTCATAGTTCTCAACGAACCTTTCCATTGATTTCACTCTTACTGTCCACCACATTGGACAGAGCGGTAGCAGTAGGGTGTTCTGCCTAGAACAATCTTGCTCACGGGCATCATTACCGGGGGAAGTACAACGCTCGAATAAAGAGTCTTCCTGTTCTTAGATTCGAGTATTGCATTGGAAGCATCCTTTACAATGTTGAGAGCGTCGCCGATGACATCGCAGTTCCTTGCGACCTCCTGGAGGGCCAGGTCTAGGCAGTGGTTACTGAGAGTGCACAAATATTGACCATGGTTCAGATTCCGTAATCCTATTCTGCACGCCAGTAAATTTGCCTGTCATGTTCGCTGCCCCCCTGTAAATAAGTTGGGGGAGCGGCCGCCCGTCCTCCCGATTCCGGAGTCCCTGATTACGCGACAGCATATTGCAACGCTGCCAGGGGCTCCACAAAACGCCATCACCCTTTCGGCTCTACGTCTTGCTCGTCGGTAAATTGGTTTTGGAGGAAAGGGAATGTATCTGTCTCGCTTATCTCGGTAGGCACCTGAACCTCGCCGTAAGGAAAGGGGGGAACGTGGGGGTGGACGATGACACCGTATTCACTAGACGCGCCTTTGTTCATTCCAAACCATGGAGCTGGCATGGCGGAGTGGTTAGCGTGCTCGTTTTGCACTCCGGAGACCCCTGGTTTGATTCCCAACTCGACCAGTTTCCTACTCGACTTTTTTATTTTTTCTGGTCTGACTAGAAAAGCGTGACACCTCTGCTGACAGCCTTCTCCTGAAAACCTTCTGTCGACAGCGGGGAGGCATTAAAGGCTTTCGCCTTAAAAACGGCGTACTGCGAGGGTATGGATAATTTCGGCTAACTGGGCTTCTTTAACGTGCACCGACACCGCACACAACACGGGCCTCTAGCATTTCGCCTGTTGTCCTTTGTTGTCATGTGTACTCTGCGACGCTGCAGCTTACTTCCCTCCTGCCGGTATATTAGGAATGGGCGCATACGTATGCACTGGCATGACAGTAGTGTGTATGTAAGTTTCCTACCCCTTGTATGGCGACGAAGGGGTCTCCAAAACGCTCGCGACTGCAGTCGTCCTGATTGTTAGCCGCACCTGTGTCAGCCCCATGGCTGTGAGTATGGTGAAAAGTTTGCTTTGTGCCAAATGAACATATGGAACCGCTGTCAGCATTTCACTCTCAATGACCACACGCGCCTCAATAAACGATTGATGTTCTCTTTTGCATTGAGCGCCAAGTAACGTTCCTCGACTAATTTCTTGGAAAACTGAGGTCGAGTCTTCTTTCAGTTCTACCCAACTTTCGCACCAATTTTCCTTCGTTCTTTTTATTCTGTTTAGCGAATCTGAATGAAAGGGCGGTATCATAGCTGGTATTCCCGGCCACGAAGATTCTATCGCGATAAGCAGAATCAGAAATTCTGAGTATTAGAGAAAGGTACGAGTGGAAGTGAATTTCGAGTTCAATACAGTTTGAAATGTTAGCCTTTAGACTTTTGTACAGAACTTATTGCATCGTTTCTGTTCTCTTATTTTTAGTCTGACTCATATTCGTGAGTTAGCGTGTGGATCACGTGAAAGAGCTAGGCACACGTTCGTGTGATTGCGTTCCGTCGTCATTCAGAGAACTGAGAAAATGGAAGCATAGTGCTTTTTCGCCCAAAAGCGGACGGAAAACTCTCACATACCGCTAGTCTATGCTGCTGAATACCACAGTGTGATCCCTTACTGCGTTTTGACTGCATAATAGTGTTCCCCTTACTTGTGACCTTACTTTTTCTTTTGTCGTTGCTAACATTTGTTGTTCTTTCAAAGCAAAAAGAAAATCATCCGCGTAGCAAACAAAGTCGCATATCGACACGATTTCAGCGACTAGTCACATGTGACCTGTCCTAAAGGCGGCGATCACACGGAGTGTTAGTGCCAGGTTCAGGAAAAAATATCTAAATTGTAACGAGGGGCTAATTTGTTACGAGGGGCTAATTACTCATTAGTGTCTGCCGAAGCACAGCCTTACCGCTACAAAGGAAATATATTATTTGTAGCCATATAGCTGCGCCTGAGTCGATGCCGATGAGGGATTACTCCCTTATTTAAGACAATGTGAAAGCTGCTTTTTTCTTGCTGTCGTTAGAAACTCGCCAGTGCAGCAGATAGCGTCACAATGCTAACAGATTCGATTATACATCTGAAAAAATGCACCGGTGGTGGTTTCAAGCCAAACTGAATCAATCCAGCCACCTGTGCCAGCGCCATATTTTTACGCCGAGTTGTGTTGCCTAGCAAGCAACGTGCGTATTGTGCATAGCACTCCAGACCAGCTTTCAATAGGATGAAATCAGGCCCTCCGCTCCCGGGTGGTTCGATTGATGGATGAATGTTAGAAGCGTGCGCTTTGAGACCGGGTGTTTCGCACCTTCATCCAAAGATGAATAAGTACAAACTGGCCCTGCAAGACGTTCTTTTAAATTTTTGATAAATTCGCAATTTTAGTTTGATATAAATTGTGTTTGTTTTAATTTTCACCAATTTCAAATCCTGAAGTTGCATCCTAAAGATCCCGCCCTTCTTTTCAGCCGACAATCTTCATATCGCGTTTCGCTAGCGTCTACCACGGTTACATTGACGTTACCTTTCTTATCTCTAAACCCTAGTGCCTTGGGAAGAGTGAGTGTGCCTTTATCGGCATCTGGATGGATACTGCCCCATTATATTAAAAAACGGACGGTCCATTGCTTAAACTATTTGTCACGCACTGGACATGCGTCATCTACAGGTTTAAATTTCTTTTTGTAGCTTCGCATTCTAATACACCCTGATCTGGCTACAAAGATTCGGACGCTGCCTATAGACTTATCATAGATTCATTCTTCGTGATTTTCCTTTTCCATTTTTCATTGAGGTTTATAGCCTGCCTTTTCTACATTGAATAATCCATTTCTGACCCTTTTCATTTCGTATCTCTTATTTAAAGCTACTTATTTCTCTCTCCTGGTTCACTGCACACATGCTGGTGGTCTTTCTAGCCCTTTTCCTGCAGTGTGAGCCGGCGCTCTTTCTGTACAAGTATTTGAATACCTTAGCTGCTCATATGCCATGGTACAATTACAGGCGTTCTTGATATAATATTTTATTCTGAGCTTCCTTGCTTCGAACGATGCCAAGCTCATGTTTTCCTCTACTGCCTCATTTTTGGTTTTGCCGTGGGCAGCTAGTGCTAATCTGCCAATAGCTCTCTGATTTATTTCTAGCCCCGTTTGAACTTCCGCCCTTAGGCACAAAACTGTATTCCCAAAGGCAGACCCTCGCACCACGACACCTTTGCAAATGCCTTTCATTGCCGGATACCTCTTGTGCCCCTTATCGTTTCATGTTTCTTCATTACTGCGGCATCTCTTCGCCCTGTCACTCTAGCAGCCTTCATGATTTTTCGTTTTCCCTTAGACCAATATATATGCGTATTCTGCCAGCCTGAGTATCACATGTCCTTGTACTGTAAGCACCTGATCTGTGGTCGTTAAATATCAAACCGTACGCAAATGCGCTGAACGTAAAGGCTAGAACATCTCCTTCGTCTCCACAAATTATTAATTAGAGTTCCTAAAGTGCGGTGAGGCGAAAGCCTTAAGCGCGGTGTTGCTGCTTGTTTCACTGGCGTGTGGTTGAGATGTTAAGCTTCGCCTCTTAAGAGTGGAACGCGGCAGCGTCTTGCAACGCTGCCAGGGAGTCAACAGAACGCCATCGCCCGTTCGGCAGTACGTCGTGCTCGTCGGTAAAACGGTTTTTGAGGAAAGCAAATCTATCTGTCTCGCATATCTCGGTGGACACCTGAAACTCGCCGTAAGGGAAGGGAGGAAGATGCGAGTGAACGAAGATATCGTATTCACTAGACGCGCCATTGCTCATTCCAAACCGTCGAGCTGGCATGGCGGAGTAGTTAGCGTGCTCGTCTCGCACTCCGGAGACCTTGGTTCGATTCCCAAACTCGACCAATTTCCTACTCTGTTTCATTTATTTTTTCTGGCCTGACTAGAAAAGCGTGACACCTCTGCTGACAACCTTCTGTCGACAACGATGCGGCATTAAATGCTTTCGTCTTAATGGTACAATATCTTCCGCATAGATTAAACTCGACAGTCTCTGCTCTAGAGGCACTTCACCTGATTTGTATTAGATATTATAACCTAGATTACTTTCCTGAGCCTTCTTTCCATATTTGCCGTATTAATCGTGAAGAACACTGGTCACAACGGACAACCCTGCCTTTGTCCTTTGTGCACCTCGACTGTTGTCGAACTTCTTATGCAATTCCGTCGCGAAGAATAAAAGCTACACGAATCGGGGGATCGCTTTGTGTACGATACGCAGACGCAGCACTTCTCCAATGCCGCCGAACAAGGAACGTGAATCGGGTCCTAATTGACTGAGCAGAGCGAGCAAGCCTATCAACCTCGTTCCTCAAAGACACCGCTGGAGTTGCGCGGTAGCGTCGATGGTAAAAAAAAAGCGTCGCGCCGGGTGTGCTGTGAAAGGCTCTGGTAGGGAGCCTAATGGGAAAATAACGAGGTTCTGGACGCCGCGAGCCCTTCCGTGCATCTCAATGCCGTGCCGTACCAAAACGCCCGTCCAGAAAATTAACCTTGACAGTGCACACATGTGTTTCGCCGTCGGCGCAGCCGCAAGGGTCGCACGCGCAGCCCGTCGATTAACTAAACGCCGCTTTGTTGGTGCGTGCTCATGCCTGTTCTCGTAGTTTTCCGTGACAAAAAATTTTCGCCTTTATTCCACCTTCTTCTCGCTCCTAGTTCTCGTTCTTTCATAGGACAATGATACCTGGAATGAAGCGTATGTAAAACAAGTGGTATTCATAACGCTCGCTTGCAGTCACCGCGCATGCTGCAGTGCTAGAGTGCGCCTCATTGGGAACGCCAGTCCAAACTTTCAAGTTAACTAGTACGCGCGCCGTCATTTATACTATCAAGTCGGCTGGCTATGAGAAGAAGAAAAGCGCAATAGCAATGAGAGCGGTCACACTCGTTGACCATGAGTGATCGTCGCGAAGAAACTGACAGCCCAATTAATGATTCATTTCACCGGGCGGCGGTAGCACTGCAGCGACGTGTAGACCTGAATGCTCTTTAAGGCTTGCTAAGGCACCCTATTTTCTGCGCTGCAGCTGACTGATCAGTTTCTTTCCTTCGCAAGGTTTTTCAGCTGCACAACTTCTGCGATCAAATTACGTCGTTTCAGGGGCTTGTCCTTGTCGTTTTATTGTTGCGACGTTTCCATTAAAGTACGCTCCAACGCAATACCTGATCACCCGCTGCTTCTGTCTGGGCTGTGGCACACATACCGAGAAGGACACAGTCTTAATCGTACGTGGCAGCATGTGAACAAAGCCCGTTGTTGTCAGTTGCTTGAAATCGTATAAAACGTTGACGGTGTGCCACCGGTACCCCTTTTCTCTCAAAAAAACTTTGCTTCCTCTATCGTCCACGATGTGATATCAACGGCTGGCATTGGAATAAAGCTATGATATATACCTGCTCGACGGCCAACACATTCCCAAAGTGCACAAGGGTGGTGAAAATGACGTGAAGTATGTCTTCCGTACCGACAGATTGTCCGCTTCAGGCTTTTCAGAATCAGAGAGAGCTCAATCCAGTCTATGTACCGCTGGGATGCAAAAATTCTCGATTAGCTTTATGGGCTCCTAAATTTGTTTCTCTTGCTAGTTTTTGTTCTACTTCTCGGTGGTTTACGTCAAGAATGTTTTGTGATTTTGTGGCAAACTCTTTGTGGTAGTCGCTGGCTGGCATTGACAGAGGTTGAGCAGAAAAAGATACCTACTTGCGAAGCAGCGTGGGCCGGAGATATAGGAAGCCGCGAAGAACTTCAACATTTTTTGTTGAAATGAAGAGAATACCTGCACGTATTTTTTTATTCCATAAAGTTTATGTTAGTGAATGTAGATAGAGAAAGGACTTACAGGGCGACAACTTCGGCCATTAATTACTGCACATGAAGTTAGGCGACCTTTTATTAAAGGTGGAAAATCAGGTGAGGGGCGTACGAAAAGCTGAATCGCAAAAAAAAATTAAAAATAAGAGTGTCCCTGCGCAAAACAGTCGAAAAGTGGGCTGGAGATAGATGTACAGAGGCCACGATTAAAGGGAAACGCTTCGACGGGCAATATGATGTCATTCACTGAGAAGTGCACAACACTGCTAGAAAAGAAAGTTCAACAGAAAGGAAAAGATGGGTAAAGATGGCAACTTCAGATGACAGCTTTAGAAGCGACACTGGAGGTCAAATGCCTTGTCGGGATATAAAAAATAGACAACTGTGCATACCGCGGCAGATAAAAAAATGTTTAAAAGATGTTTGAAATACATTCAACTGTATAAAAAAAGATTAGAGGGTGGGGACGTGACTTTGGATGTACGAGGGGGTACCCAAAAGAAACCGGACTTATTTTTGTTTGAACTTATTTGTTCACATTTTAAGCACAGACCTTCAATCTCCTTCAAAGTATTCCCCACTTGCAATGATACCCTTGTCGAATCTTTCATTCCATTTTTCAAAACATTGTTTAAATACATCTTTTGTGATGCTTAACAGTGCCTCCGTCGTTTTTTTCTTCACCTCAGCAACATCAGCGAAACGCTTCCATTCACCTATTTTTTCATTCTAGGAAACAAAGAAAGTAGCATGGGGCAAGGTCGGGAGAGTATGAGGGTTGAGGAATAGGGGTCATGCCATTTTTGTTCCAAAATTGTTGTAGAGACAGGGCTGTGTGAGCAGGGGCATTGCCATGATGGAAAAACCAGTCACCCGACCGCCACAAATCTGGCCGCTTCCACCGCACACTGTTGCCTAATCTTTTCAAAACATCCAAGTAGAAAGCCTGGCTAACTGTCTGACCCTGCGGAACAAATTCTCAATGAACGACTCCTCTCACGTCGTAAAAACACATCAGCATTGTTTCATTGTTTTGAGTTTTGGTTTCACCTGACGAGCTTTCTTGAGGCGAGGTGAATTTGAAGTTTTCCATTGGCATGATTGTTGCTTTGATTCAGGATTCGATTCAGGAACACTTGAGTTGTCCCCATAGCATCGTCCTTGTACGTCTTTCTTAATATTTCAAGAGTTTCCGTTCAACTTCTTCCGAGCAGAAATCATAATTTCACCGGCGCACGCTGTTCACGAGAATCAGCCATTGCAACAACGACATTCACACAAAACAGTCATCACTCTAAAACTCTGCCTAAACTAGTCTGACCTCCTTCAACGACGGCACTCGGCTTACTGACTCTGGAATGTTCGTTCTATGCGCTCCTAGTGGCAAAACGCGGTACCACAGAAGCTTTGCCGACCAAAAAATTTAGTCCGGTTTCTTTTGGGTACCCCCTCGTAGCCATTCAGAAACGATAAGTCTCAGAAAGAAACAGATGGCATGCAAACACACTATCATTTCCCTATAATAATTAAATTAACCTCTATCTGCTCCCTTTGGATTTTGTGCATAGCTTTAAATACAAATGCGTTTCGCCGAGTTTGAGACAGTGGTTTTTGTACTGTCGACCATGCAACGGAAGGTGTCCACCAGAGCTGTTCCTCGGAGTGAAAGTATGCTCTCGGGCGCGTTCATTGAAGCAATTCCCTGTCTTCCCCCAAAATATTTTCTCCCAGGTTATTTAATGCGATTTCATGCACCTCGTTCACAGTGGAATCTATAAATTCGATTGCATGTTGCCTGGAACAGGCCTATATAGCAGATAGCATCAGATATACTCTTGCCAACTTATAGGGTGCTGAAAAAAGCTGTACACCACGCTTCAAGCAACCCTTTTCAAAAGAAGAGATAGAGGATTGACGTATATTCAGTCGCGCAGGCTTCCTGTCCTGTGTACGCTACATATGGTCAGTTGAGTTGAGTTGGGTTTAATGGCGCATAAGCAACTAAGGCTATCATGCGCCAAGCTCAGCTACATATGGTCAGATGACTTTATCTTCTGAAGAAAGCCTTCACATGCTTTATTTCTTGCCTTTAATACTGATCTCTACTAGTGTATTCGTTACCGTTCAAAGTTATTTTGGTGCGTTTTTAACTTTTTAGCTCTTTTGTTTGCTCGCGATGTTGTGAACTTTTCAGTGCATACACTCGTGCTTTGTACCGAAGCATTTAAATTTTACTGCCCCTTGTACATGTCGCTTTCGCCCACTTTGATACAGCACGGTCAAGAAACGGCGTTTCAGCTGTTTTGCCTAGTCATCATTTCATACGACTACCATCTGATTTATCAGCTGATAAAAAAAGTTGCCTTACCATCAAGTGTAGTCGATAAAGCTGCAATTTAGGCCCCCATCCTGTTGTTGATGTTGCCTCTCTGTCTACGTCGACTAAGTCCATACATATTCCAAAGATCATTGACCAATTAATCCGCTAAAAATTCTTATTCCATTAAATGTATCTGATTTTGACTTCCCAGCGCAAATGTATGCATGCCTGCCCCAGAAAACCAGTGCACACAAATGTAAGCGACTTCACGTTTACAAGCATTACTTGGGCGAATAACTTTAGCTGCAAAAGCATGTGGGATGGGTGCTGTATGCGAGTTGCTGCCATTTCGCGTAACATACCCAGCAATTCTTAAGAAAAGCATCTTTAACGGGAAAAAGTTTATGAATACCATTTTTCATATACTGAAAGATTTTGCTATGACATTGAATATATGCGCGCGTCTCGAATCGGCTGACTCCTATTTTTTTTTTTTTTTTGCTAATGGCGTTTTTTCTATCGTTAAAAACATTCGCCCGTTGGTTTTCTATGGCAGCCTTAACTGCTCGATACGAGCGATGAAAAAGCTTTAAAAGGAAGATTTTGCTACGCATCCGGAGATTGGACTGTTCCTATACGATAACTGTACCTTCTATTGTTCCAATATTGGAAATTTTGCCAAGAATGCTGCACACATGTTAGTTCCCCGCTCGTCAACCGCCGCTGTATTCGCAAACGTAGCCTTACTCCAGCTCCACGATTACCACGCAGCTCGCGAAAACCGAAACCATCAGCCTCGACGAAGGTGCAGCCACATCTGCGAAATGCCTCAAAACCTGTTGTAACAAAGGACGTCGCAACAGAGAACCTGTCTGGAGGCGCAACACAAGATTTCGTTTATTCAGTTGCACCACAATTGCCTGAAAGGGCTTTTGTCTCTCGGGCGAAAAACAAGGGTATTCACGGGCTTGCCGGGGTTGATTTATCGCGGGCAACCAAAGAAACGTTTCGGTGTGCTGTGGGATGCGGTCCGCCGTGGATTGACAGCAGATGCCCCCCCTGGGCAGCGACACACATGCGGGTCGAAGACGTTGCTGAGTGGGTGGCGCCAGAATTTACGGTCTCTCCCCTTTTTGAGAAGCAGCTGCAGGAGCTCGCTTCATTTCCGCGAGGAGAACCCTCGCGCATTCACCTGCCCCTTGCGCCTACAAAGAAGCCAGCCTCGTTGTTGCTGCAAAGAAGGTAGTCACGATCGCCGACATGGCTGCCAAGACCGCGCGTTCGTTCGAGGGTTGGTCAGACTGCTAGACATAATCCGAGACACGGTAGGATTCTCCAAGGGAGTCAGGATCCGGTAAATGATGAGCAGCCCGGCAGGCACGCCATCCTTCCGTCGGCGTTGTTTTCGAGAAAGAAGCACAACTCCCCATGTCCGAGAAGTAGAAGTATCCAGTTCCCGTCGTTCTTTTCCACAAGCACAACTTTTGGTTCGTGTTCAAAGCAAAAGGGACCAGCCAACAATAGGTCGCTGCTTCAATAAAACCTCTGTTGGGACTAGTCCATGGTATTCTTAAGGATAAAGGTAAGCGCGAACACAAGACAACCCGCAAAGAAGTCACAAGGACAAGCGCTACCTTGTCCTTGTATATTCCTTCAGGGTTGTCTAGTATTGCGCCCACTTTTCACCGTAAGAATAAGTTGATGGTCGGCCCCTTATCAGCACTCCAGCGAAGATAGCGCAAGGAAATACCATCAGTGAATCTCAGACCTTCTACGATTCGCTGGTGACATTGCATTGCTATGACACTCAGGGGATAATTTGAAAAGCATGATCAGTGACTTAGATGGGCAGAGAAGAACTATGGGTTTAACAATTAATATGCAGAAAGCCAAGACAACGCTCAGCATGCTCGGAAATACACAGCAGTTCGCGGTTTGTAGCGAGGCGCTGAAAATCATAAAGCAATAGTTCTGCTTAGGGCAGGTAATTCAGCAGTGTTTTTTGGGGGGCTAGTTGGTTCATGCTTTAAAGGGGGAATTCTTTTTATTGCAGCACGAAAAGGGGACAATACAGGTAGTGGCAGGTTCTCTCAGGTCATTACTGGCAGTTAACCAGTGCACATCAAGATAAGAGTATATAACAGCTGTATCTTACCGGTGGTCACCTTGTGACAGAAACGTGGAGGCTAACGAAAAAGGCTCAATTTAAAATGACGACAACGCAGTGAGCTATGGAAAGAAAAATGATACAGCCGTAAGAGACAGGAAGAGGGCAAAGTGTGTGAGGAAACAAACACTACTTAATGACATCAAAGTTTAAATCAAGAAGAAAAAATGTGCTTCGGCAGGGCATCTCATCTGAAGGAAAGATAAGCGATGATCTCTAACAGTAACGGACTGGACACCAAGAGAAAGCGAGGGTAGCAAGGGGCGGCAGGAAGTTAGGTAGGTATATGAGATAGAGACGTTTGTGGGGATAAGGTAGCCTCAGCTGGCACAGGCGGGCGTAATTGGAGAGATATGGAAAATGGCTTTTTCCTGCCGTGGGCATAGACAGACTGCTGATGCTGCTGCTACTGGTGAGGATGACGATGATGAGCGAATATTTTCTCGCTTTCTCTGCATAGCATACGGCAAGGCAGAATGGCAAGCAATGTTTTCATATTTTTTCCTCCAAAACACTCCTTAACATTTATTGCAAGCTTTTCTTTTATATTTTCTTTTATACATACATTTTAGAATTTTTGATCATTCATTACAGAGCACTTCATTTTTCGAGTGAACCACTTTGGCGGCTTGTCCTTCATATGGGTAAAAGTTTATTACTTCTTAATGCCCGCCCCCCCATTTCTCCTTAAAACGTTTGTTTAACAACATCTGGTGCGTCGGGGTGAACAGATTAGGGTACCACAAAAAACTGCCGCTGATTCAAAAGTATTTAGAACAGGTGTCGGCTTCTTCTTACTTTGTCGTTGCTCCTATGCCCCGGCTAAGCTTGTCACTCAAGGCGTGCCTTCAGTTGCGGCTGGTGCGTGTACTTCGCAACACAACCGGTGTCCAGTGAAAGCTGTATTGCTGCTACGTACTCCAAACTGGAGACAAAACGATGAGCGTTTTCGCCATTGGGTTACTTACGGATTCCTGGCAGGGCAACCAGGTGATCGGGAATGTCACCGACGGAGATGGTAGAACACACACACAGAAAAATCTTAAAGAACATGGACGTCAGCATTATTTTTTGCCACCTGTCTTTTGCTGCTAGTGTGTGATGTATAGTAGCTCTTACTTCGCCCTGTTTTTCCGCGAGATTGTTCTAAAGAAAATGCAATACGAACTACTGCAATACCAACTACTTTAAAATAAAGCGCGTGTCCTGGTTTATATTTGAAAAGAACTCCAGAAATATCAGGCGAAAACCTTCTACCTGCCCTGCACCAAAGTCGAACAGAATTCGTCCATAGCTACACATGTTTCCGTAACCCAGAGTTTTGAGAAGTATGAGACCAGAGTACGAAGGAACACGTTTTTTTAGAAATGAAGGCTGGCTCTCGTGGTGAGGCTTGTGCAGTGTGTTTTTAGAGCAAGGTCGCCTACTTAGCTTTCTTATACCCATCGGTAAATATGTGTATGAAAAAAGCCAACAGAGATAACTACTCAGGAAGGCGAATGGGAATGAGACATCTTTTAATGCTACGGTGTTGTCAAGAGTGAGAAATAAGTTGAGTAATTGTCTTTCACCAGCCATGACATCATAGAAAGTAGATTGTAAAGAAAACCCTTATGCCCCCGTCGGGTCTGAACCTATGAGGGAAAGTTGGTAAACAGCACGAGACAGGTTTCGCTAATTGGGCTGCCAATTTTACTGGTCACTTTGAAACTCCAAACTGAGATAACCAATTCGGAATTGACAACTAGGAGTGCATCACACACCCTCGGCGCCATGCTCCAAGTATTGTTCAGCACCTACGAGAAGTTAGCGCGTTTCAACGGTGCTCTGTGCGCTCAGAGAACATCTTAATAGCACGTTCAGCTCTCTATTCCTGATAAATTGGTTGTTTGCTGCTTTTCCCTGTTGATATCCTGATTATAATAGGAACGGGCTATCAATAAAACGAAGAGAAAGGAATTCTGCAATAAATGCTTCACAGCCAATAAAGTTAACTCAAATGGCTTGTATAGAGGAAGCCGGAGCTTAAGAATAAAAACATAAAAGTAACGCACATCACTCATGGCAAGCACTATTTCACAATTAAGGTGACATTTTAAGTATTAAATAGTTCAAAAACGACTGTTCAAATATCGCATTTGTTAAAGGTTCGACTATCAGATTGCTACTAAGAATTGACACGTAGTTTTGAAGACAGGCAGTCAAGAAGGGACACTGCGCGACGTGCCTAAAACCTAAGCAGCTCGGCAAGTGCGATAACATCAAGTGCATACAACGAGAGTCCAAGAACAGTATACCCGCAGCCTTCATCATCGTCATCATCAGCCTGATTACGCCCACTGGAGGGCAAAGGCCTCTCTCATGTCTGTATACAGTCACCTCTCCTTTGCCAGCAGTGGCAACCGTATCCCCCGAACTTCTTTATCTCATCCACCCACCTAACTTTCTGCCCCCCCTCCCCCCCTACGCTTGCCTTCTCTTGCAAGCCACTCCACTACCCTTAAGTACCAGCGGCTATCTTTCCTTCGCATTACATGCCCTGCCTATGCCCATTTATTCCTCTCGATTTCGACTAGACTTTATTAACACGCGTTTGTTCCCTCACCCACTCTGGCCGCTTCCGGTTCCTTAACGCGACACCAATCATTTTTCTTCCCATAGCTCCCGGCGTTGCCTTTATCTTAAGCTGAACCGTTCGTTAGCCGCCACGTTTCTGCCCTATAGGTGAGCATCGGTACTTTTAAATTGAGCACATCCTTCGGCTGTGCTTAACTCAAGGTCATAATCGGATATTCGGAATAAGAGGCAGCTAACAACGACCGCCATCTGTATGAAAACTGCAGCTCATGGTAATCATTTTTCAAGAGCTCTTTCGTCCCTTCTTGCCTAGAAAACAAAGTGAAAAGCCATGTGCCGCTGGCGATCAGCAAAGTGCAAAAGTATAGGTGAGGAAACAATACAAAGTACGTTTTTGAACCATTACTTCATTCTAAAATAACCTCCTACCCGATGCATACAACGAAAATAAATGCATACGAAAGAAATTAGTGAAAAGAACAGCGTCTGTCAGGGTGCGTAGTAAGGTTTCAAACATATTGCATGCACCATTTGTGGACGTATACGCCATCGCTGGGAGGTAGTTCCTCCGATGGGAATGACTTCGTAGTTGAATCCAAGTCGCCAGAGGATCTTCTGCCTACCTGAACTGCTGCGTGATAGATTTTCACAGGGGTATCGGTGGTGAACGTGCGTTCACACCCATACGTGGTCAGCTGGCTTGCATTCCGCGTCGCCTCTCCGCAGACTAGCGTCGGGCATCGGCGCGTTGCTTGTTTTTAATAGGCAGGTTTTAGATTTGTCGGGCTTCACCTGCACACTGTAGGAAGGCGATGACGTCGAAGTACCCCAGCTGCGACGTTCAACAGCACAGCGTCGAGCGTGGTAGACTTCGCTGCCGTTCACAAGCTTGAATGGTATCGTCCGCACTGTATGCAAAAACACAATATTGTAGCCAAGCGCTTGGTAGGACAGAAGGATGTCCCTGACCTTGTGCTTTGAGTCGCCATGCAAGGCTAGCATCTAGGAAATGGTCGTGTTAAGGCGCTCGGGAAGGCCGTTGGTCTCCAGACAGGATGTAGTTGTGCGCCGGTGCCTTGTGTAACTTGTGGTGAAAAATGGGCTGGGTAAGCTAGGTCATGGATGTTGTTCCTCTGTCTCTCATAAACACATTCCGAGGAGCCGTGGCGGAAAATTATTTGCTCAATGAAAAATTGTGTGACATCGGCCGCAGTACCATATGACAGGGCTTTCGGTTCGCCGTAGCGGATCACGTACTCCACCGCCACGATTAATCAGATGTACACTGATGTTCCCACTTGGCCGAGAAGATCCACTCCAATCTATTGGAATTCATCGCATTCATTGTATTAATTTTATTGTGTTCTATTGTATTAAGCATGAAAGGCTTTTAGCCCCCGTTGTCGGCAGTGTGGTGACGTCACGCCGAGACCGAGAGCCATCATCCGGGCACTGTAACCCACTCATCCGGGCACTAAAATCCACTCATCCGGGCACTGAAATCCACTCATCCGGGCACTGAAATCCACTCATCCGGGCACTGAATTCCAGTCATCCGGGCACTGAATTCCAGTCATCCGGGCTCTGAAACGAGAACATCCGGGCACCGTACGAGACTTAACGAGATTTAACGAGACTCTCTAAGCCCTCCTACGCGTCCGGCATGCAAGCGCCGGTTGGTCTCCAAAGGAGTCACAAAAAAATAACTGCTGCCAGTGCCTTCTCAATGTTCATCAAGATATCAGTCGCTGTGCGTTTGATAATGCACGGAATTATAATTTCCGATTTCTAATAACGCGTGCAAAAAGCACATAAATGCCACGATACACTTCGTTATCATACGTGATCTCTTAGGGGCTTCGCGCATCGAAGCAAAGCCGCGCAGGCGCACAGGGGCCCTGGGGAGAAGCGCTGCGTTCAAAGGGCAAGGCATCGCGCCGAACGGGTGGTTGCGTTCCTCCCTTCCATTACGGTGTGGTTCGGGTGTCCACCGAGATGGCAGATAATTACTGCGCCATTTCCTTTCCTCAAAAAACCTTGCGTTCAAATGGCAAGGCATCGCGCCGAACGGGTGGTGGCGTTCCTCCCTTCCTGTACGGTGCGGTTCGGGTGTCCACCGAGATGACATTAGGCCCGTAAACATTTCATGCTTACTCTACTCTCGGTTACGGGAGAGGCAGAGATTTTTTGTTGTACTAATATTGTGCTTATTGTGCTCATTGTATCTTTAAACTGTTCCACTGGATTTTTATTTTTTTGTTTCCACTTCTTTCACTGTATGTTTCATGCATTGTACGATGTACAATGTACAGCGATGTACAGCTCTTAAATGCAAACTGCTTGCTCGGTTTTGATGTTCTACTCAAAGTGTATGCAGAAGCACCGGTGGAGACTAAGCAACACTGAAGTGCTCTCTATGCTTCAGGCTGCCCAGCCTTTCAATTTAATGCCACACGTGACTTCGTCCCTTGTGTTAGTGATGCTCTCTGAAATGCTCTCCTCAAACCTTCGCTAATGCGTCCAGTCCGAAGAATCTGCGCACAGGTTTCTTCTCTGGTGGCGCTGTAAACTGGCGATAGAAGCTGTTTTCTCCGGGTCGAGGCGTATGCAAGGCCTACCAACAATGTGGCCAATAATCAGTGCATCCTGGTGAGCGAAGAAGCGCTATTCTGGCTCCATGTTTACTGCTGCCCCCAGTACTGTCCGAAGCATTTACAGGCGATCGTCAAGGCTCTAAGAGAAGACGGCGATCTCATCTAAGTGTGCAAGACGAGTTGGCCACTTGAGGCTTGCAATTACTGTGCCAATTACAAGCTGTAGCGCTACACGGACAGAATAAAGCTGAAATGGCGTTACCTTGAATCCAAGGAGACTATCCGGTGTGATGAAGGCAGTCTTCCCTCGATCCCTTTCAGCGACTTCGATTTGATAGTACCCGCTCCTTAGATCCATGGACGCCGAGGTGTTAGCATCGCAATGGAGTCTGGGTGTCTTCGATCCGTGGTCCTTCTTACTGTGTTGACTCGGCAGTTACAGGCAGCAATTACTCGCTTTCCGCTCTTTCGGTGACACGCGGTTATAGTTTTGGGGGAGAGGTCGGGCGTTTTCATCAGTTCTATTGCGTTGCTTGGAAACAGAGGCTCTTTGATTATTTGACAAGGAATAGAAACAGCTGCTATGAGCAGGAAGGAGGTTCTGCAAAAGTTTTCGTCCATGCTGGTTCAGGACTTGGTGTATGTCGAAGGTAAGCTGCTGGGCCTCTGTCAGTGGGGCCGCTGAAAGCGAGCACGACAGTATGAATGTGTTGCTCTTCTCTCTATACTTCCTCCAAAAAGGTGGTGAGCGTGCATATGCTGAGGTGTCGGCACTCTCGGCAGATGTTTGCTACTAATATGGCGCCTTGCCCAATCCGTAACTCACTGATGCCTTTTGGGATTTCGATGGTGTGGTCCAACAGCCGCAGCAGCTGTTAAACAGGTTGCGGGGTTGTTGGTTAACTATTGTTTTCCAGGGACAGACAACTGTATTTTAAATACCCAACCGTTTTCGGCACAACGGAAAGCTTACTGTCTGAGGTGCTCGATCAGGGAACGGGCAAGTTCGGAACGCTATAGAATATTTCTAACGAGAATTATTCTATCTGTATAAGCACTCGTTTTAATGTATTCCGATGCGGCGAAACTTGATCAGGCAGTGCGATGGAGCTTGAACGCCGGTAAAAATGATCAACTAAAACTTATATGATTCCAACCACCACAAAGTAAATAAATAATTTTAGTGTCGTGCACTCTTCATTTCAGTTTACATACCCGAAGCGATGGCAGCCTTGTAGACGGCACATTTTAACGCCTTTGTAATCGCTTAAGTATCGGAATACTCCATGCCCAGACGAAGACAAGTCCCCTTGTCGAAACGTTGGCTCTAGCAACCTGAGGTTTTCCCCTCCCTTGTTCATTTTGTGATCGCCAAGGATCATCTACCACACCCTCTCTCTACCATAAAAGAAACATTGTACATTACGAATATCAGGCCAATTCTCGAATATGGATGCGTATGTTGGGACTAGTTCACAAATATTTTAAAAGACGAGCTAGAGGGAGTTCAGAAGCGGGCATCAAGGTTCGTAAATGGGAATTATAATTTTAAGGTTATAAGTTCTGAACTTCGGGAAGCTCTTGGTTGGAAGTTATTATCCCACCGAAGAAAAGTTTGCAGAATAAAGTTTTTGTATGACATTTACAATAATAAAACAGGATTTAACAAAAGCGTCTATTTAAGGCAGCCTCATTACGTTTTGAGTAGAAGGGACAATATCATGAAAATTAGAGGTTATAACTTCCGGATTAATACACTCAAATATTCCTTTTTCCCAACACAATAAATGTCTGGAACCAGCTGCCTAATGAAGTATTTGAGAGTGAGAATTTCCAGGACGCAATTGACAACGCAATAGTTTGATTATGCTGTCCTCAGTGCTGTTTCTGCGTCTAGGGTGTAATCGGAATGCTGTTGTCTTTGTTGGAAGTTCTTAACATTTTTCGTTAACTCTTTTTTGTTTTGTTCTATTTTGCTGTATTGAATTTTACAGTTAATGTACTGACCTCTCCCCCCCCCCCTACAATAGTACCTCTCAATGCGCTATGGGCACCTTGATTATAAATAAATAAACAAATCAATAAATGAAAAACATCCTGGCATCATCACGTAATATAACTCGAAGCTATTCATCGGCGATTCGAAGAAAGGTTCGCTTTTCATGAAAAGTCTCACTCCTTGAAGGAAAAATAAACAGTATGCACTTGACAACAAGCAATTGATATTTAATAATATATAGTTACTTTTTAGGATGCGTTGAAAATGGCAAGGATGCCGGTTCAGTTTGTTTAATGCGATTTCGATACCAAATTAAGGTTGTGAACCCTACTTTTTTCAATACAGCGATGGTCGCATATCAAAATATGAGGCAAGGTCTTCATTTCCACCATAATCTCAGGGCAGATTTCGGTCAGCATTGGTTCACCGAACATGCATGTGGAGACAGGGGCTGACTCCAAACTAGTTTAATCAAAAAGCCATCGTTTCAGCAAGAACGACATAGCGCGCTTGTGCACACGCTACACAGGGCAAATATTGCCTTGGAAACAGCCCTGTGAAAGATAAGCAGCTGAAAAAAATTTTACTGAAGGAATTCCTTTCTCAAAAGTTTTCGCCCCTTGAAAGTTATAAGCATGAAATGCTTTGATATCTTAGCACCTCCGCTTCGTCACAGATCTGACCGCCGCCTTGGTCAGTTGCTCCGCAGCCGCTGGGGACTGAGGGCCGAGGGTTAAATTGGCTTGTTCATAGAAGGTTGTGGGGCCAAGTACTACACCAGGGTGCCCATATCCTGTTCTGGTGAGGAAGTGCGTTGTCGGTTCTGGTCACCGAAATAAGGCCGCACTCCAAGCCTGGTTATGAAATTCCGTCGACACGCGGAGTTTTTTTTTTAATCCGGGGGAAAATTGCGTGGCACCGGGATTCGAACCCCGGTCCTCTTGCACGCGAGGCGGATGCACTACCTCTACGCCATCGCTGCTAAGCTAACAAAGCAGTGGATGCTAACAAAGAGGGTTCAGCTTAAGTTAAGAACAACGCAGCGAGCTATCGAAAGGAAAATGATAGGTGTAACGTTAAGAGATCGGAAGAGGGCGGAGTGGGTGAGGGAACAAACGCGGGTTAATGACATCTTAGTTGAAATCAAGAGGAAGAAATGGGCTTGGGCAGGGCATGTAATGCGAAGGCAAGATAACCGCTGGTCCTTAATTTTAACGGAGTGGATTCCAAGAGAAAGCAAACGTAGCAGGGGATGGCAGAAAGTTAGGTGCGCGGATAAGATTAAGAAGTTTGCGGGGATACAGTGGCTGCAACTGACCAAGGAGAGGCATGGGAGAGGCCTTTGCCCTGCAGTGGTTGTAGTCAGGCTGATGATGATGATGATGCTTTGATATCCCGCTGTCGGCGCGCCGCTGGTGACCTTGGCGCGAGAATGGAGAAAACAGCGGCGAACCTAAGCGAACTTTGGTGAAACTTTACGTGCTGCGCTGCCGCCGGAGCAGCGCATGCGCCAGCAATAGCCTCTGCGTGGACCCGTGGTGGGCGAAGCTATCGCGTGGCGCGAAGGAGCCTAAGTTTTGTTCTGCAGCCTAAGAGTCGCAAGCGTAGTCCTGGTGGCACTTGATAAGCTAAAGGACAGAGCCATGTGAGTAGCCATCATTACGTAATGCACGCCGACCCTAGAACACAGGACCCGTGGCGCTATCTATCAGCACGCCCTGTAACTAGCTCTAATTTGTTATTCGACGAGGTGGTCGGCGGAGGAGGTGTCGGAGGGTGGCGAAAATATCCCAGCGTTGTATGTCGCAACACGCATGTGCTGGCACCATTCCCTCTTCTTCGACACGTGGCAAGCGCTGGTGGTCCGGGTCGCCATACATAAAAACCGGTGTGAAGAGCTGCGTGCGCTGTCGCTCGTGAAGAAAAGCTAAAGGAAAGAAAAGTGACTGATGAGGGAGGCTCCCCAACACTCATATGCGGCTGTCAGTATCTGTGAGCCGTCCTAACATTACGGTATGCCATTCCTGCAGTGCATTTCATGCTTATATCTACTCTCGACGAGGAGATAGTTCGTGAGCTTTTTTTCCCTAAAACTATGGGAACTGTTCTTTTATGACTTAAAGCACCATGACCTGTTAATAATCTCAGTGAGAGATATTTTGTTAAGGAACCTCTGCATGATGTTTTGTAATGCAGTTGACGCGTGGAATGCCCCGGACAGCTGCGCTCCTCATTCTTGAAGCCGCCGAAAAAAGATACTCGGTTGCATGGTCCTTTGTTCAATTTCGCCGCGCAGCATAAAGCCAGACTCGTCAGATGATTCTCATGCAGCAGCAACATTTCTATAGAGAAGAAATGCGAACGCGCCCGTATGCTGGGCGACGTCAGTGCACTTAAGGAACCTAAAGTAATCGAGGTCAATCACGTTGGCAGCTGTTTTTCGTGCTATCTGTTTTGGACAGACGGAGCCGCAGCTGCCCTATTTATACCTTCGAGTCGACAACAGGGATGGGGGTGGGAGCACAAAAGAATTAGTGCACGTGTTTGGTGGCACCTGGCTTGATATGGGGATACTTAAGAAAGGAACAGAACTGATGGGGAAAGTGAGAAAAGAAAACTACGTGAATATTAAGCAAAAGTTGGGCATGTCTACGAACCCAATGCATGCAGGTAGAATAAAGGCGCTCTGCACAGAACTGGTAAATGTGCGCCGAACAGTCTCAAAAAAGTAGAGAGACAAACATTTTCGTACCGAGATTTTTAATCATTCGCGAGAGATTGCTTACATGGTTGATATGTGAAATCCGTCTACTCGCTATAAATATTTTTCAATGAATTTTTCTCCAATCTTGTTTCGCATTCACTACGAAAACGGTGACTCTGACGTAAGTGGGTGAGATTTGTAATATTCTCTATATAATACCCGCTTGTACATAGGTTATCGTTTCACATTTTCAGGAAGGCTTTCGTCAGTAATGGAAAGTAAACTAAGTGAGCCGGACTTGGAAATCTTCTATAAGATAGCCGCTTGTTCACGGGTTATCATTTTGCATTTTAAGGAACCCTTTCATCTCCAGCGGAAAGTAAAAGGGCGCTACAGCAAGCAATGTTTTCAGAAGAGTATTCTGGGGAAGAGGGGGAGAGTTTCTGCTTCTGTAGCACGCAGGCACATCACAAATATCCCCAGTGCAGGTGAGCTGTTTCGCTCATTTGCTAAGTTTACATGAAGCGACTGTGGACTGGGCTGCACAACCTTGTGGCAGCGCGAAATGACACTCCAACCAAATCATATTAGGCTTTGCCACTGAAGCGAGTCCGTGGAGTGTTGCAAAACGCGACATTTGATTACTTATTGCATTTTAACTTTTAAAACATCTATTTTAATAACTAGATAAATATGTTCTATGATCTGCATTATTTCAGCTACAGTTAAGTTCAAGGTTTAGTTCATTGACATTTCTAAGAAGAGAAAAATACTGACAAGTGGCGCTTGGTTAACGGGAATGCGCTCAAAAGTGGGCGAAATTCTGCACAACAGATTTTTCAAAACTGTACAGATCCATCAAGCTGACGCCATAGATTAACGAAAGTTTTGAATTATTCCAAATGGTTTCTGGTCTTCTAATTGGCTAACGCGAGAGAATTTTTTGGTTCGATTTATGAGGGTTTAAGGTCCCAAAGCGACTCAGGTTATCAGGGACGCCGTAGTGAAGGGCTCCGCAAATTTAGACCACCTGGGGTTCTTTACGTTGCGCTGACATCGCACAATACACGAGCCTCTAGAATTTCGCCTCCATCGAAATTCGACTGTCGCGGCCGGGATCAAAAACGTGTCTTTCGGGTCAGCCGCCGAGCGCCATAACCACTGAGCCACCGCGGCGTCGCAGAAGAAAATACCCGGGGACCAAAAGAAAGCGGAAATGAAAGAAAAAAGTGAAAATAGGGGCGGTGCAGAGAAAGCGCGAATGGAAATGATTAGAAGGTGTGTGAAAGGCAAGCGTGCCTGAGAAATAGCAGGATGGGCAGTGCGAAGACAAAAATAGAAGGATAACTTAAAAAAAACGGTAAGGGGTCAATAGGGGAACTGGGAAGAAGGAAGAGGACAGGAACGGCGGAGCGATAGGGGAAAACAAACGATAAGGCGGCGATATGAGCCATTTTTAAATAATTACGGCAGTAGCTGAATGTACCTGAGAGATTCTAAATTTCCTCTGATATGTTCATTCCTTGTGGTTGCAAGGCTTTCAATTTATGGATTGTCACTGCCTCTCTTTATTTTCGATCCCTTGCAGATTTGAAGCCTGATTGAAGAATGAATAGCTTAAGCTGATCGAAGTTGTCACCACGTTGATTCAAAATTTGGCACATACACTTAAGACTGCTCATGTGTGAGAAGGCGAAAGCCCGCCCGTTCACTTCGTGAACGAAGTCGTTCACTGTCCTTCGCACATGTTCACGCATAACCGGCCGCTATGACTACTTTCGGTGAACTGACATGACAAAGGGAATCGCGTTGCCACGCAGCCGGTAACTTCCCACCTCTACATAACTGTTCGAAGCACCGCCGCTGCGCCGCTGCGGACCTTCTGTTCCATGCGCTGCTGCCTGATGTAACCCGATGTCATGGAGCTTGCAATCCCACCTCTAAGCGGTCGGCACGACCCTGCGCAAACTTCGCAAACTCAGTCCTCGCCCTACCGCGGCCCGCGAACACCTGCCCCAAAAGCTTCCGTATCGGGCTGCATTCGGAAGAACCGGTGGTCTGCATGCGGGCGCTATATTTTATGGGTACCATCGACTGTTATCACTCATACAAACGGGTTTTCGCTGAATGAGGGAAGTAAGACTTTCCCCTTAACATCTTCCGACAATCCCTTCTGTACGTTCTTTGTTGTGCCATCTCGGTGAACTATTAGTCTGATAATCATTGATTGCCCGGTTTCTAACATATATTGTTTCTGTCAAGAACACCATTGAATCATGTGGATAACATAGACGACGCGAATTTAAAGCTGATGTTTATGTCGAAGACCTGTTTTCTCCTTCGTACGATGCGTACTGCTTGTCAAAATGTATTCATTTGAAAAAAAAAAAAAAAACTCGGTACGCTGGCTTGGCCATTCAGGAAGGTCCACCGTTCACCACATCCAGTTTTTCACAAGGGTAGAAGAGTGCTTCTGGTCGTAATTCCATGTCTTATATCCTCGAACAAAACATTTGAAACTTGGAGAATTCTATGATACTGATATAAAGAAATATTGAAGGTTGTAGTTCATTCGTATGATATATAGCAAATTTTTTCATTTGAATTGTTTCCATCGATCTCATCGAAAAGTTAAGACTGCCATTGCAAATCCAATGCGCAACGCTTTTGATGATTGCAGAAACGTTAATGCAAAAAAAATGGAAGACTGCCGTCGTGTGATCTGCGAATATCTTTATTGTTAGTGAAATTTTACATTATATGAAAAAAGTTCTTCAGAAGTAGTTTCCCATTAAAGTTTTTGCATGCTTTTGAAACATGCATACAAATTGAAAATTCTACCGCGCCTATGGAAGCATAGCCTTTTCAAGAATGCCCTGGTCAATGAATTCGCTCATGGTACATTGAATTAAGTCGCGGAGACAAACTCCACGAGCAGAGGACTAGCCCCGTGCTATTACACTGCCGCCTCTGTGGTTTAACGTGGCAACCTGATATAAGAGTCTGTAAAGGTTGCGTTTGGGATGACGTACAAAACGAATCCCATCATACCCGGGCGACGAGAGCTTCGACTGGTCTAATGAAATCTCTCGTCTCTATTCGTGACCTATCCACACTAAGTGTCCCTTTACCTATATAATCATGAAAAGCCCATCGTTTCTACAGATGTGGGGAGTTTCAGCTGGGCTCTTGTCGCTTAGTTCAGCACATTTCGTACGGCGCCTGCCAGTATGTGGAGTTTAGCCCTGATAACAGGGCTAAATCCCCGAAAATGTCGCTAACAGTCAGTCTAGCATTAACTCACGTTAACATAGTATTCTTTAGGCTCGCGCGAGCAATATCTTTCACGATAATTTGTTCAGTCCTTTTGGGGTGTGTCCTGCAAAAATCCGAAGTCCAAACCCTTTGTGAACCTCTATCGCTTCAAAACTTGTGAAGACGTGGACTGCGCTATGTGAAATCCAGTGAAAGCTAACGGTGTTTCATTCTGTACTTGTTTCGTGGGTAAATCCCTTTTGACCTTGATGACATTGTGTTCAATTCACACTGCGTCCACTACCTCCAAATGTATGCAGTAATGCATGTAGGCACAGAATACGTCACTTGAAAAGGACAGTAAGTTAAAAATCATTTATAAATGATATATAGTGAACGCATTGGGAAGCGCACTTGAACAGACAAAAGCGAAACACGAACTGCAGGCACGCAGTTACGCCCCCGACACCTGACTTTACCCGGTCAGCCGAGTCTGAATTTTCGGCCACTATACTGCTACACTGAACGCTGCGTCAGCCCCGCAGTTTATTGCCAAACCACAGCAGCGTTTATTTGGTGCCGCGGCTCTCTGATCGGAGCGTCTCTAGCGTCGCCTTCGTCTAGTCTCCGGCCAGAGTGAGGGGGAAGGGGAAGCCCATTGCGCACTATCGCCAGTTCGCACCACGTGACCCTTGTTGCCGGTGTAGTGCCGCCGCGACCGTCATCTTGTGTCTGCAGCTGCCGTCGCACCGTCGCGTTGGTTGACGGCATTGTTGCCACCTCTCGGGATTCGTGGGCTCAGGCCGGGGTTACTCGGAGGGGATGCACAGATATCAATAATGAACTATGATTTAGTCTCAGCTGTGAAAAGCTCCCCCTGCATTTTGTCCGTAGAAAAGGCGGCACACCGTGGGAATCGATTATGTGACCGTGTGTGTTAACTAAATTAAACTGGTGTCGCGTATTAGCTTGGACAGGGAAGGTTATTGAGTGACAGTGGTTTATTTTTATGCGCTTACATAAACACTAAAGATTTTTTTTTTGCAATTATCGACGATTGTAAGGTACATCGTGCATGCATTAAATTGCGTGCACTCACTGTGCACAGAATGATCCTTCAGTATCGCCTGAACTCGGTATGACTGGAATAATCATTTAGTATCGCGTGGACTACGTATGCATGAAATGATCGTACGTGCATTGCGTGAATAATCCAAGAAATGATGTACTGAAAGCGTCAGCTGCACAGTTTGAGATAAACGTAACATCTCTAGTGCATTGAGAGACATTATCTGTATTGTGGGTAATGTCGTAACGTAGACATGCAGGGTATTTTCACAAGTAATCTATCTTTTCGACTTAAATGAGAAGATGTCAATAAAAGCATGGAAAATATGTTATCTCTTCCTTCCATGTTGGCCCAGCGCTCTGATTATCATTGTTGACCAGCAGCGTGAACAATTTTACCATGTGCAATAACAATGAAAGGGTGTACGAAAACCCAACTAAAGCGAGGTGCGCGGCGGCGCCGCCGAGCACCTCGAAATTAACTATATACTACCCCGGGCGTAATATCCGCCTTTTCGTACAATCCAAGTTCAGATACGCCATCGCCGTATCGTTCAAGGTTTTTTAAACGAAACACAGCTAGAGATTTTAAAAAAGACGAAGCTTGTCGACGGTGGCTATATGGGCCGCTTTAAAGGATAAACCGCAACGTCCACTGTATACGTACAAAATAAGAACTATATATTTTCCCAAGTTCGTGAATGAGGTTAGCCAGTGCAAGATCATAATCGCGGTGAGATTAGAGGTTTTACTGATGCCTCTGTTCCTTTGCCATAGTTGGATCTGGTGCCCTCCTGCCTAAACCGCGAGTGTCCAACAAAGAAGTTTAGCACTACTCTGACCGTCCCTATCTGAATGCCCTATCACCATCATGTTGCTAATAGCATCTTAGCGAGCCAATCGAGACGCTTGTTTATGTACTGTTTCTTTCAAATGTTGCCAGGCTTCTGAGTTCACTTTTATGTCTTGTAGATTTCGTAAGACACCATAACTTCCCTGGAGCGGGAGAACTTAGCACGTCACTCCATAAGCGCTAAGGAGAAAGTGTCTTTAGTGTAGGGCTAAATAATCCGTTGCTGTCAAGCTTAGATAGTCCTCACCAGTTTAACGAGAGCTTCCTGGTATGTGTAGAGAAGCTGTGGCGTTGGAGCGAGCCAGCTTTGGTCATCAAATAGGGTGGCTTCAAGGGACTGGGACGGGGCGACTATGGTTTGAATGCGTGTGCAGCGCCCGCCAATGTATAAGGGCTATATTAGTATCCCCCGTAGTATTTTCAGCATGGGTGCGGCGGACTCTGCGGGATGTAGGCGATTCGGCGGTCAGAGGGAAGAGGTTAATTCGATCGCGTCGCCAACAAGTTGAGTAGCGATTGAACGGGGAGGCTAGACGCACTTCGATACACCGTTCGGGTTGCGGTTCTTTGAGGATGGTCTTGCGTTGGTCCTTAAGTAGGATTCCGGAGCCTTTCACAAGTTTGAGACGCCAGTGAGACCTGTGCTTCTCTATACCACGTGTTTTTGGGGGAAGCCCACCACTAATTTAAAAAAAAAATCAGCTTTTTAAAAGTGTTCCGCGGAGGCCAACCTCCCTCCTGCTACCATGAGTGCTTTCTTCGTGATTAGTTTGATCACATCCCCAAACAGGATTGTTGGTATCAAGGCTATCGTCGAATAGCATGTGACTGCGCTGGAGAGCATGGAAAGCTCTGTAATAGGGCTTAGGTTGAGTAAGCAGACGGGCGTAAAGGACTTCCACTGTGCGACTTTGTGGTTTTGGATGTTTTATGGGGCTTAACCTCCGAGAGCGACTCAGGCTATGAGGGCTGCCGTAGTCGAGAGCTGCAGACCACTTAGGGTTTTATTGAACCGCACTGACATCGCCGAGTAGACGGGTCTCTAGCACTTCGCCTCCAGCGAAATGCGGCCGCCGCGGCCGGATCGAACCCGAGTCTTTAAGGTCCGCAGCCAAGCACCCCAAGTACTGAGCCACCGCGGCGGCTTTGTTTTTGGATGTAACACGGGAATTCCACTTACAATGAGCGTCGGATACAACGAACGCAATCCTGGAGCGACCGTCATGCTCGTTATATTGGGCTTGACTGTATGTATAAGGACCTTACGCGGATTGCTATCATGTAAACGCCTACAACATAAACACTGCTGAATTAAATTTATTTGAGGATGAAAGTAATTGAAAGCCTTTTAAATTTCTCTCTGTTATGGTGATGACATCAGCATTAACTTTAGGCAAGTAAATCAGCTCTCTCCTCGACACATGGTTGAGAAACATTGGATGAACAAAAAGTAAATCTTAGTATTGGTCATAGGTAACGTGCCCGTGTGGTCAACGAAGTCTTTTTCACAGCGAGAGGTGCAGAGAAAGGGAGAAAGTACAATATATGGTTGCAAAATCTGCATTGAGCAAATCTACCGACGAGCGTCGGGCGCGCTAAATGTTGAGACGCAGTACTGGGTTAGCTATAGCTGGCCAAAGAGAGAAAATATTGCATGGGCAGGTGTTGTTGGATAATTTTTAATCGGGAATTTTTCTAGAAGCCTCTATCTGTAAACCACATTCTAGCTGCAGCGTATAGACTTCTAAAATAGCCCAGCGCATCAGTAACATGGTTATTTTAAGCAAGTGTGACATTTTCCCAAAAACTGCAGGCGTAGAGGTCACAGCGAACAGTTAGAACTGTCATTTAAGACTTCGTCTGTTTCGGTCGTATTGTAAAACGTAGTTCATTTTTCACTCCAAGGGGCTGAAGTATGAATTTCTTGGAAGCCCAACTTCAACGCGAGTAAGCGGCGCTGCTTGCTGTTGATAATACTATTCTATTTTATTGCCAATTTGATAACTATAATTTGTTTTGTCTCTCACTTCACAACAGGTCACCAAAAACGGATATGAATGGACAGAAAGACCGCACTTCTTTCTGTCTATGCTGCCTGTCTTTCTGCACTTTTTTAAGCGATTGCACTTCGACTATCTGGAGGCTTTTTCATTACAGATACTTCCTCCTCCTTACCGAGTGCTTTTGTTTGAGAATACGTATACCTAATGCATTCCGGAAGTTTCACGTAACCTCACTCAAGGGTTTTAAAAAAGCGGTATGCCACTGATAGGCAAAATCAAGGGCGTATTGTTAGCGTTGTCCGGTGCAAAAGGATTATTTATCAATTCTGCCTAATTAGTTAAATTACGTTGGTTTGGGCTAGTCGGTTCGTAGCCATGTTTGAAACAGAAAGACGCAAATGGGACGAGGACAAAAAAGCAACGTTCCTTCTATCTCCTCGTCCCATTTGCGCCTTTCTGTTTCAAAGATAGCGTAGCCTAAGCGTTACGGTGGCGATAGCCGTAACCTGGCCTTAGATTCGGCGCGCATGGACTAACATTAATTTGAAAGGTAAAAACGTAGCGCAAAGAGACAAGGACACAGAAAGACAGACAACACACGAAGACCGCAAGACCGCATGCTATTAATTCTGAAGAATTTAAAAGTTCCAAGTAGTACAAAGCGCGTTCCGTTCAGTTCTAGAGCTGTATGATTCAGAAACAGCTGGTCGAGTTTTTTGTAGCGATGTGCCTCCAACGTGGTCCCTATTGCTGCCAATTAAAGAAAGCGCGCGAATTGTGGCAAAAAAGAAAGGCGTGCTTGCTCTTTTGAGCGGTCAGCCTTTCCAATCGTGTTTTGAACGAATGAGTCATGTGGCCACCCAGTCGGGGTGGCTCAGTGGTTACGGCACTGGGCTGATGGCCCGAAAGACGCGGGTTCGATCCCGGCAGTGGCAACCGGATTTCGATGGAGGGGAAATTCTAGAGGCCCCTGTACTGTGCGATGTCAGCGCCCGTTAAAGAACCTCAGGTGGTCGATATTTACGGTGCCCTGCACTACGGCGTCCCTCATAGCCTGAGTCGCTTTCGGACGTTATACCATAAGAAACCAAACCGATTCATGTGCCCACCGCTCTCTGGAACAGGACGCACAAAGACAGCAAAAAAAGTGGAAGTTATCTTGGAAAACCTCACTTCGCCACTTCCACTTTTAATTTTTTTTTTTCTCTGTGATGACTGTGATGACCCTTGCCCTCACTTGCGTTTTGGCTTATAACTTATCTCAGACGATGACACGCACATTCCGTGCTCTACATGAAGGCGCTGGCGGACTTTCAGGGCGATGTGTCCGTCGTTCGCCCTGTAACCAGTTTAGCACAATTCCCAGCATCATGAACAACCGACTAGCCCGCATTCCTTACTTATGTATGACAGCTACGTCGGCAGCTCATTCCCACGCCGTCAGCGCGTGCGTTTCAGTTGTTCATAACACGGTTGAGGGCGCTTCAAAATGCTAGCCCAAGATAGCAATGAAGTGTTCTCTCTTTTTTTTGCATTTGCTACGGGTATTCTTTACAGTGGACATCCTCTAAGACGAGCATGAAGGAACCTGAAAATTTTTTCGTCGTATCAGAAGTTTGTCTTAACAAAAATGCCCCTAAAACAAAATGTGACCATGTTACATGTCTTCACATACAGGGCGTCCCAGCTAACTTTAGCTAGGGTTTAAAAATATGCCGCAAAGACGCGACCAAATACATGTCGCTGGCTATTGTATGGAGCAAGTCAGATTATATATTATATTGTGCTTAACTGCATGATTAGTATGGATGAATTAACCAACTTGGCCATCAAGGTGAAAAATTCTAATCAGAAAGTTGTAGAACGGTCCGCAAAACGTCCGATTGGACAGTTTCAAAATTTCCGTCTATTACGTCTATTTTTCCGCTCACTGCAGAAGCCCGCGAAATACACAAAAATACCACGTGGCACGCCCACTTGCGCACAGCGGTTGTAGTGCTCTCAAACGTTCCCCGTGTGAACAAACCGATCATTTAGCCTGGTGTGCTGCCGCTGAAAAGATGGCAGGGCTGCGACACAGCGGCTGGCTGTGGAGTGCGTTGCGCTCCACACAAATACGAAATCATTCAAGTCCATGGAAAATGCTACACGTCCCCAGGCTCGGTGGACATGCATAAAGAGGGTCACAAAATTAAAGAGGCGAATACTTCGGAGCTATAGCGCAAACAGGACAAGGGACTAAGAACGAGTAGACAAACACAGCGCTAACTTCCAACAACTTTATTAGAAACAAAAGCACAAGAATTTATACATCCATTTTTACCGTGTCATCCCAAAGCATGCGCAAATTCACTGCGAGCGTAGGTAAGCAATTTCTTTTTCTAGGTAAGCAATAGTGTCCGCATCCTTTCGCTGTGGGTTCAGAGCAACGGGTGGGCTTCCCGCTTAATCAAACCCCTCAAAACAACGCTGAACCAAATACGCCGCATCACCAAACACCGTGAAGGGATAAGAGAAGAGGACACGCTTAGGCTGGTGATTGCGCTCATAATCAGCCGAATCACCTACGGTCTCCCCTATCAAACCCTACCCAAATCAAAGTAGAAGCAGACTGATCCATTCATTCGGACTGCCTACCGCACGTCCTTGTAGGCCTACTCATCAACAGTTCTAATGACATGCTCTTAGCCCTCAGACTTCACAATGCTTTTCACGAATTACGGGACGCAGTCCTCAAATCACACAAGACCAGGCTCCAGACCACAGTGACGGGCACACAGATCCTCAAAAGGGTAGGAACCCCCGGAAGACCTGCGAGCGCCGGAATCCAAGCAATCCAGTAAAACGTCACAGCGTGAACGACAGAGTAAGACACACAGGAGCGCCGACTTCGCTGATCAGAGGGGCTCAGTTTTGCTACATCGGAGAGAGCTTCGCGAAGCATCTTATGCAAAAAGATGCTTCGGATTTCGCATTTGCGCGGGTACAGCACTTCAGCCGCGCCGCTTCTCCGGTGTTGCCGCGGTCGCTACCTCCCCCTTATTTGCATACACGCGCACGCATCGTGGAATGAATCACGGTTGATGTATGCTTCATGGCGCTGCAGTGGTGCCGACAACTGCGTCGCCTCGTTTACCTCCTGTGTCATACAGCTCACCTGCCATGTTGCGCTCGATCCTATATGGGCGCGCTCCCCATGCAGTCGTTTTTCGTGTCTGTTCTTTAAGTCTTTTATCTTGCGTTCCATAACGACCTTGTAGTGTGTATTAGTAGTGCATCACGGAAAGGGGTTAGTATGTCGAGTTTAACGTCCGGTACCTGCAGGTGAGCTAAGAGAGAGAGTGTAATAGAATGTTCTGGCTTAATTTCGGCCACCTGCGGCTCTTTAATGCGCAATTGACGTCACACTACAAGCAGATATTGTGCGTAATTGGGAAATTTCCGAAACTCAGCTTGACAGATACAGCATCGGTGACAGAACGGCTCTTCACTGCCGTGCGAACAACTTTCCTTCGTCATGTCCTGGTTTACGGCCAACGACAAAACAGTTCATCGCCTGCCCTCAGGTACGCAGCACCAGCATTCAAATAACACTGCACAGTAGCTGTTCTCACGGATGCCGTGCCGTCCCCTTACCGGCCACCATGCAGGTTCGTTTGTTGTCTGCGTGCCCCTGTCCAGTAATACTGACGGGTAGACGCAGACGACACCCCAAAAGGACGTGAGCAGTGTGCACACGACCAGGCATCAAGCGATATTAGCGGGCTTGTTCCTTCATTGAAACGTACTTAATACTAATAACATATGAAAGCAGAACAAGGGAACCGAAATGTGAACACAAATACAAACATTTATGAGGTCTAAGAGAAAAAATAAAAACGAGGTTTATTAACACTTCTGAAGCACCCGTATTGCACCCACAAAGTGAAATTTACATGCGCTCGTACCTAGCTTTTCACCGCTCAGGTCATCTCGTTTCCTTGTTTTTGATTAAACTTTGTCCACGTATCATTGGTTGCTGCTGGTGTATTGACCGATTCACGGAAAGAGGCCATCGTACGCTCAACGATAAACACGATTCCCTTTATGCGTTTCCTGGCTAGCGGACGAAGCGCAAATACGGCATCCCGTCTGCTTTTCGCCCGGTTGTCGCCCCAGCGTTTCGTTTCGTGGCATTGTCGACAGGTGACGCGGCGATGAGACTATTTCTGCAAGCAGGATAGGGTGAGGAGAAATTGTGCTCAAGTCAGCGCCGACAAGCGGAGGGAAGCGGGGAGAGGGAGTACAGCGCAATACTAAGCGCCGCAGGGCCGTCCATCGTTATATACGAGTGCGTTGCATATGTGGGCGTTGTATATGTGTACGAGCAGACGGTACACATATACCAGTGCTAAGCAAATGTTTAGGGGAATCCACCAAGGTGGAGTAGATTTGTAATAAGGCAGTAATTACTCATTGCCATCCACCCAAGCGCAGCCATACGGCTACAAAGGAAAGCTATACAGCTTTCTCAGAAACTTCGCAGTTAAAGAAAAATTCGTCCTGGTCCGGGGTTCGAACCCGGGACCACCGCTACACCGGAGCAGTCGCTCTACCAATTGAGCTAACCGGGACGGCAAGCTTATGGTAGGGCGAGAGCGAATTGATCAATAACTCGAAGTGGGAACAATGTTGGTCAAATGTTTAGGGGAATCCCGCAAGGTGGAGTAGATTTGTAATAAGGCAGTAATTACTCATTGACATCCACCCAAGCGCAGCCATACGGCTGCAAAGGAAAGCTATACAGCTTTCTCAGAAACTTCGCAGTTAAAGAAAAATTCGTCCTGGTCCGGGGTTCGAACCCGGGACCACCGCTACACCGGAAAGCTGTATAGCTTTCCTTTGTAGCCGTATGGCTGCGCTTGGGTGGATGTCAATGAGTAATTACTGCCTTATTATATACCAGTGCTAACTACAACCGATTTTATCCCTGGAAGGTGACGCCATATATAAGGCGAAGTGATGCGTGAAAAGGACGGGCAAGATATATAACAAGGATTTGTGACACAGCCAGCACGCAGAACGCATGCGCAGGCAAGCAGAAGCACAGCACACCAAATCTAGTTTATTTCGTTTTTCTTTTCCTTTCGTCAATTGTTAGCCGCTTCTAGAAAGTTAACCTAAGCGGCAAAGAAAGATAAAGACGCAGTTCTGAAGCACTCACTGGCAAGTTTCTTTATGTGATAGACTTATAAACTAATCCGTGCCGTCTCGTCTGTAATCTTGCAAAGAATCTTTGTCCCTTCGAATTGAAGCGCACATCGTTGGCTTTTACTGACGTGCTCAACTAAGTGTGCGCAGTTGTCATCTGGGTTACTTTAAATTTTTGGGCGTGTTCTGCGAAGCGGTCACTGAAGCAACGGTCAGCTTGGCCGACAATAAACTGCCCACGTGACATGAGGATAAAGTATACCAGTCCAATGGAACACCTCAAAGATGCAGTTTCATGATATCTATGCATCGATGTTGTTTGACACAGCAAGCGCGTGGGGAAAACTTTCACAGAGTGTTGGAAGCCGAGAACAGAACAGGCTCGCCGTGGATTCTTCCCGCTTTTTATAGACTGGGCTAGATTTGCTAGATGTAGGGGACAACCTCAGGCCTAGAGGGGCTTTCTGACATTTTTGAGAAATTTTCATGCAGGGCTTCCGACACGGCAGTCAGGAAAGAATAGGAAAACACTACAGCTAAAAGCCCGCTTATCTGATCATTAAAACCGCGAGCATTTTGATATGGGCACGCCTTTCAGAGAACAGATTCTGTACACAGCGACTCTATTGCCCATTTAGTTGTTTTTGAGAGCACCGATACGTACTGCAACAAATTCTTATGGCACGCAGGTGATAAGCATGGTAAACGTGTACTTCGCAAAGTCCTAGTTTAAGGTCTAAAAACTGTTAAGGAAGAAACGCCGGTTAGTTCATGGGTAAAACTCCATCCAAGACCATGTTTCTTAAAAGTAGCTACTTTAGGGGCGTAGGTGAAGCAGGCCTCCTACGTAAAAGTACAATAAAATTATCCACATACCTAAAAACCTTGAAAATGCGGCCCTCCATTAAAATTCCACTCGAAAACTTCTCTATCTTATCTAGTAAAATGCCACAAAAAATAGGAGCCACACATGACCCATTTCAGATACCACTGCGCTAAAAAAAAGGGCTTGTTGTAAAAAAAACAGTAAGAGTAGAACTGAACTAACTGAAAATAATGCTATAAACTTATCAGTGGACAATTCTGCTGCGGTCTCAGAAGACACATCGCTGCTTTGTTATGTTCATTCTTTAACAGACAATAGATGTTGATCTTGAGGCACGGATTAATACAGGTCTTGTGTGTCCACAGAAAAAGCTAATATATGCGTTCTACTTCAGAAACTGCGCGAGATCAATTCACTTCTTCTTGAGGAAGGTTGGTTTAGCTGGTAGGGCTTAACGTCCCAAAGCGACCCATGCTGTGAGGGACGCCGTAATGAAGGGCTCCGGAAATTTCGACCACTTGGGGTTGTTTAATATGCACTGAAATCGCACAGTACAGGGGCCTCTTGAATTTCGCCTCCATCGAAATCCGACCCCCGCGGCCGGCATCGAACCCATGTCTTTCGGGTTAGCAGCCGAGCACCATAACCACCAGGCCACCGCGGCGGACCAGGACTTAAGTTATCACCTCTGCTATTAGTGACGTCCCTGGCAAGTGTAATCGCTTACAAAAGTAAAAAAAAAACTTAGTCTTTAGGCTTAGTTCCCTTTTCTTAACAGGAACAAAATTCTTATTCACTGCAGCTAGCGCTTTCTCACTGTAACTTTCTTTCGGTAAACTACAAACCCACTGTCATTATCAGCGTCAACAAGCATCACGTCATTGCTGTTGAAAAAAGAAACCACACCGCTCAACTCACTCTCACCGAAAGTCCAGATCTTTCGCAAGCAGTCGGCACCTTCAAGAAGGCAGTTATCCCGGTCGTCATGTTTCGCCCGCAGGGCCACACTTCGGTCCATTTGTTCATGTGCTGGAACACCTGGCTACACACCATATCTAGGAGCCTTCTGTCGAAGACGCCATATATTCTCAGGCGGCACGGAAGCATCCCCCAGGACGCTACTTTTGTTTTGTCTTGCGTCTTTGTAACCTTGCTTCCTAAACGAAAGAGGAACTGGTTCAGGATGCATTTCCTCCTGCACTGCGTGAGTTGTGCGGCAAGTCGCTTCAGCGATATAAGCGTCCTGAAGGCGAGTCACTCAGGGTGGTCTTTTGAGCAAACCAAGCGCAGCCAGTCCTGTTCCGCAAGCTTCACTCTGCACAGCCTTTTGACATGCCCCCACGATGGTTTCACGGAGCCGAAGAGAGCACTTACTTAAAGTTTTATGCCGGCCTAACTGGGCGTTGCGTCAATAACCGTTTAGGACAACACGCTCTAAAATTGAAAAAAAAAATCTAGATGACAAGTACGCACTCTTAGTTACGCACCGAAGTAAGTGCCAAGGATGTGTGGTTCGGTTCGAAGGGGCTAAGATTCTTGGCAAGAGTACAGACAAGACAGCGTGGATTTGTTCAGAAGCCTGCCACTTTATGAAACATGGAGCAACCCCTGTTTATCTCTCTTTGCCGCTGCGTTTGACTTTCTTTAAGCGGCTAACTTTTGAATTTTTAATTTAATGAAAACAAAAACTGAAGGAACTTGATTTGGTGTATTATCCTTCTGCTTGCCTGCGTATGCGTTCTGCTATGTTGGCTGTGTCTTCAATCCTTGCTATACAGGGTATTTCACCTAAGACATTACAAAAATTTAAAAAGTAGGTTTTTTGAGTTAGAAGAGCGCTTCATTCAGTGTAGCATTGTTAGCGGTGAAGTGGATCAGAAAACTTCTGACGTGCTATCTAGCAGGCTGTTTAAGTAATATTGCGTAGTTAAATTTTAACTATTACGGTAGGGCTCTTTAGTTACTAAGAGGGGTGTAGCCGATCGTAATTAATATCCATATCAGTTTTTAGAATTTCGAAAATGCGGTTACCCTCGGCGCTGTGGCCCAACAAATTTTCGCTATTTCGACGAGTTGCGCGCGCTGGAGAGGTTGCTTCGCCTGCAAGCTTCTCGAAATCGCATGTATTTTTACGCGATATGGCCAAAATGTTTGGGCCACAGCGCCGAGGGGCCCATGTTTTCGAAATTCTAAAACTTAATATCGGTATTAATCCCGGCGGGCTAAATGACTCTCAATGATTAAAGAAGCTAACGTCAATAGTTAAAAAATAAGCTATTCCATATTAGTTAAACAGCCTGCTAGTTAGCACGTCTTAGCTGTATTATGATGTACTACACCGGTGGCAATGCTATGCAGAAAAAAACGCTCTTCTAACTCCAAAAGCCCATTTTGAAAAATTGTGGAAATTCTTAGGTGAAAAACAACGTATATTTTTCCCATCATTTCCATTCATCGCATTTCCTATACCGGGTGTGTAAACGAAAACTTCAAAAACTTGAAAAAAGAGGTTTTTGGGGTAAAAATAAGGCTTTTTCGGTATAGTATTACCAGTGTTGGCGGACACAGAAATACCGGTGAATCGTCTAAAGTAGTAGGATGGTTAACTGATTTTTAAAAATCAACTTTTTAAGTATTAGAGTTAGGCGCCTAGTTGCAATTCGAGATTTGTAGCCGGTCGTTAGAACTAGCCATATCAGTTTTTAGAATTTCGAAAACGCGATTACCGTCGCCGCTGTGGATCGACAAATTTTAGCTTTTTCGAGTAGTTACGTGCACTCGAGGGGTTGCTTTCCCTGCATGCTTTCGAAAGCACATGCATTTTTTCACGACGCAGCCAAATAAAATCAGTTGCCAGTAGCGCTTATGTGTCCCGTCTCCTTATGGTTAACTATGCGCTATAACTGGTCAGGGTTCGGCGCCTACTCAAAGAGCTGGAAAGAGATACCGGAGCAGTGTATATGGACGTGGCAGCCTACCCGGATGTTTTTGCGTCCGCGGTAGCAGCCCTGGACAAAAGTTTCTACGAGGGTCTAATGGCCTCTATACTAGCCGAGAGCCCAGCCACAGCAGAGGTTACTGTAGTCGCACTGGCTATCAAACATATGGATAACATCGGTGCTCTTCTTACATCGTCACTGTCTTTCAATAAGCCTGTCGTTATTACGCGACAGGCTTACCGCCCACTCGAGCGGCGATCATCTTGGGCGCCAGCCTAAAAGAAGATTATCACATTTCATACACTCAAGGTCACGAGGGCCTACAGCGAACAAGAGGGTTTACGCTTTAGCTCGGAATATTACGAACCGAGCGCAGCTGCCTACCCTCAACTTCGTGTCCGTACAATACATGTATTCAGAACGCCTCAAGACCCAGCGGCTTGACCGCCGCTTTTCTCCACCACCAAACAGGCGCCTCAACGCAGAGGAAGCCGACGCCTAGCGTCAAATTCAAAACAAGTACTTTTCCGAACCTTCCAAAAGATACCACAAAATCCATCCCATCGAATACCAAAAACATGGGCCCTTGGTGCAGCGCTACTCCGACACTATTTCATATACCATGGGGGTGTCAGGCTAAGCTGCCACAGTTACAGAGGTCCAACACGTTACCCGAGTAGTGGGAGGCACAACGGACCAGCGTCACCTTGCAGAGCCAACGAGCGCTCATCCAAGTGATGCGATCGTAGGCCAAGGCCACCGAGGTCCTGGGATGAGGACTCAAAGCACCAGCTCAGTCTGCACCCTCCTTTGGTCATTTAATGTTCGTGTTCCTTCTCCTACTGCTACCGCGTCTCAGCTGACGGCCCTGGTCCTTCTCTCCCTGCGACCTTGGCTAAGCGGCGCGCACGGACTTACGATTCGAGAAGTACTTTGGTTTGGGCTGGTTGGTTCGTAGCCATGTTTGAAACAGAAAAGGGGCGAATGGGACGAGGACAACAAGGAGCGTGAAGCAACAGGACAGGCGCCAACTATCAAGTCAGGTTTGTTGCACCACACCCTGCATTTATACGCAGCACTCAGCCCTGTCACCGGAGCCGAACACCAGGAAAGAACCAAAGTTAACAGCAAGAATCAACATACAGATTACAGGTGAACGATGAGAGCGGCAGGAAATCACATCAGTGCCATAGACACGACACCTAAGAAACCCCAAAAAAGCACCTAACGTGAAAGCTCCCTCACAAAGCAGAAGCGCACGTGTTAGAAGAAAACACGGCACACATTTGCCCTTAAATTTCTGACCTTCGTGCGTAACAAACCAAGACAAGTACTGTTTTATGCGACAAGTACTGTTTCAAGACATAGTACTGTTTCATGTGCACCGTTTTTCCCACCTTCTTGTTGGCCATTTTAGTTTTCCGTTGTCACTTGTTTTGTTTATGCACGAAGCTCAGAAATTTAAGAAGAAATGTGTGCCATGTCTTCTTTTGACATGTGCGCTTCTGCTTCGTGAGGCAGCTTTCACGCTAGCTGCTTTTTTTTTTCGTTTCTTAGGTGACGTGTCTATTATGCTGAGGTTTTTTCCTGGCACTCACCTGATTCGCCTGTAATCTGTATGCTGATTGTGGATGATAGTTTTTGTTGTTGGGTGCTCTCCTTGTGTTCGGCTTCTGTGATACGACTGAGTGCTGCGTATAAATGCAGGGTGTGGTGCAAAAATTACGAGGAACTTTAGCGGCTAAAGTGCTGAACGGCGAAAGCCTGAGTGCTGCATTCTGCTACGCGATTGTTCACTTCACATTCTGTTGGTGCATTAATTAACTGCCGATTAATGGCGCTTAAGCTTCGCCTTTAGGAGTGGAACGCGATAGCGTGTTGTAGCGCTGCCACGGAGTCCATTGAACGCCACCACCCGTTCGGCGCGATGCCTTGCCCTTTGAACGCAACGCTTTTTAAGGAAAGGAAATGGCGCAGTAATTTTTTGTCGTCTCGGTGGACACCTGAGCCACACTGTACAGGAAGGGAGGGAGTGGAGTGAAAGAAGAAAGAGGGGCCGTAGTGAAGACAATGAAAATTGTATTTGAAGAAAGGAAATTACGCATTGACTGTCTCGCATATCTCAGTAGACACTAGTCGAGAATTCTATTTGAGGAAAGGAAGTTGCGCAGTAACTGTCTCACATATTTCGGTGGACACCCGTCAAAATTCGCGCGTAGTGACATCACGACAATTTGGACCAATCTGAAACGCGGATAAATACGCTTTGCTCGTCAGTAAATTGGTTTTTGAGGAAAGGAAATGTATCTGTCTCGCATATCTCAGTGCACACCTGAACCTCGCCGTAACGGGAAGGGAGGAAGATGGGAGTGAACGAAGACACCGTATTCACTAGTCGCACCTTTGTTCATTCCAAATCATCGAGCTGGCATGGCGGAGTGGTAGCGTGCTCGACTCGCACTCTGGAGACCGGGGTTCGATTCCCAAGCTCGGCCAATTTCTTACTCGGTTTTATTTATTTATCTGGTCTGACTAGAAAGGTTAATTGGACTAATTGCACTAACTAAACTCAGTCAAACTTACTTGGAGCATCACTATACGATCCCTTTAATTGGTTGCATGGTTAGTAGCCAAAGTACAATTGGCCCCGTTTGAAATTCGCGCACTGTGACGTCACGACCGTTTCGACCAACTGAAAAGCGTGACATTTCTGTCGACAGCTCCTGCTTACAACGATGAGGCATTAAAGGCTTCCGCCTTAATAAACCTGAGTTGTTATAGGAGGCGCCTGTCCTGTTGCCTTACGTACCTTCTTGCCCTCGTCCCTTCGCTCCTTTTCTGTTTCGAATATGCTTACGGTTCGAGATGGTTCAAGCCCTGACGAAAATACAGGGAGCTGCAGCTCCGGATCTTATTCCCTCTCTCAGCGCTGCTGCCCGCTTCTGGAAATTTCGTGTTTGGTTCTTCGACAGCGCTATATAGTTAATACTCACGTTATAACGGCTTGATTAATGGGCTTCCGCATTTGGCGGGCGGCGATCGTCTCTTGACTCTGCCCCCATGTGGTCTGAATGAACCCCTTCATGGAATTATTATGTTGAAGGACCGCTGTGCCAGCCGTGGCCCGTGGCATTTTGCAGTGCCGTTCTATTTAGCTTATACCGAATCGCGCTTCCCCCGTTTGCTGTCATTTCAGCTATACAGCAGTGTGTGAGATTTTGTGTTAAAAACTGTGGCGTAAGAGCAAATGTTGTGTAATATTGTGTGTTACGAGAGCAGCTATGATTGCGCTTGATGGTCAATCGCTCAGAATTCAAAGAATCTGACAAAGAACAGGGGAGATGGCGAAAAAGGCCCTGAATCACGCTGCAGACCCAACTGAATTCCAAGCAACTGCATTAGCCCCCTGTCAGGCGGCAAATTTAATGTAATTTCCTACGAATTACATTAGCCTGAGTTATTTACTACGAACTAAATCAGCCTCAGTTGAAGTGCTTGCTCGTGCCGTTGTCACCTGACTAAAACAGAATGCCATTTGCAGATTTTTCCAGTGTGAATTAGCAGGAGGAGAGGCTCAGCTGTTAGCTCCGTGGCGGCTGATCGCTATGAACGCTGCCCAGCCTAAACCCATGTGCAGCCTAAACCCATGTGAAACACCCAGGTGTTTCGTCTGCAGGTCGCCTATGGTTTAAATACCGCAGGAGCTACGCTCCAAAATTACATTAGCGAGAAGCGTAATCGTCGGCCAATGTTTTAAGCCTCAAGTCAACGAGCAGTTGCCCTACGAGCCTTTTAGTCTGTGGGAGCGGACGCGTTGCACGTGAAGCGCACGATGACAAAATGTAACCATGTCAGATCTCTGTGCCTGCGAAGTGGCGATGGTGCCCTGCTTTTTCCTCACTGAGAAGCAACCTTGCCCCCAAGCCCCGCTTCACGTAAGATGGCTTCCTCACAGTATTCACGTAGATGCGCGGAAGCCATCTTGGGGGCTGCGCTTTCTTATTATTATATCTTAGTATTATATCTATTTTTTATTTCATTGCAGGGTAGCATACTGGGCATCGCCCAGTTAACCTCCCTCCATTTGGGCTCGTTTCTCTCTCTCGTTTCATCGGCAGTGTGGTGCGAATGCCCTGTGAGTGCCATTAGGTGGAAGCAGCGTGATTCGCGGTCACTCCAGGATCTAAGAGCACTTGATGCTGGGCTTGTTGGTTTTGGTTCATATTTAAATAGGTTTTAGGCGCAAAAAACAGATGAGACACATAGGAAGGTAACAGTACGAAGCGCCAACTTCCAACTGATCAGTTGGAAGTTGGCGCTTCGTACTGTTACCTTCCTATGTGTCTCGTCTGTTTTTTGCGCCTGAAACCTATTTAAGTATCACTGCAGGAGTTCGTCTTATCCGAAAAAACGCCCGAAACAGTCTATCTTAAGCGGATGTTTTAAAACTAAAATTTGTGTTTGGGCTAGTTGATTCATACTTCAAGAACTGCACGAAACACAGCAGAAACACAGAATATAGGACGGGCGCTCGCTACCGACTGCAAAGGCAGGTTACACGAGTCACCTGCTTGCGCAATGTTATACGCCTCAATTACTTCCATTTCGATTTTTTTTTACATTAATTCTGAAGGAAAACCAGCCAGATGTTCTGAAATTTTTATATTATCCAAGAATTTGTATTAACCGAGTTTGTCTGAATGAGAGGCTACTGTATATGCCGGAAAGCTGGACCACGAAGGAGGTCGCTGCAGAAAACACAATCGGCTCTTTCTGTACCCTCTCAAGAACTCATTGGAACGGGCTTGGGCACAAAATTAACTCTCAAATTTTCTGTAATTAATCAGACCTCATTGCTCAGAATTTTTAACAATACTCTTTATTGCCCCACACGACGCGGCACATTATTTCGTTGGCTGCAATGTACCAGTTTTTTTTTTTTTTCAGCCGGGCTCACGTTACGTGAACCACCCTTTAGAGTGGGGCAAGTTGACAATATCGACACGGATTGCAGATTAAGCGCTTTGTGATCGGGGCATTTTCTCGCTGCGAAACATTTTATCCGCGGCTTGTGGAACTGTCCAACTATTTATGGCCCTATACTTACCATGTGTCCTCTCGCTTTTTCTTGCACGCTTTCTGCACAGTAGCTGTAATTTGGAAATGTCTCGGATGTCGGATCTGTTTTGTCCACGTGTAAAGGTAATTTTTATGTACTATCGAGGTAAAAAGTCACTGACCCCTGCTTTGCTCGAGCACACGTTCCGCTGGCCTCTGTGGAAACCGGCGCCGTGCGCCCGCCATTGCGCAAAGCAAGCCCGGGCTCTCTGACATGTCGCGGCTTGCAGCATGATTCATCCTGGCTAGCCCGGCGCAGTCCCTTTCCCCTCTCCTCATTAGCGTCGCATCGAGACTCAACCGACGATTTGCCAGTCACCCTTTCCAGGCTGCAAACTTTCAACGCCCGAACACCTCTCGTCCAGTTGTCCAGTTGTAACGATGACCAGTGGTGTGACTTGATTCGAAGGGCCGGCTGCTGCAACCGTCACTGTAGGCTACTGTAGGTCACTGTAGGTCACTGTAGGCTATAAAAACAGAACCGCTGTCAGTCGGAGTAGACGACGGGTAGTACACGAGCCATCACGCCAGAGAGATGCTCTCCAGGGGCATCGCCCTACTTTGTGCTAGACCGTGGTGCTCCCGGCTCCTGTGTGCCGATTATGCAAAGCCCTTGTACATACTGTACATAAACATTTCGTTCACTCACTGTCGCCTCGACCGTTTCTTCGCTGAGCTCTGCGCAACAGTGGCAGCAGGCTGAGATGCTCCAGTCCGAACAGTGGTGACCAGACTCGGAGGCCCAAGCGTAACAGTGGTGGCAGCGGTGGGGTGTCCAATCCCACTACCCCCCTCCAAGTTCCGAACCATTCCGCACTGTACGCAGCCTGACAATGCACTCTTAGTGTCGAGGTCAGCGCTCTGGGGCGGTCTCCATACCAGTAGTGCATCGTCAAGTGGCATCCGCGTCCAGTTCGGCACGGTTCAAAACTTGGAGAGGGGGTCAGTCACTTTCGTCCGCTGTGGTACATCACGTTTTCAGGCACATCCAACCAATGTGCTAGGGCGTTATTGGAGGTGAATACTGCAGTTCCGATATTTTATTCGTACATAACGAATGGAACCCTGGACCGTGGGCAAGACCAAACGGGTACTTTGAGAAGAGGAGATTAACGAAAATAGCGTGAAAAGGTTTTGCCGATCATTTTTTAAGCAAAACAAATCGGCAAATCGGAGTAAGCCTCTCAGCTGCCATGTTTGGTCGTTGTAGGTAAAAGGGCGAAGACCTGGGGTGAAAAAGTCGCTTTGGCCTGCATACGCTCTCTCGAATCTTTTTCCCCACTTTACCAAAGTCACTGGTGAATTATCATCTGAAATACCTTCTCACCAACCATTATCACGTGAAATACCTTCTTAAATATTTGCGCCGGTGCCGGAATATAGCTAAGAAATTCCAAGTTTCATCTTGATATGCTGATTCCTGCTGCTTGTAAGGTTTTAAAATAATGGATTAGGGATGCTTGTCTGTATTTTCTATCCCTTGCGGATTTCAGTTCAGTTCAGTTTCAGTTTAGGGATGCTTGTCTGTATTTTCTATCCCTTGCGGATTTGAAGCCTGACTGAAGCATAAAGAGTTTAAGTGCGTCGATGTTGGGAACTCGTCGATTAAGATGTTCCGACACAGCATTCTGCACGTTCCTTGCTGTGTCAGCTCAATGTCCATTAAGTCTGGCGCTCACTGATTGTCCGGCTTCTACGATATGTTGCTTCTGAGAAGAAGAGCATTGAAGCATGTCGATGACAATAGACGACGCGCAGTTAAAGCTAGTCTCTATATCGAAGATGAAGTCGCTTGCCGTGCTTTTAACAGTAATGTCGCTTTGTAAATGCTGGCATGCTTTGCATTCTGTTCGAGATCATGAGCTCACTGTTCACAGGGGCTCCTTATCGAGCGTAGCGTCTACTACGATACCTCTCAGGTTTGTGTTGCGTCTGAATGTTACCCTTGGTGTATGAGGAAATATTTTCTTGAGACGATCGTTGCTGGTTAAAAAATTAACTATTTTAACAAAGAACCAACATCTCAAAACACAGTTCCCCATGTGCCAAGGTTGCCCAGACAAAGCCCTCTTGTCGAAACATTGGCGAGCACCCTGAGGCTTTACCCTCCGTTGCCCACTTTTTTAGCGCCCTCTCTCTACTAGGAACGACATACTATAATGTAAGGTCCTCAAATGTGAGGTGTTTGCTCGCTCTGTGTAGTAATTGCCACTGCACAAAATAAAAGCTCCTAATTGCACCATCACTTGAGATTTTTTTAGGAAATTGAGATTGGAACTTGAAGTGAATTTTAACAAGTAGCTCTACTGAGAAGTTGACTTCGACTGATTTCTCTTAGAGCGCAACATCATTGACGTTCTATGATTTCTTTCTAATGCTCATATGGGCAGAACATATCTGAGGTGCTCATTTTCAAACCTGCCATTTCTATCTTTAAGTCCATGCTGGCTTCCGATGCTTTCCGTGCCTGATATATTGGCAACCCCTTTCCGTAGTTGGTTATTCACTTCAATGCCTACGCAAAACTCATTAATGTAAAAATCTGCAATCCATTTTTTGTGTCGAATATAGAAACTTTTAGCCAATAACTTCTCAAACTTGCATTGATCACATACAGCGATGGGGCTTCCCATGCGTCCTGTTCACGTGTCCCCAAAATTCAAGCCTGTTTTCGTGCTTCGTAATGCCACACTCGCTACAGATCAGACTCTATGTTGTTGAGTTGTGGCTGCTACCGCTGCCCTTTTAAGCGGAAAGCTGAGGTCGAGTTTAGAACGTGCATAACAGTGTCTTCTTCCGCTAAAGTGTCAATTTCAGGTACTGCTTACATGTACTTTTGAATGCCCTCATAGCAGGCCAGCGTATTCACGTTTAATGGATTTTATTTTTGTTTTATTGCTTTCAGGAATCCTCGAAGGTTGCTCTTGTCGCAGTCCTGTTTCTTTGCCTTTCACGTAAGCATTCTATGTCTTTTCTGCTTAGTTTCACATACTGCCGTTAATACATGTCAAGCATATACCAAGCACGTGTGTTCCCCATTATGCCCGTGCTACTGACAAACTTTACTCTAGAACCTAGCCCGCTAGCTGACGGAATAAGATTGAAAGTTTTACTTTGCTCAGCTGTGTTACTCTTTCTTATATTTCTAGAGCCTCGAGGTTCTGGAAGCAGAATTAATGATACATTTGATCAGTCACTAAGAGAGTGTTATTGCATTTATAACGTAACTAGGATGTAATTTACGGGTACTTCAGTGGTCCATGCTGGGCCTTTTGTTATTTAAATTCATATTTTTTTCAATATTATCCAATTATTGCGCCTTGTTTTCCGTTGACTGCCGAATGCTCATGTTATAGTAAACCTTTAAGACAGGTTGGTCGAAGAAAATGTGAGAGAAGGTGTGCATGAAATGCGAAAATGAACATTCAGAAGACTGTTTATTTTGCGCGTCCACTATCTCTTGTGCGCAGCAAATGATGTTCACAGTGGGTCACGTACATCTATTGTAATTTAAAGCTTTACTATTCGGCTTAGCGAATTCGCGAAAGGCCCTGTTCACAGAGTTTTCTCGCGATGTACTCATTACTACATGGAGCTCGCATACTCAGTTTGCTGTTAACCTGTTCGCAGTAGCCAGCGCTTCCTACGTCAGAATTACTGATCTCTTAGCGAGCAAGCTATGAAGAAAAGAAATTTTGTCTAATGTAGCGATGAGATCGGAAGGCATTCGTTGGGGAAAAAATGTTTTGTATTCTGGGCCTTGAAGTTGGTTCAATACCTCCATTAGAGCTTTAAACAACTCGGACTAGGTGGATAAAATTGGCAAAACGCTCAAGGGTGACGTAGTGATTTCTCAAATATGAGCAGAGCTAATAAAATGCTGACATTGTTTTTGAAAGTAGCGACATTAAATGGTATGTAGTTGAGGTATTCATTTTTTTTCGCTTATTCCCGTGTAGTATCGGAACCAAAGGATGAACCTGAAAGCTTCACACCGAATACATCGCTAACAAAGGTGCAAATAACATGGAATCCTTAAAAGGCGCTTATAACTTCTGAACAGAACAGTAAGATTCTAGCTTATACCATCCAATCGCATCATACCATACGCTCCCATTTTATGGCATCTTTTCTATTTTAACGTTACTTGCCTGAATGAAACAGTTCCTAGAAACAATTTTGTCCGTCAAAACCACACTCACTGTCAGTGTGCCCATGCTGAACTCCTTACTATAGTTTGTTTGTGTGTATAAAAAATAATTTCACATTTTCCTGTTCTTTGCGCCCAGTACCTATTAATACGTTCACTGCCGTATCGTCTTGCATCTCACCCTTTAGCTCACTAAAAATTCAGGGGGCACTCTGACTGTCTAAACTCCGTAGAGGCGAAAGTGTTTTCCGCACTACTTTGACTGCCTCTGCGGCACTGGTGACGTCACCACTGGATGACGTCACACATACTTAATGACGAATTACTAAGTAATGATAAATTACTAATTAATTGCCAATTATTGATTAATGACCAAATGCAAATTAGCTGATAATTAATTGCGCTTAAGCTTCGCCTTTAGGAGTGGAACGCGACAGCGTGTTGTAGCGCTGCCAGGGAGTCCACGGAACGCCACCATCCGTTCGGCGCGATGCCTTGCCCGTTGAAAACACCTTTGAACGCAACGCTCTTTGTGGGAAGGAAATGGCGCACTAATTTTCTGGCAAGTGCATTTGGGAGACACTTTCACGAAATAAACAGCAGTTTACAAATATCCCTCAAAAGGAAGGTATAATTTAGCTGTCTCTTTCTTAGTGGTACTAACCCATGGAGCAGAAACTTTAGCGGTGACGAAGAGGCTTGAACTTAAATTGAGGACAACGCAGTGATCTACAGAAATAAAATTTAAAGGTGTAACATTAGTAGACAGAAAGTGACCAGAATATATCAGTGAAGAAGCGGGATTCAGTGGCACCTTAGTTTAAATCCAGAAAGTGGATGAGCATGGGCAGGCCATTTAATGCGAAGGAAAGATAACCGATTGACCCTTAAGGTAACGGAGTGGATTGCAAGGGGCGCAAGCGTAGCAGTGGGTGTCCGAGATTCAGGGGAGCGGATGAGATTGGTAAGTTTGCAGAGATATGGTGGCCATAGCTGGCAAACGAAAAGGTTGATTGAAGGAGTACAGGCCTTGACCTGAAGTGGTCATCGTTAGGCTGATGATGACGATGCTGATAAAAGGTGTCATTTTCCGAGGATGTGGAATTGCAGTCGGAAGGAGACAGAACATATAAAATGGATGGAGCATGGAAACAACTCCACTCAAAAGGTCGAAGTGGTCAGTTCAATTTCCTTGCCCCATCGGGTTTGTGCTGTGGACCTCTTCTATTGGTTGGAGAAAGTAGATGCTTTAAAACATAGTCCGAAGGTTAAGCGTGGAAAACGATTGCTCGACCAAGTGCTGGTCTAGATTCGCAATATGTCCTCGTAAAGCGGGTCATGGTATCCCTGAGAAACAGCGGCGAGGCGTCCCAAGATAAAGGGCCGTCCCAGCCAGAATGTGATGGCAGAACTGCATAGGCACTGAGTTTTCGGTGTGATCGCTAATTTGGAGCAGGAATTATATTGATAATATATAACTCTCTCGCTCACATATGGTCTAGGGAGCAATTAATATTGAAAAGGAGTGAAATGTGTAATAAAGCAGCTAAAAAACTGAAGTGCCTAAATGGAGGGACTCGAACCATGTGTGATACGGTCTATATCAACCAATCATAATCTTACACACATCTTTTCGCATGAAGCTGACAATGTACACAGTTATATAAAGCAATTTGTGCCAGCCCGAACTCACGCCCTTCCAAAGCCGATATTCCTTGAAACATTAAACGTGCAATGTTTTTCCTCTCCAATAAAGGCAACAGAATATTCTTGTAGTCTTCAATAGTTTTTGTTCATAGGAATGATTTTCAGGTAGTGATCTCCCAAATAAGTTAGAACACGGTCCTAAAGCAAACGGGCCCAGGAATCGCTTACGAGATCTATCTGCAACATTTTTTTTGAATTTATAAAAAACGCTTTTTGTCTAAGCTTATTTTGAAATTCAACGGGTATCGTTAGCCATAGATTACTTAAGGGAACTGATAGGAAGGATTCACTTTTAAGTATATATTTTCGAAAATTGAAGCCGAAATTTGTGCCTGAAAAAAGTTTTCGCAAAGTCTTTAGAAAGGGGCTGAAGAGGTTGAGGGATATGAACTACCTGCGATTCTTCTCGTCCTGTTCAGAATGGGCGGATTTACTTTCGAATAAATACACTCGCTGATGGCGCGGACATCAGTAGGAGAAACAGTTGATACTTTTACGAAGACCAGAAAATAGTAGGCAAGCTACGGTTGCCAGATTTTATGATTATTTTCTTCAAAGAAATTTCAATGTTGTATCAGGTGTTTCTTGCAGTGTGTCGGGAGGTAAATACGCATTCATTCTTGCTAACAACCACGGATAGACATGAATTCTAGTCTATACTTTTCAGTCTAAGGTTTTTATGCATGTGATGCTAATTGTGTACAGATCAGCCCTTGAAATATATTATTTATAAAGTAATCCCGGTAATTGCCCATATTTATAATCTTTGCATATCTTCGTGGTTATTTTCATGAGAAATGCAAGTATAACTTGTCTCCACCTGTGTAAAAAAAGGTGTCATCACGCAGCGATGGCCTAGTGGTCTGAGCATCCGCCTCCGCATGCGGGAGCTGCGGGGTTCGATCCCCAGTGCCGCCGGGTGCCCACCGGTGAAACAATGGGTACAAGCTTTCCCCTGGCCTGGTGCTCGCGTTCTTCAGAGCGAAATGCTTGGGAAATGGGTCTTTGACCACACCTTGCGAAAAAGAAAAATAACGTGTGCCATGGCGTTCTTTGGCCACAGATGCCTTTGCCATAAAAAATCCCAATCATCATCAAGTCAGCAACTATAGACGGATATGACTCCTTCTCGTATAGTCTGGAAGCCTATTTAAAACAACTAATTACCGATTATTTAGCTTCTCTAATAAACATGACATTTTAACGAGATCACAGTATGGCTTTCACAAGAATCGGTCTAGAAAACTGGCACTATTGGACTGAAAATAGTACATTTTATGACAACACTTTCTGTCATACGCATCATAGTTGACATTACTTGCACTCCATCGTTCCTTAAAGTTACGCTCTTTACGACACTAATAAAGCCTAAGCTCGAGTATGCATCGTTAGAATGGGACCCTGCTCTTGTATACCTAAGAAATTGTCTAGAACTTCCTCAAAATAACTCTGCTCGCTTCAGTTCTCCTCATGACATCCGAACAGCTAATATATCAACCATGAAAAGTAACCTTGCCCTTCTGTCTTTTTCGTCTCGCCGTAAAATGTGGGGCTTACCTTTATTCATTAAATTTTTTGCTTTCCGTATACAACAGCGAACCAATTCTTGAACAACTCTATTGCTCCTATCTCGTTGACCCCATTCGCAAAGTTAGTCTCGATCGTCGTAACAGAAAAACACTAAGTCATTTATCTCAATTCCATCTTGCGGGTGAAACCACCCTCCCGCCGAAATATTATAGTAATAGGCACATTATTATGAGGCAACTATTAGGCATGTTATATGACCTCTTTTGCTGAAATTTTTTCTTCAGAAACTGATTCTTGCTTGACGTATTCCTAAACCGAAGGATGGTTCAAGAGCGCTAGTTGATACTTTGGTATAATGCGCAAGCTACAAGCCAGTGTGGCGCACTAAACACGAGTATGCATTCTTTGTCTTTTCCAAGTGTAAGGAAAGTGATGGAGAGCTTCGCATACTGCGTTGGAAGAGAATTGCAATGTCCAAAGCTTAGCCGACAAACGCACTCCGTGTCTACGGAAATAATATATTCTGCGTCCGAATTTCTAAGTTAAGCTTTTCACAATATTTATTTCACCGAAACACATTAGCATTATTTAAATTTAGGTTTCTGCGCGATATTTGGCGAATATTCCTTTACCTAAAAGCTTTACTCCGGTCACCCTGGTTCAAGCGGTATTTCCCCGCGTTTTGTTTTGCCCGATGAGTGATAGGAAAAGAGTGAAAGCAATTTGACAAAACTTCGAGAAACATCACCACTGAAATGTCTGTTTTAACCAGTGATACCGCGGCGAACAACAATGAGTTTGTGAGGTTTATGGAGCTAATAATATCCGCCAGTAAACCTTCATGAACTGCGTCCCCAGCTCCTTTCGTTGTGGTGGCCACAGCTGAAGTCAGAGTTCAAGAATTGGCTTCAATGTTTATAGGCTCGTAGTAACTGTTGACTTTTGTGCCTCAATGTGGGGAAAGTGCAGTAATCTGAGCTGTTCAATTATGTTCCAGAACATACCAGCGCAGCAACAGGTAAGCAGACCAAAGGACCTGTTTCCTTATGCAGTGCTTGCCTTTTTTATATATGCGCCTCAAGAGATGTTACAGAATTACCGAATGTGTTCGAGCTTACATCAAACCGCATGCACGATGAAACACAGCTCACTAGCTCCTCGCGAGTTTTATTAACTGAGAAGTAGCAAGTCAGCTACAATATTGGCCGACGCTAATCGCCTATCCCGAGGCTGTGCCGAGACTACAATGTTCAGCGCAGTGAAAAATTTCGACATAAAATGATGTTTCTTGGATTACCGGAAGCAGTGCCATTCTTAGCTTCAAATAAAGTTTCCTATTGGACAAGGAATAAAGAAACTGTCTACGCAAAGAAGCTCTCCGAATCGCGTTTAATAACATGAGCGCGCCGCTATCATTTGCAGAGTTTTGAGCAGCGCCTGATGGAGTTGGGTTCAACAACAGTAACCAGTTACACGAATGCTTAGCTTGGCTCTCAAAATAAGCTACCATATATGAAACCAACGGCAAGAGGCGTTTACGAACTGCGATTACATATTCTTAACAAGATTGTCTAATGAAACCATATCGTGGCCAAATGCCGGAAGGCCGAAAGAGGTGCGGTACTGCATGCAGCGCCGGCTTGCTTAGGGAGGCTCCTTAACTAACGCGAACGGGCAATGCGAATGCATCCAACTACCATTAAGGTAGCGACGGAAAACAATTTCGACTATGCGATTGGGTCATCAAAACAAAGCTGGAAAAATTCGTACGGGGCAGTCAGTATAAAGATGTGCGCCCTTGAGCTCGCTGCTGGAGGGCAGACGCACCGCTTTTCTGCAGCAGCACTGCTACCTCAACCGATCAAAACATTTCTAGGAATTTCATCCAACTTGCGCGTAGTTGTATGGAGAAGCAACGAATACAATATAAAACCTCTGTATTCCTACAAACAATGTGCTTTGGTTTGTGCTTTGGTTGACTTGTTTAAAGAATTGAAAAAATTATCGAAGTTAGGCTTAAGATGTCAGTGTGGTATGTATGCGTTTTGCTTTTTTTTCTTCTCTCAACGTGAGTGGTAAGTGGGGTTAGCGGTAAGTAAGTGTTGCGCGAAGCCGTGGTGTCTTTTTTCTTCTGTAGCATTGCGTTACTTTTTCTGGGACGCTTATACATGTACGTGCTTACGTTCTTTTGACAGAAACACCCGGCATATGTTAGCATCGTGGAACTGTGCGAGATTGTTTAATATTCTCCTGTGTTTGATTTCTGAATACCTTGCAAAAAAATCCCGACGTAAAACTCATGGAGGCACCATAATGAAATGCTTCTTAGCCGCAAACTAGCGCAGACACATTGTGAAAGACACATCTCAGTGTCATAATAATCATGGTGTTTTTTTTAACGCTCAGGGTTCTCTACTTTAAAAAACCGGGAAAAGTACGTTGGTGTGGTCTGTGATTATGCAGCAAGGCACACATTGCATACGTGATAGAGGTCAATAAATCGTTGATTAAACAACTGAAATTTACAATCAGCCTTTCTATCTTAAACTTATGGACGCAAGGTTATAATATTGCGAAATTGAAGGGTGTCAATATAAAAGATGAGGCCTGTTTCTAAATTTTCTTAATCGACAATGTGCTTCGAAATATCGAACGTCAAAAATGCGCATTTTAAGGCTCGTTGAGTTGGCTTTCCCGCATTGCATATTACTAAATATCGTCCCTCGTATTTGCCATACACCAAATACAGGCGCCGCTTGGGTGTTTGATGATGTAGAAGAAGTTACGTTGATTTTGCCAAGTCTGTCATGCGCAGCACCGCCATTTTATAAATTTGCATTGCGGAAACGGCAGTTCAATAAGCTTTCAAATGCGCATATTTCACATTCAATATTTTGAACCACGTTGCCGATCAAGAAAACATAAAAAGTGGACTCACCTTCGATGTCGACGACCTTTGATTTCGCAATAAAATATTCTCCCATAAAATCTAAAGTAGAAGAAGTTAACTAATTAATTTCACTTAACTAATCATCTAACTCTGAGCTCTATTAAATCGTCTCCACCTAGCTGTGCAGGAGTTGTTAAGCAACGTTTAATAGTGCACGCAGCAAAAAAAAGTTTCAGAGCCAATGAAATTCGACTTTTGAAACTGTAAAACAGCCGGGAAAAGTGCGCAACCGTAACTATCACACCCTGGGGAAAGAGGGAGGGGGAGGGTATGACAGCAATAATATGCACCTTTTGGTAGGGATGGAAGGTTACGATTTATATAGAGGGTAATATACTCTTAAGGCTGCATATTTCTCTACAGTGCACGAGGGCCGCGCTGGAGCGCGAGCGTAGGAATCGTCAGCGCGAAGCAACCATGACGACCAGTAGGCTGCTCACATCGATTGCTGAACAACGCCGTTACCTACTATGCCATATTTTTTTCCATGCCTCACGTGAATTTAGCCCACCTTAGACGTCACAGGCACTATTTGGTTGTTGAGGCGGAAACCGAAACAACATTATGAAGAAATTCAAATATAAGTTATTTAGCGGTCGTAGGAGAAGACCACCGGGGGACCCATATATACTAATGCCCAACCCGTCATTTGAAAGAAGAAAATGAGCAAGCGAAAATTTGGTGTCTACATCTGTGTAAGAGACACCCTGAAATAACAAACGTTTAGTACTCTTAAGTGCATTGTATGTAGCAACCATTTGGCAGTGTTTAACACTTTGCGTTTCCCTTCATTGACACTGAAGGCAACTGCTGATGCAAAGAGCGCGTGCCGTGCTAAACCTAAGAGCTTCGCGCCGGATCAAACGGCGAGCGATGTTGCCGGGTTTTGCTTTCGACCCCACAGACATGAACGAGCGAGAGTGCATAAAAACTGCCCGCAGCAGCACGCGTGCCCGGCCATAGGCGAGTAATTTCCCTCACTAGCGGCGAAAAACAGCCGTGAAAGAGAAAGGAGCCGACGGCCGCTGCCTCTTTAAACACGCGCGCGGACCTGCTTTGCCTCGCCGTCTTCAAGAGCCGGTCCGGAAAGACGCAAAAGGAATCAGACCAGACATTGTTTCCCCGCCGAGGTGAACGAGTGCAGGCGCCACCTTGGCTGCTCTGCTCACGCTACATCTGCGGCTCTGTTGCGTCACGAGACGCTGCTCTCAGCGTAGGGCCGCTTGTCGATGGCCACGTCTACAGCTGCCCGGCCGAGATCAAAGGGCCCACCGCCTTCTTTTGTGCGCGCGCCGAAAGGAACCGCCCGCGCTGCTGCCGTCCGCTGAGCACGCCGCCTTCGCTGGCTACGGCTCGTTTCAATCTTTCCGGCGCTGCTTTGTGTGTCCCGAGGCACAGCTTGCGCGCATCGTCCTCACAAGAGAGGATCTCGGCGGTGCGGGCGCTGGTGTCAGTTGCACGAGGCGCCCTGCAACAAGATATCAATTATGTGGGCCGGCTTCCAAGGCCAGCTCCGGTAGCGGCCGCGGGCTCCATGCGGTTCTGTCCGGCGGCAGAAGCGACAGTCAGACACGCGTTGACACGTGCGAACAACTTTCGGCAGCGTGCTCGTTCGGGGCATGCAATGCTATGACAGGCACCGGCGCCGCAAGCACGCAGACGCAGTTATTAATACACCAACCTGTATTTGTGCATCTTTAATTTAAGCAACTGATAAAGAAGCAGACATTTGTGCAAAGTAACTACAGCACAGAGATTTTGTATTGACACTTGAGGACCTTGTAGTAAGGCTGTTCGTACCCTGCCAAATACTACAACCGCGGAATTTTTAATTGTAGTGCTCCCTACGTTGGGCACCAAATATGTTGCGGAAGATCACAAACCAGTGTTGGTAACAGACGCCGAATTACTCATAGGCATCACATAACTACAAGGACGCCAAATAGTTTCATATTATTAATCTAGACAGGGAATGTTAGCTGCTTTCGAACGGAAACAGAAGGGATCTCCAAAAAAGCAAGGAACGGTAGAGACGACGCTTCCTTAGAAAATAAATGCCTTGTCATTGAATGAAGTGCGACATTCATAATTGACTGCGAAATTTTGTAGCTGTGATGCAGGGGAATGCAAGGCTTGGTGGTCCGCACTCCTTGATTAGCATGGTTTCCTGAGGGGAAGCGCTCAATATATTTTTAGGAATCAGAAGTTTTAAGCATACCGCCCAAATCGCTAGCATTCACCTGAGAGTAGTCTTCAAGTAACTGGCATTTCAGTGAATTGAATCATAGGAAAACGTTTGAATCATTGTTTAGCTAACTGCAAGAAAGAAAGTTTTTCATGCGAGCGAGCAAAAAATAAAACGTTTGGTTAGATATCCCGGGCCATAAGGACTAAGAATTTTGTTTTCTTTGCTGCGCCCTCTACCTATATTTCTCTGTCAAAAATTCGCTGCCTTTCCCCATTTAAAGAAATGGAAGAAAATTATGTAGAGCCGCTGTGTCCATCTGCATGCATAAGCGCTGCAAAGATTTACAGTGTGCGAAAAGCGATTTTTCGAAACCGACTTGAGCACTAATAGTGTTGCTTTCTCGCCTAGAGAGATACGAGCAGTGCTGCCGAAAACCGAATCGAATACTGATCAAGTATTTTTGAGGATATTCGGCACCTGTACCAGTAGACAAAAAAACTAATAAAAAACCGTGCGATACAGTGAAGTGCGTGTGGAGGCGCTGCGGTAGTACAATAACATTGGAGCAATAACTGTACCTGTCAAAATACGCAACATAAATCTTCACTAGGGGTACGTAACCCGAAGACAGCGTATTATCGCTATTGCCCTCATGTCATAGTTCTGATTTTATGGTATATTGGGGTTCAACATTCCTAATCGTCCCTATGAGGACCGCCGTATTAGAGGGCTGCGGTTGATTGCGACCACCTGGTGTTCTGTAACGCGCACTGACATTGCACAGTACGCGGGAATTATGCATGTCGCCTCCATAGAAATGAGATGGCCGTGGCACGAATAAAACCTGCGTCTTCCGGGTCAGCAGCTGAGCACCATAACCCCTGAGCCATCGCACCGCCTCGTCATGTGATACGTATAGGAAAATTGACTTTTCTTCAACATCATAATCAACCTTTTGTGACTGATAATGAAAATAATTCATCTGGATCCACATCTCAGTACACAACAATGGCGATAATTCAAGTAAGCCACGCCATTTTAGACCAGCAAGAAAACAGGATTTGCTGCACCTGCCTCAGCCCTACCACGTCGCTTAATCGTGGAGGCCATACTAAGATTATTTCACGGCGTTGAGCCCTCCTTCCCGCTCAGACCAATCGAGGCAGCGCGCTGTGCGATATTTTGAGTGCTGCTGTTTAGGCGAAGGTTCCCGGGGTCAAAGCGTGTTTGTTGTCGTTAAAAAGCACCCGTGCTGTCAGAAAGAACCGGGGTAGATACCTTCTCCATCCCCGTACACAGAGGGCGTGCTTTGCGCTAATTCCTTTCCAGGTCCAAGCGTTGCGAATGCATGCCTGCGTTCGTAGCCATTTCGCGTCAGTGCAGCCGAGTGTTTGCCGGAGCACAAGGACCCAGTACGCACTGCGTCTCTATGTGCCCAATCATTATCACGTATCAACGAGCCCTAATTTTTGTCAGTACCAGTTATGCAGTCACAATACTTTTTAAAATATTCGCGCAGCTTTAAATTAAAAATCACACCTACAAGGAGTGCGGAAATATTGCCGTGGCGGCACTGTATCAATTCCTTTGCGGTAGCTCCTAAAACCGGCAGCCGCCTTTTTGTAAGCAGCCCGCCAGTTGTCGAGAAAACGAATTATCGATACAAAGCGAGATTCAGTGCGTTACAAATGTGTCATACCGCGATGTGTGCTGAGTTCTTTTCACGCCTTTTCGCAGCGACAAACGTAACCGCACCATCCGCCGCAGCAGCAAATGCGTCTGCAGTTCCAGCAGCGGGGAAAGCCGGTGAGTAGCGGCTCTTCTATTTAATTTGCAGCCAGCGACGTACAAGCCCTGTCAGTGGATTCTGTAAGTTGTTATAAGTGAGCCAAACGCGTAGCCGTTGTAGCACCTGTAGTGGTAGACAAAGAGCGGAGACATTAGAGAATAGAAATCCACTGAGAGAAAGCCATACCGTAATGTAGGACAGCTCATAAATACTGATAGGCGCATACGAGTTTTGGGGAGCACCCCCGCCCCCTCTCCCATCACCCATTTTTGTTTTCTTAGCTTTTCTTGACGAGCAACAGCCCACCCGGCTTTGTATGGCGCTTTTTATGAATGGCGTACCGCGCGACAAGAGGTCACCGCGTGCTGAGAAAGAGGGGATGGTGTCAGCACGTGCTGCGCAGAGCGCTGGGACATTCGCCGCGGCCGGAAGCCGCCATCACCGCATCGGCTGAACGCCACGTCGAAGAACTGCTGATTTGAGCTGGTCAATGGCCGCGATGACAAATACGGCGGTGGGACCTGTGTTTGAGAGTTCGCGCGCATTACGTAATCACGGCAACTCACGCGGCGCTGTCGCCTCTAGAGCTGCAAGGCCGAATGTAGGCTCCTTCGCGCCCCGTGCTTCCTTTGCCCTCCACAGAACTATAAAGTTGATGCATGTACTGGCGCCGTCAGAACTAAATGGAAGCCAAAATTAACGAAAAAGTTTAATCATTGCCTCCTCAATTCATGCATCCTTGAATACATTGTGCAGCCTAATTGCAATTTTGTGAATTGCACTGTGTACCAACGAACATGGACAATTAATTTTTTTTTAACAAAGTCGCCTTCCTTTTTTTTTTTTTTGATAAAGTCGCCTACCATTTACTTTTGACGGTGACTGTACTCCCCGGCGGCAGGGCAGCACGTAGCACGAGGGGCCGGTTGATTTGAAAGTCGCCAAAGTTCGTTCAGGCTGGCCTCGGTGTTCTCCCTGCGTCCTTGAGCCATTAGCACCCACGCCTAACGGAGAACGGAGCTAAAAGCATTTCGTGCTTAAAAACAGCTCTACGCAACGCGAACCCTAGTCTCTAATCTGTACCATCTTTGTAGCTGCTAATAGGAGACATACGGGGGGGATGGAGGACAGAGCGGGCCACGACGTTGTCACTGATCGAGCCTTAAGACAGAGAGACAGACAGGTATGCAGGAAGGCGGAATGTTCTTATGGACGGAAAGTTGGGCGAGCTGGTTTGTACTAGACATAGTTGGTCATCGTCAAGCAGCCGAAATACGCCTTCTGCCTAGCAAAGACCCCTCCATGTCACTCTCCCAGGCGGCCAATTTACGCCCAGAAACCTCCTGATCTCTTCAACCGACCTGACTTTCTCCGCCCCTCGCTACGCTTGCCTTATTTTAGAATCCAGTCCATTACGCTTAATGTTCATCGGTCAAGGCAGATCATGCAAGGCTTTCGCCTGGCATGATCTACCGATGCCAATTTCTTCTTGACTTCAACTAGGATGTCATTAGCATGTTGTCATTAGCATGTCATTAGCATGCTGCTCGACCCGATATGCTCTTTTCCTGTCTCTTAAGTTTACTCCCATCATTTTTCTTTCCATCGCTCCCTGCGTTCTCTTCAATATAAGCTGACCCCTTTTCGACCGGCGCGGTGTTTCTGCCCTATATGTTTGTACCGATAACATACATCCATAACAAACTTTTCTTGAAGGGTACTCGTGAACTGCCATTCAAGAAATATGCGAACAATGGTGCAAATGTCAGCAGATGAAGAAAGAGCAGGACAGCAGTGCCATGCCTTGTTGATTAAGAAGAGGCAAAGCAGCACAGCCAACATGGATGACACAAAGATGTCGCACGCGCTCACTTGTCCTTGTTCGTTAACCTGTTTTATTCTCATCTTAATTAAACGTCCAGCTGGCCAGCACTGCGATTCTACATCAGTGTCTTGCTCTTTCTTCGTCGGTTGTCATTTGCTTTACCGGACGGACGGAAGGATGGACGAATGAACGAACGGACGGATAAGGATGGATATATATATATATATATATATATATATATATATATATATATATATATATATATATATATATATAAGTGGAAAGAAACACATACCGATGGATGGATATAATTATTTCATGCATTCTTTGCTGTTTGTAATGCTTGTTCGTATTTATATCTCCGAAAGTCTCTTACCATACTTTGTTAATTTTTGTCGTTTCAGCCGTTGATGCAGCTGCCTGCAGTCCTAAAGGTATTTTTTACGGATTAAATTTATTCAGTGATTAACATAATGTATGAGTGAGCATGCGGAGCGGGGAGCCTGTGCGTAATCAATGTTAGTGATCGACGGTCATTAGCGGTAGGCTTATGAGTGCGTGAGGTATTGGCATATCTTCAGGAGTCTCTTTATTAGGAGTCTCAGAAGTGCAGAAAGTGTTTTAGACATCCACCGAAGTGCTCCAAGCATGCGTTAAATATGACGTAATTTAAGAATTTGAAGGCTCATTTAATCAATAATCAGCTTCTCCAGAATTTGATTTTCGTATAGTGATAAAACTGCATATCTCTGTTGCTAAATATCTCATGCGTAATATAAAAACCTTGAGGTGTGATATATGCGACTGCCATGAACACGGTGTATGGTTGACACTAATATGCAAAGATACAAGCTGCACTCCACTGCTTTCGAGATGAACTCAAGCAGGTTAGCAGATTTGTTCAAGAGAAATCCACTGTTATGCATGACTGCCTAAAGTTCGGCACATCTTACTTATATTCATCAGTTCAGTTCAGTTTTGTTCTGTAATGACCCCCATTCAAGGGGGAATTACATAAGGGGTGTGATTACAGTTGAGTATAAGAAAACAAACGGCGATCATTATTTAGCACTTATGATGATCAGTTACACAATCCTTGAAAGCAGATGCTGAAGAGATGGCGACAATGTCATAGGGTAGACCGTTAAAGTCTGTAGCTGCTCGAAAGAAGAAATAAGCTGAAAACATAGCAGTATGCGATGGCGGGCGCTCAACTTGAAGTGGATGACTGGTTTGGTGAGATATGCTCGCTGCAGCTTTGATACGCGGCCCTTGTTTGAGAGGGAAAAAAAAACTTGAGATAAAGGGCTAGGCCCACAACCAGCAAATAAAGACAGCGCTTAATGCACTGATTGTCTAAATCTCGCTAACATTTCCTGGTCATTATATGATGTAGGCATGGTCTTGTCGGTCTGGTGTGCCCATTTTCTTCACGACACTCCTGCCATGCGGCAAAGCGACTCTACAAGAAATTATTGCTATAATGTTTCACCTGTGTAGTTGAAAATCTTGCAGAAACCTTCACTGCCTACACAGTCGAACTGAAGACACATATTGTGTCTGCCATATGCGCACTCAACAAAACTTCATGCTGTCCAATTATCAGCTATTTCGTTTGCTCGGTTGTTTCCCTTCGGCATCCTGCGCTTTCAAATGAAGGTGTTTTGTGCAGCTTGCTTTCTTAACTCCATAGTCAACAAGTGCCTATTGCCAGACGAGGTTGTACTTTCCTTTCCCACGAGCTAAAACATCACAGTGTACAGACGCTGACTGAAGGCAGCGAAGCAATAGTAGCACATACTGCGCGACAGGTGCGAGGAACGAAGATTTAAGCTGCGTGATGCCCTTGAAAGACAAGCAAACTACGTTGTACTGCGTTTCAATTCGTCAAAGAGAGTTGAAAACATCACTTCATTAGCTATCTGAACCGGCATCATGCCCCATGGAAAGAGTTAAGAAAAGAGAACTAATACGACGTACCAGTGCATGCACTGGTCTGCGCTGTACCAGGACCAGCGGATGGAGTTTTCCTCTATGTTGAGCTCGCTCAAAGGAGCGTTTCGTAGTCAACATACGCTTATCGTGTTGCGTATACCACCAGCAAGAAGCAGCATTACTGGGATTTTTGCACCGCCTTAGCACGGGCAGCCAAGGCATGCGCTTCCCGATTACGGAGCCGACAATGCACGCAGCTGCACGCAGAAAAAAAAACCAAGGTCTGGGTTCATCTCGAAAACGGCACGTATGCCTATGAGAAGAAAAAATAACGACTACGCATCGCCGTCTTGTCACGTGACGACAACCCAAACGACATACTTGAGTCCAATCCCGGCGTGAAAACAAACCCAAAACTTCTCTACAGTCGCTTCACACAATTCACAATCGCTAGGCAGCGCTACGGCCGACGGAAGTGCGTCCTGTCACGGGATGCATTTTTGGGCTCTTGTGCTGGAGGGCGCCTATGAGATGTGGTTCGGCATTATACTCCCCGGTGGAACCACGGATAAAACCCCGCACCGGTCGGGTATGAGGCGGATGCCCAAACATTTTTGATCGTGCTGCGCTGAGCCGCGTAATCTACTATGCACACATAATACTTAGAGTGTAACTGAACCTGCCTCGCCATTAATAAAGTGCTGTTTCTCGCACGTCGAATGTTCTCGGGCAAAAATTTTGAGAATTGAAAATGGAGATACTGCTATGGAATTATTGAAGGCAATGATATGTAGCAAAATTTTTCTTTTAAAGTCTTTCCATTGATCAGATCGAACTGTTAAGAATGGCATAGAAAACCAATTGCGAACGCTTTCGACGATAGAAAAGACGCTAAGAGAGAAAAAAAAATGACTGCCGCCGGGTGATCTGCGGATATATTGATTGTTATAATGAAATCTTACGTTATATGAAAATATTTGGTTCATAAACGGTTTCTCCCTAAAAAAGCTTTTGTAGAGAATTGTTCAGTATGGAGTAGGCGGCAAGTTGTTTTTTAAGCAGGAAATGCTCTCTGCCCTACTATGGAGCTAAAGTCGTCTGGACACGGCTCCGAAATTAATGTCGAAGAAGGCCAAACATGACGGCAGAAATAAAGGCTAAGCTATCTGAAAACTTCTAAACTTTTCAGCCATAAAGGTAGCTGCAGAAAAAGCTCTACAACGTTCCCGCGAGCAGAATTGCAGGCAGCGGAGCCGTAATCAGGTCGTCTTCGTTTACCGATTCCTTAGACCAGCGGTCTCCCAACGTTTTGGGCTGAGGGCCACATTGGGAACTCGTCAAAGCGACCACCGCCAGGACATATATAAATGAACATAAGTAAGAAACTAATAGCAAAATAATATGCTCTCTGCGGTCTTTCCTCTTTTGTCAGGTAAAAAGTTTTCGGCAAAAATGAGCCCGAAGGTGACCTAACATAGCCCCGAGACACTGTTCACGATGAATCGCCCGAAAAAACGCTTGACGCAGGCCACATTTTTTCTGCGCTGCTAACGCGGTGCTCATTTGCAAGCGTTATACTCACCTACGGTGGTGAGCGTGGACGAAGTTGAGTCCTTGCATTCAGTCATAATGCTGTTGGCTCCTGAGGAAGACCGCATGTTTGCCAACTATACTTGACGCCTATCATGAAATTGTTTATAATCGCACTCGTCTTCAGAGAAGACCGCACTCTTTCTCGTCCTCACTAAGGACCAATGAGGCAGGAATCAACCGTTAGGCACTGACGGCGCTCGGGTTACGGGTGCAGGCGCGGTCTCTGCGAATGATGAAGCTAAAAACCGACTCTTTCTCGTGGTCGAGAGAAGACGCAAGCATGAAATGCTTTTCAGTATACCGGCGTAGCACATTGTAGGGACTGAACTTCGTTCAAAAGGCTATATCTCACCTCGGCCATACACAACCATCCGTACTCAGCGTCGCTCGGGTGGCAGGGGGCAACGTCCAGGACCAGTACCTTCCAGCGCCCTCACTGCTTCCAGCGGGTTCTACACCGCGCCGAAGGATGGCGCCATGGTTCCGCACGAAATAAGAGTGCCTGAATGCCAGCGCGGATTAAGCAACACGTGTGATGCTCTCGCTTGGATCACAAGTCACCAAGACTGTCAGTGCGGCGCTCGGGCTGCAGGAGAGAGCGTGCCATGCTTCGGGCCAAGCGCTTGCTTCGCCCACCACGGGACAAGGAGGGCGCTGTTGTGGATGCATGCGCTGCTTCAGCGGCAGCGCAGTGCGTAAGCATTAATTGGTGACTGAAAATTTCGTCAAAGTTCGTTTATGTTCGCCTCCTTGTTCTCTCTTGGTTTCGCCGCCGTGTTCTCCCTCCTCTGTAGCGCTACTATGTCCCCCGTGTTTCCTCCCTCCTTCGTCGCTTGAAGGTCACTCGCGGCGCGCCGACAACGGGAGATAAAAGAATGCTGTGCTGAAAAAGTATTGCCTAAACTACGCAACGGGCCATTTAAACAAGGCATGAAACGGCGGTTGCTTCGCGCAGACGCTTCCTGCGCTCTCACTCCTGCGCTGTCCTAACACGAAACTCGTCTGAGATGAGAGTTCTGGAAGTTGAAGGTTCGTCCGCTGTGTGGTGTCTGCCGGTGCCACTCTAGCGGCTGTGAGGACTTCGTCGGCCGCCGTTCCTTGACGGCCGATCGCCGTTCTGTCGATCGGCTGCTGGCTGGGCGGCGAGCACAACTGGGTCTTGGCGACGGTGAGCCTCGGAAGCATGAGGGCGACTTGCGTTCTTTTAATTTTTTTCATCGCCTCAAGCCTGGCAAACCTGTGCTAGCTGGGTTTCCCTCTCTAATTTATATTTTTATCTTTCACTTCAGGTAACTAATAGATGGGTAATTAAAGGGGAGCTTCTGCTCTATTCGCGCGCTTTGGTTTTTCGGTTTGTTATTTCGTTACTCTAGCCACCAGCAGGGGCAATCTTTTGCTCAGCTGTTTCTCACCAAGCACTTCGTTTGGAGCTGCAGCCGCTTGTAGACAAACACAGAAACGATTAAGCCGGCTCTCGTGGCCGATGGCTTTCGAATCTTCGATAGCGAGCGGCGGGCGGCATAGCTGTTTTATCTCTTCTTTCAATGCCTCTGGCAGCAACAGCGTCCCACGATTTTTCCCCCATTTATTCCGCCGCTGCGGTAGCTCAGCAGTTATGGCACTCGGCTACTGGCCCGAAAGATGCGGGTTTGATCCCGGCCACAGCGGTCGAATTTCGATGGAGGCGAAATTCCAGAGGCCCGTGTGCTGTGCGATGTCAGTGCAGGTTAAAGAACCCCAGGTGGTCGAAATTTCCGGAGCCCTTCACTACGGCGTCCCTCATGGCCTTAGTTGCTTCGGGACGTTAAACCCCATAAAATTAAAACCAAACACATTTCTTCGCTTCTTTCTCCCATCGTCGTCGCCCTTACATTTCTTATCTCCTCTTTCTCTCGTTGGTGCTTCGGTCGGTCACCTTCGACGGGCTTCATCCACGCGACATCTTGAGGTGGGCTGCATATAACGACTCACGCCGGAAGACAGAACATGCTCGGCAAGCATGGTCAAGTACGTGTCGGAAAGCATCATTCATAAGAGCTCCGACCTGATGCATGTGCGAAAGCAAGCTCTCCAGAAGCCGGGCGCCATTAGAGGGTTGTGCCCCTCCGCAGGCCGGTCGGAACGACTCCGCGGCCTGGGTGCTGCCCGCGCGCCGCAGTTTGGAGACGCATGCCTTAGATCGCTCGACCATCGGCATATGTGGGGCTGGGTGTTCTGACATCCTGTTTTGGTATGTGTAGGAAATTGTCTTCGTTATTGTTCATTCTTTGGTTCTGGGCGGCGAATATTTGCTAATGCTGCTGAAAACCGACAATATATATTGCGCCTTTCCAATATTGCGCCTTTCCTGGAATGCATTTCATGCTTACATCTACTCTTAGAAACAGGATCTAATGTTGCTTGTTTTGAAATAGGAATGAAGGCATCTTTAATAATGGACATTTTTCGTGTCATTTATACACCAACGTACCTTTTGGCAATAGTTCAATATTAGGCGCCCTTTTTATTCTTAGCGTACTTAAATGGTTTTCCTGTATATACTTGTTACTCGCAATGCGTTTGTACCCAAAAGGCTCCGCCCTCTTGTTACATGATCCAGATCACGAAATTATGATCTCAAACATATACGTGACTTAAAATTTCGTAGTAATAAGAATTATTTCTTAGTAATTAGACACCTGTGTGCACTTGCCTACAGGCTCTGACCTCGTTCTTATTAATTCACCTAGAAGCAATTTACAAACCAAGCCTCGAGTTTACAATGACAACCAACGGCTTTCCTAGCGCACCCGCGCTACATTTCTTCTCGTTGCAGTTTTTCATCAGTCAATTATATTATTTTGTAAGACAACTTCGTTACGGTATGCGTGCCTATCAACATCGAAAATTTAACGAGAAAATGCCAACTACGTCAAGCCAAGCATAAATCCTCAATAGCTTCAAAGTTGTACCGATCCTTTTAGACGCGCCTAATCTCTTGACTTCGCGCTGTTTCCTAAAAATTGGAATTATTATCTGCGGTTGGTTAATTTTTCTGCGTGATTATCCTGTTCTTTCTGGATATTTCTTCTCAAGGCCCACAAACACTGGTGTACTCTTCTTCAGCTGCAGTCCACTGTTGCTTCTTTCATTGCGCGATTAACGTCTCTAGATTCTCATGAGTGCAAACACCACATGTTTTGCATCCTACTGCTCTCTATTCTTGCCTAAAGCTGAGTTTTGCGGCACGTGGGCGCGCAGAAAAAAAAAAGGGTTATTGCTCTTTTGCCTCGTTAATCAGCTGGAATTCGTTCCAGTGAGAGCATTATGCACTCATCCTACAAGACTTTGCAGCGAAGTTGTTGACCGGGGCGCACAATTATATTTTCTTACATTCCGCAGCCGTACCCAAAAAATTCCGACTGCACGTGCACGAAAATTATGCCAAATTAAATTAACGACATTTCGCCTTTTTTTTCGCACAAGTTAACTGGTGGAATGCAAGAATAACGTATTTCCGGGCTTTCCAAAAGCGCATAAAGAATGCTCTTATTTGCTCCAAACTTTACTACCCCGTTTTCTTTCTTTATTTTGTTGTTTTTATTTGCGCTACGAACACACGGGGCTCCACCCTCCGTTGCGCAAATTATAGCCCTCTTTCTGTGCATGAAGCAATTCTGTTTGCCGTATTCTAAGAAGAGAGAGAACGAAACACAAGAACTTGGGGTAAATGTTTTGCAGGACTTGTTCCAGCAGCTGCAGCAGCCACGAACGGCACAGCGCCGCGCGCAGCAGGTAAGCCAGTCCCTTCGCACGCGGTCTTATGTCGCTGGCTCGAGGCTCGAGGAACGCTTCCTTGCTTTGTATTTCGTCTGCTGCAGATGAATCTTACAATGCAGCCTAGAAAAAGCAACCACTCTCCGGGGTGTGCACACACCGCAAGTGAGCTTTCCAGTCAGTGCAACTCATTGCGTCGTGCAGGAAATCTTAGAGAGCCGTAATAACGCACTCCGGCATACAGCAGGCGTAGTCATCGTCGCTTGCGAGAGTTCGCTGAAGTGGTGCGTTGCGCGAAAAAATACCAAAGATTTCTGTCTTCTGAACCAAACATGAGCTGTGAGCAGCGTGGAGCTTGGATTTTTTAAACCTCTCACACGCCGCAGCTCTAAAACTTTTACTTGAGTTCAGCTGACCGCTTCCTCAAAAGTTATTCAACCAATACCAAAACACTTTGCCTACAAACGCAAGTTGGAATCTGGTTTCTAAAAATTCTGATTTTTTGTTTCAAATTTGCTAGTGAAGTTTTCACTTGTAGCCAGATGTGGTTATCGTAAAGACTTCGGCGTTCAGATAGCTCTTCGGTAAAGTTCACTCTAGCATTCTAGCATTCACTCTAGCATTAGCACTCTAGCACCTCTAGCATTCGAGAATACGTCAAGGAAACTTGCACAGGTGTCCTGTAACTGGGCCCTCCGTCATATCGATAATAGCATGCCAGTAATGCTTTCTGCTCAGCACTCGCACGGTGAAAGTTTAGCAGCCACTGCCGTCAGGAAGCCTCAGGACCACATCCTTTGCGCGTCACTCTTTGGGAGAGTCCAAGCCAGATTTCTGAGTAGACGCCCCCATTCCGCGCAAGTATGTTTCACAAATTACTGAGAGTGCATCATACCTGGGCATGAATGTTGCTATCTTTCACCTTAATAAAGGATAATTTATGTCCTTACCTTGTAGCGTCAAAACCCGCCAATACGCTGTCTTTGTGCGCAGTGTTACATGATCGCACGGTGACTTGCATTCCGCACAGGTGGCTAGATTGCGACGCTTCCCATTGCTTGCTATAAAATGCAGATTTTGCTTTCTCTCTGATCGTAGCCAGCAGTTCGAAGCAGCTGAACGGGCAGGGACTGCATTTTAAGACTGGTTTTTCTCGATTTAATCTCTAGCCCTAATTGCCGTTTGATAGCTCGGCTGAGCCACATTCGACGATCTGTAAGGCACCAGAATGTTGGTGAGCCAGCGACCAATAGTGGAGCTAAATTCAGGGCGTGGGAGAAGCAAAAGAATGAGATGCTACAAATCGCGACGCATTTTCATCTATCCTTCAATCATTATTTGGCCCTCTACCGCTTAGCACTGCCCTGTGTGAAGTAAGGAATGCCGTTTGCCGGCTCCTGAATCAACAGCGGAGGTGCCCAGTTGATATCTGAAAAAAAAAAATAAATTGGCCCCCTAATCTCTGGCCAGGTACCGCTAACTAGAGCCGTCTTCATAACGCGGCTGTTTGTAAGGGTAAATTAATAATTATTTATTGTATTTTTCTCCAAGAACACGTCTTCGTTCCCATTACTGTGAATTCATAGATTTAATAACCGTGGTGGTCGAGAATTGTATAGATGGCGTTTATTGCTTCGTCTATATGCGGTAAGTATGCACTTTAGCGCGCCACACTGACGCCCAATGGTTTGTTGAGTTTTTTTCACGTTTTATTTTTCTGTTTCTAAATCGTGCTTTTCTTTTTCAGGCAAAAAAAATCATAGCTCCAAAACAATTTTGTGCACTACTTGACCACCTTGAGAAAAACGACATGAATGCTTGTCCAGAACTGCTTGCCATATTGACACACATCTGATTGTGTATTTTTGCTTTTCTGTGTTTTCTTCTGCAGTAAACGGAACGGTGTCAGGTCAGTGTGCTTGTATTTTGTTTTTTGTTTTTATCTTCCGGTAACTGTACCAATGGTAGGAAACAAGTGCAACTATGTATAAAAAATCACGAATTGTTTCTCCTATATGTGCAGAACCTGCATTTTTATTTTTTGCATAACGCACGCTGTAAGGAAGTCAGAAGTTATCTTTTTGGCTGCCCTTAAATATGCTTCGTCAAGAGCATTTGGCTGCCTGTTTTATGCAAAACATTTTGATAGTGCTGCATAGCTTTATCTGGCGTATTACAAGCAGCGTAGTTGATACATGTGACGTCGATAAGTACATAGGTCATATTATTATTTTCCTTACACTCGTAATGAGTACCAGCCAATTATAAATTAGAAACTCGGTATAGAAAAATCCAAAAAATTATTTGTTTGCATGCTAGCCTTTAATCTCATGCCAGATTTTAGTGCCTGCAGAGGCTGCTTCAAACTTTTTATCCTTCCGCAATACAGTCGTGCATGCTTCGAGCGGAAACAGATCAGGTGATTTAGTTAATTAGTATTCTTAGGCGTTTCAATAACGTTAGACATAATTAGGCAATCCGCAAGTGTGAGACCATCAGTCGCGATGGCTTAATGGCTTTTACGTTCGCCTTTGATTCCAAGGGCGCGGGTTTGAATTCCGGCTTCGCCGGCCGCAACTGCGGTCCAGGACAAATGCAAAAAAGGCAATTGTGCTGTGAGACGCGAGTGCGAGTTAAAGATCTTCCAGTACTCTAAGTCATTCAGGAGCCCTTGGCAACAGCGTACCCCACAGCTCAAAGGTCGCTTCGTGAATTGAAACGCTACACATCACATACCACAACTGTAAGGCTGAGCTCAGGCCCGATAATAATATTAGAGGATGAATAAGTATTAATGACGTATATATGCGCTATACACTATGCAATAAAACAACTTGCACACATAGGGAGCAATTTGTTCCCAGCAAAACACCGACGAGCAAATGTTACCAATATTTACCAGTGTTACCAATGACCAAACCAGCAGCCTTAAAATTAAACAAGTTTTACCTTTGATAGCGAAGATTTCTGCGGTTCACTGATAACAGAATAAGGGTAGGGCAAACTAGGGCGAAACAGCCAAATCATGATAGAACATAACTGCGAGCAACGCAGAATGATCAAAAGGAATCTAAGAATTAGAAGCAACAAATGATAGAACAAGCACCAATGAATAGTTGAGAATAATATTAAAATAAGCAATTGTCACGGAAGCACCCCTTCCCATACTACATTTTGCTGAAAACAAGAACCTAAAGATTATGCAGTGGAGTTTCTATGCCCTTAGCCCCAAAGGAAAATGCTATTTGAGTTTGTTCATTTATGACAAAACTTCCGATGCTTACTAGGGAGTGCCTGAACGTACGATAGGTCTAGTAATACAATCAGTTAAACATTCTTTTTCATATGTGCACTACGCCCTAGAGCCATTGGGGAGCTGAGTAAGGTAACAGTAATTAAACAAACCTGTGGTTTATCACCTTCCCTCTTGAACAAAACCTACACCGCCAGTGCCCTAAATATCCTCTGTCCACTGAGAGTGGCACCTGCACCACGTAACCAACTAGGAAGTATTCACCCTCAAATCCCCACTGCACTTTGATAAAATTCTCACGCTGCTAAGACGAGTCTGCCGGACATCATTAAGAAATGCATAGAACAAACAAGGACAAGACGGGAACAGAACCAGTGCAGACTCGCAGCTCAATTTTATTCGGGAGTAAACTCATTTTACAGCCTCATACCTGCGAAATCATGACTTCTGCGAAGTTCAGAAACCAAACTGCGTTCTTTCCGATACAAGGCCATACACAGATCGCTCACACGCTTGCCTTTGAAAAAAAACTTCCGCGGGTTCTCGCCCCAGCTGCTCATTGTTGCTCTAAGAAATTTTTTTGCCTACTACAGGAAAGGCGGCATGATTTGTAACGTGGAGCCCTATGGCACGCGCTGCAATGCAGGCGTAAATAAGGCTATGGGTGCTATGCAGGATGCCCTAGTTGGGCGAAACTCGGGATTCTGGGAGCTGTAGTGGCCCCGTCAGATGAAACAACTAATGTTATCAAGACGTAACACTCACCGCTAGGCACGCCTCCAGTTTCACTAGGTTACCTACAGTCAGTGAGGGTTTATCATCACTTGGGCGTCCCATCAAGCACTTCGAGGGAGGTGAACTAAGCACGGCTCATGTGATCACAAGGTGTTTTTTCACTTGCTTATCGTTGCACCGAGTGCAAGGCCTTTGAAAACAAGTTTTAGAAACGACGTTATGAGTGCATTGATATTCCGCACTCTATGCCATTTTATAAGCATTTTACACTGCGCAAGGTGCGCACTAAGTGCGCTTCGAAAGAAAAATTGCCATCGTCATCAGCCTGACCACGCCCACTGCAGAACAAAGGCATCTCCCATTAACCTCGTCCTGTGCCAGCTGCGGCCACCCTATCCTCGCATACTTCTTACTGTCGTTCGCCCACCTAACTTTCTGCCACCCCCTGCTGCGCTTTTCATCTCTTGGAATTACATGCCCTGCCCAAGCCCATTTCTTCCCCTCGATTTCGACGAGGATGTCATTAACCCGTGTTTTATCCCTGACCCACTCTCCCTGTGTCTTAACGTATGTCATTTTTCTTTCCATAGCTCGCTCTGCTTTCATTCAGCTGAATCGTTTTCGCTAGCCTCCACCTTTCTTCCCATACCTAAGTACCAGCAAGATACAGCTGTTATATGCTTTTCTCTTGAGAGATATTGGTAAAATCCCATCTGTGATCTGAGATAACCTAGAATTGCGCGCCACGCTGTTCTTATTCTTCTTCTTATTTCAATCTCGTAATACAGATGTGCGGTCACTACCTGCCCTAAGTATAGACATATTCCCTTACGACTTCCAGAAGCTCGCTACCAATTGTGAACCGCTGTTTCCTTGCCAGACTTTTGCCAGAATTTCTAGAATCACCGTTCTGCTCTGCCTTTGTAACACATTGGTCGTTCTTTGCAGTTTATCTCCTGAGTGACTTAGCAAGACATTGTCATCAGGGAATCGCAACTTACTTAGATATTTTCCGTTAACTCTTATCCTCAATTGTTCCCAATCCAGGCATGGGAGCACCTCCTGTAAGCAGGTGGTTTATAGCATTGGCGAGACCGTGTCTCCCTCCCTAACGCCCTTCATTACCGGAATTTTACTGCTGACTTTATGAAGGGCTATGATAGTTGTGCTGTCGCTATAGATATCGTCCAGTATTTTTCGTATTTCTTCAGCACCCTGATTACGCGATTCCTTCACGAATTCTGAAGTTCTGACTTAGTCAAATGCTTTTCCACAATTTCTAAAGGCCATATATAAGGGTTGGGTATATTGTGCCCATTTCTCTATCACCTGACAGAGTGAGCTTGATCTATCGTCAAGTACGCCTTCCGAAAGCCTGTCTGATCATTTCCTTGATTGAAGTCTGAGGTTGTCTTGACTCTATTAGCGGTTAACTTGGTAAGTACCTCACAGGCAACGGGAAGTAAGCTGATCGGCCTGTAATTATTGAAGTCCTTGAGTCTCCTTTCTTATGGATTTAGATGTTATTAGCGTTGTTCCAAGCTTCTGGTACGCTCGAGGTCATAAGGCATTATGTATACAGGGTGGCTAGTTTTCAAGCACAATCTCTCCTCCGTCCTTCAGCAGATCTGCGGTTACTCCATCCACACAAGCTGCTTTCGCCCTTTTCATTGTTCTTAAACCTTTTTTTGCTTACCCACTTGCTCTTTGTGAATGTCCCAGTGCGGTGCGCTACTACTTCTCTCACTAACGTCCTGATAACATTTACTACTGTACAGAATTGTGTAGAACTCTCCGGCTACTTTAACTATCTTATCCTTACTCCTAATGACATTGCCCTTTTTGTCTCTTACATCTGGTTTTTCACTACGCCTAGCTGCCTCTTCACCGCTTTCAAACCACCTCCTTTCTTAAGGGCATGCTGGATTCCCGTCGTTATGCCGGCTACCTTGCGCTTATTCATTGACTTTGATACCTCTGCCAGTTCTATTCTGTCTGTAGTGTTTGATAAATTCATCCTTTGGCACTACTTAATCAGATCTTTGGTCTCCTTGACTAGCTTGCCGCTATCGTGTCGGACCAACCTACCGCCCACTTCTACTGCGCATTCCGTAATGATAGTGGTGAGATTATCGTTCATTGTTTGAACAATAAGGTCGTTGTCGTCATTTAAAGCCAAATGTCGGTTCTGCAGCGATATCCTGAATTCATCTGCTTTCCTTCTAACCAGTAACCCGTTAATGGGCTTCCGCTTCTCTGCTTTCATGCGTTCCCTCTTCAAGTCTTCGCTTACACGATTCTTTACCATCCTGTTGCCGCCACAACGCACTTTTCAAAGGAAAATCGCATCCTGCAGGATGCTAGAGTGAGCACATAGTAATTCGTCTGCTTCATCTTTTGTCTTGCCATGGGGGCTGTTCCACGACAGTTTCCTGTTTTGTCGTTTCAGGAAGAAGGTATTCATGACCCGTAAATTATATTTTTCTGCAAAGTGTACTAACAACTGCCCTGTGCTATTCCTAGAGCCTGTGCTATAGTCCCGTACTGCCTGGTCTGCAAGCTGATTCTCCCTTACTTTGGCACTTTAGTCGACCACCGGTAAAACATACGATGTCTTTATTAAGGCGAAAGACTTTAGAGGATCATTCTCGCAGCCATGACTCTGCCCGTCCGTCCATCTGTTACAACTGAAGTGAAAGTCTAGGAAAAAAAAATCTTCGAATCTTGTGCACGGCGAGAATCGAACCACCGCCCTTCCGTTCCATACCCGAGCGTGCTAACCACTATGCTCCGGCGACTTCCTGCCAACGCATATGCAGTTCTCCTTGCCTAGCATAAGGACGCTGGAGAGCGTTGGGGGAAAGGCTTTCGCCTCATCGCACTTTAGATCTCCAGAGTGCCCCCTCAATTTTTTTTTTTTGCTCATTGCCGACCTTCACGTGTCACAGAAGCTTTCTACGATCTAGTCATCATAGCTTGATGTGTGCTCGTAGGCCTGTGAAACTCTCAGTTTGTACCTTTTATTAAACCTAATTGCGGTAAGAGCCACCGTCTCGTCAGTCAGCATTATACAAGTCCTCGATGTTGCCAGCTATACCCTGATTAATGAAGAATCTCACACCTAGTCGTCTGTCCGCTAATCCGCGATAGCACAGCACGTGTTAACACCTTAGAACTGTTTGCGCCTAATGTGTCCTCCTCACCTCACTAAGCCCTATGACATCCATTTAATACCCGGTAGTTCCTCTAACAGCACTGCTGGACTAGCCTCAGTGGTTAATGTTCTAGCGTTAAACGTTGCCAGGTACAGTTTCGAAAGGCGGCCTATCCGCTATTGGAAACTGTCCGCCGTGTAAGCCCCATCCCGCGACATCCGTCATGATATAGCGATGGAGGAACTATTCCTGAATATAAGCATGATCGACTGCAGTCTTTGTAGAAGCGAGCCCTCGCTTTTGCAGGGCGCATCACAGACGTCCCTTATGCAAAGACTCATAGTGGTCAGGGGAGGTGCAACGCACTGGTCTCAGTCGACTCTTTCCTTTAAACCTCTGCTCCTGCGGGGCGGCGCCTCCATCGACTCAGCGCAGTTGTGGACAGCCGAGTAGTCACCGCAGACGTAGGTCGTCATCTAGCTCGTCGGACAGCGACGTTTTTACAGGTTAAAGGCGAAGATGACACCTTGACTCTTCGTTGGTTATGGCATTAAATAGCCCCAGTCGGTCACATTGGCGTACGCCGTCGCTCGAAGGGACCTCGGCCATGCTTGTTCTGCGCAGTTCCATCCTAGTAAGGATCTCATTTTCCGACTGTCAACTGGACATCTCAGAGCATCGAATCCAAGTCACATTCAACACAGTCATTAGTGCATAATGAAGACAATACGCATTTCTACGAGCGCGCACACAATAACTCCTCATTTCCATTTATGAGCAGGTAAAATTGCTCGTTTACAGTAGGTACAATGCGATTCGGGCGCTGTTACTAACAGAAAAAATTCTTTCACGGTTTTTGTTGCTAAAAATTGCCACCACTATAAAAGGGCAACTGCTTTAATGGAAAAAACGAAACGAGAATGGACACAAGGTTGAACAAAGACAAAAATAAAAGGAAATGCTACAAAAGGGCTAGTTAAATAACAGAAGCGATCAGGACGTTCCACGCCTAACTTACTACATACTACAAGAAAGAAATTCAGTATCAAAGTCATACTTTTATTTTTGAAATATGCTTCCCCCCCCCACCTTCTTGAATATTAATGCACTTTACTTCCGAAATTACATATCTGCATGAACTACCCTTTTACCACCTATTTGAACTTCACCCACAAAAATTTAAATAACCGGTATTTTTATTTTCTTGCGCTTCGGAAAACATTGTTGCTATTGGAGCTTTACTTCATAAGTATGACTACGATTTCCAAACAGTTTCTAGAAACAAACTGCAGACGATTACTCAAAATGTGCCGTGAACGACAGCGGCTGACACGCATTGACACGTGGATTTGCCTGGGGTTTCTGTAACTTGCTTCTGATGTTGTGGTGTCGAAGCCTCACTGCGCCTCTCCTGCTCGGCGCTTCGAGCACAAGATTGCCGGTCCTCGGACGGCGTGCACACTTGTGTGCGCCTGGCCTGTGCACACCAGTCGAGAAGTGGGCTTCCTAACTGGGCCGGCTACGCCACCTATACAAAGAGCAGGAACTCTTGTTCTTTTACCTTTCTCTTTTCAAAGAATAAGCACGGCTTTTTGCTTTTCATAACCTCACAACAGAGGAGGGGGCGCAGGTTATAACAGAGATTAGATTGGGCTAATGAAGACAATTGCCCTGCACCCACCGTCTTGGGACTCAACGGGCGCAGGTTGTAACAGTAGGACTAGCTCTTGTACACTAATTGCAGTACAAGAGTAGAGTGAGAGGTTCTTCTCATTGCCTTGCGGCGAACGGCGGACGCCGCTTTTTTATTTATTTATTTATAAGAGCCTCGAGGGCCCCATTGAAAGGGTTTTACATGAGGGGGCACAATACGCAGTTGATTCTTTCGATGGACGATCTGAGGGATGACAAGCAGAGTTGGTTCACTATGCCATCTGGAAGGCCATTCTAGTCCCTTGCTTTATGAACAGAACAGATACGCAAATGTCCGGGCAGGGGGAGGGTGAATGGCCTTCTCGTGGTTTGTGTGGTTCGAGGCGCGGTGGGCTTGGCTGATGATTGGGTCAAGGAATGGATGGTTGCAGAACTTCTGAAAAAGACGGAGTCTGGCAGTTTTTCGGCTGTTAACTAAGGTTCTTGGGTGACCATCAAGTTTTAGTTAAGTGACGCTTAGGCTATAAGAACGGGCCGAGAAAATTAATCGTGCAGCACTATTGGGCACTGACTCGAGTATAGTAGAAAGGTTATTTTCATGGGAGTCCCAAACCGCGAATGCGTATTCCAGATTGCGACAAATAAGTGTTCAATAAGAAAGTGATTTTGCCGATGGCGGTGCTAGTGGTAGGGTCGTCGAAAGTAACCAGGAAAACGATTTGCATCGTTAGTAACCTTAGCTCTGTGGAAAAACCAGTTTGGATAGCGCGCTAAATGAGTGCCTAAAAAATTACGAGGAACTTTAGCGGCTAAAGTGCTGAAAGGCGAAAGCCTGAGTGCTGCATTCTGCTACGTGATTGTTCACTGCACATTTTGTTGGTGCATTAATTAACTGCCAATTAATGACGCTTAAGCTTCGCGTTTAGAAGTGGAACGCGACAGCGTGTTGTAGCGCTGCCACGGAGTCCAAGGAACGCCACCACCCGTTCGGCACGATGCGTTGCCCTTTGAACGCAACGCTTTTTGAGGAAAGGAAATGGGGCTGTAATTCTCTGTCATCTCGGTGGACACCTGAGCCGCACCGTACAGGAAGGGAGGAAGTGTGAGTGAAAGAAGAAAGAGGGGCCGTAATGAAGAAAATGAAAATTGTATTTGAGGAAAGGAAATTACGCATTAACTGTCTCACATATCTGAGTAGACACTAGTCGAAAATTGTATTTGAGGAAAGGAAGTTGCGCAGTAACTGTCTCACATATTTCGGTGGACTCCCGTCAAAATTCGCGCGCGGTGACGTCACGACAATTTGGACCAATCTGAAACGCGGACAATTACGCCTTGCTCGTCGGTAAATTGGTTTCCGAGGAAAGGGAATGTGTCTCTCATATCTCGGTGGACACCTAAACCTCACCGTAACGGGAAAGGAGGAAGATGGGAGTGAACGAAGACACCGTATTCACTAGACGCACCTTTGTTCATTCCAAACCATCGTGCTGGCATGGCGGAGTGGAAGCGTGCTCGACTCGCACTCCGGAGACCGGGGTTCGATTCCCAAGCTCGGCCAATTTCTTACTTGGTTTTATTTGTTTATCTGGTCTGACTAGAAAGGTTAATTAGACTAATTAGTTAAGTAAGCAATTAACTAAACTCAAACTTACTTGGAGCATTACTATACGATCCCTTTAATTGGTTGCATGGTTAGGAGCCTAAGTATAATTGGCCCCGGTTGAAATTCGCGCACTGTGACGTGACGACCGTTTCGACCAACTGAAAAGCGTGACATTCTCTGTCGACAGCTCCTGCTTACAACGATGAGGCATTAAAGGCTTCCGCCTTAATATTTGTACGATGTCTCTGCACCGATTTTCAAGTTTTCGATATGATATTGTTACGGGGAGAAATATGTACTTACAACAGGTCATTGCAGATATATATAGAACAAGAGAAAGCAAAGAAACCATAGATTAGGGCCAGCGTCCGAAGGCACTTCGTACTCCTCGTCCACCAGAGACGTGTCAGAGCTGTGGTATGGTTTAAGCCGAGCCACATGAACGACATAGTCACACGGCGGGTGGCTGACGTCACAGTAGAGACAGGACTAATTTCGTTCGGGATGTTAGTCACATGGCGGAGGACTCAGTAAAGCCGGTGTAGCGGGGCAGCAGCTTTTCACAGTTCGACGCGGCCAGAGGGACACCACAAGAAGGCGAGGGAGAACGAGTAGAAGTGGACGGCCCGACATTGGTGGCCGCAAATAGCCTTCTGCTTGAATTCAGGTGCGGAGAGACGAGCGTGTGCAACTTGGCGCGCCATGGCGGCGTGTGTAATGACATCCTGTCCGTACTCCATGGGGGTAGCGATAGCGAGCGGTAATAGTGAGTTCAAAGGCAAGTGAGGATGGCGGCCGAACAAAAATAGAAAGGAGAAAAGCATAAAGTGTCATGGCGGGACGAATTATAAGCGAATGTGATATAAGGCGAAACTTCGTCCCAATCGCAATGGTCGGGAGGGACGCACTTAGATAACATATCTCTGAGTGTTCGATTCAGGCGTTTTTATAAAGCCATCAGTCTGATGGTAGGCTGTGGAGAGTTTGTGTTGTGTACAACAGGGCTGAAGGATACCGTCCACGACTATGGACAAGATCAACAAGAAAAAGTATATGGTTGGCGCATAAATTCAGACATATTTTTAATCACTGACAATCATTTACTCCTCCGTATACCAGGAATAGAACTGTTTCGCAACGTTCTTACTCTGTAAATAGCATAGTACTTAAGGAGTCACTGGCTGTTAAATATCTCCTAGTTACTATTGCACACACTCAGAGTTGGGATCTTCATATTTATAGTCTGCACCAAAGCCTTGAAATCTCTCTTGTTTATTCGGCGCAAGCATTAAAAAGCCGCCACGCACGTGAAATTAGCAGCACATAAAGCGTTTATCCTGCCATGTCTGAATTATGCTTCATGTCTGTCGGACCCTTATACAAAAAAAAACTGTTAGAAAATTAGATAAAGTTCAAAGAACTGCGGCTACATTCATTTGCAACACATAGAAACCCATTGATAGCACGACCGAAATGATTAGCTTGGTCTTGATACACTTAAGGCTAGACGTTCCGAATGCAGATTAAAATATCTTTATATTAGAAAGTAACACAAATTAACAATGATATTTTCATTACCTGCCACACTACGCACATGCTCGCGTTTTGATAAAAGAAAAATGATAGAGTTATATAGCCTTATAAACAATACCTTTAAGTATTCATTTTGTCCGGGAACCGACGATCTTGGAATAAATTTCCTAAGAATATAGTCCACAGTCCGAGTGCTTAACGGTTCATTACAAACTTGGAAATGCTTGGCTGATGTTCTATTTGTGTTCTTGTATTGTTTTTTTTTGCAACATTGCATGCTTTGATTGTCCGTATTTGATTGATATTGCCTTTGTTGATGTGTTGTTGTTGTGTATTTTTCTCTTTGTGCCAACTCATGCTTGGAGTCAAGCGACTGTGCAGTATTCCCAAATAAATAAATAAATATCGTCAGCCTCTGATGGTGCGATATGGCAATCCCGCAAAGAGAAGAAAAAAGGGAACTGACGAATAAGAGACATTTAACGGGCCTTAGAACCTAGAAACCTTGCTTCATTCTTCAGCCACGGTAGCCCACTTTTTAGGCTGATTATATTCTGCAATTTCTAAATGCGTGCCTTCATTGAAACTCATTTGAATGCGAGGCCAACAACGTTTCTCTTTCTTTTTCATTCCTAACAGTGGCGCCAAAAGCAGCTCCAGGTATGTCGGAACTGCCTGTCAAGTAGACTGTGTCTCCTTGCAAAGCGAGTTTCAGAAAGACAAATGACCGTGGAATTGCATGCAGTAGCTCACAAATCGTGCCAGATAACTTCGCCACAACCTTCCCTTCTACAGGGTAGCTTTCAAGAAAGGCTGACACCAGGGCTGACAAGAAAGAACACCAGGGACAAGTCCTCTTGCGTCTGTGGGGGAACTTGTCTGAAGATTCGAATCCCCATAACTGTCAAGACTGAAGGGGCTGAGTTAGGCACTTTCATTCGTAGGGAAATTAACGACCACTTTTTTAAAGCAGGCTTTTTCTCGAGGAATTACTAAGGCAGCTCTTATAATAAACTGTGACAAGACTCGAACCAATTTTTGTTTTAAAGATGGCTCAGCTTTGACTGGTGTGACTGGGGACTGAGTCTATCTCCATTATGTATACATGGAGGGGTTACAATGTTGGGCTTGCTGCCCCACCATGTATACTTGAAGAAGCTAGCTCCCCATCACCACTGAAGAAGAAGCCGAGTCGTCTTTGAAATATTGGGTTTCAAACTAAAAGATCTTTGGATGGAGACGTGTCAAATTTTCTTATAAGTTATCAAAACCAACCAGACATGCAATTGTATCGATATGTTTAGTTTACAAAGCAGCTCTGTCTGCCTGTAAAGCTTCACCCAGCAGATTGCCGGAGACTTGAAGAGGTTTGCGTGTTCTGCTCAAAATTAGCCACGTAACATTGGCTGCATTAGCTAAAAGAACGTCCAGTAATACCTCCGATAAGTCTTGGTATAAATAACGCACCTGGGTAGCGCAAGTGTTAAAGCCTCTTCAGTGAACAACATTTTTCCGTTCTTAGGTATTTTTTGCATCGCACTGCTCCCATGAAAGAATTCAAATTTCTTGTGCATTACACAGTGGGCTTCAGTACTCTCGAAATTACTGTTCGCGAAATAATTCTCGATCTTAAAGCTGGACATTTGGTGGCCCAAGATAAGATGGTGTTCTTCGGTGAGACAACAGCACAGTACCGACGAAGTGTGTGCTGTTTACTTCTACTCCGTCTATTTCTAAGCTGGCGCACTGCCACCATCATAAAATGATTTTGAACTGCAACCGTCTAAACTAGTGCAGTTTGAATAATAGTTTATTATTTTTCCTTAATGAGCTGAACAGCGTGTATAACACAGAACAAAAACTTTTAATTACGTCACTGCTCTACAGTAAAAATTATATTATCTCAGTCCATAAGAGAGGGGGCGCTAATGACTTCAAGAACTATATATCTATCAGCTTACTGTCCATGGCCAACAAGATATTTACTGAGGTACTCGGCAATATAATTAGATCAAATTTGCACATCGGTGAACTAAAAGCACTAAACTGGCCGTGTGTGTGTGTATATATATATATGTATACACACACACACACACCAGGTGTCCCATCTAAATGAACCAAGCTTTTAAAAAACACGGGGTGTCCTAGCTGCCTGAAACCAAATGAGGGTTGTTTAGAGTCACGTGACCTAGTCTGCAGTATTTTTTTCGTTCCTCAAGGTTGACTAATCAGTTAAGCTTATTTAACTAACTTTTTAATTACTGACTTGAGGAACAAAGTGTCAACGGAAAAGTTGTAGATCGCTTTGAGAAACAGCTTACTGAGACATTTGCAGCAAAGTAATATTTACATAAAGTAGCTTTTTTACCGGCCTTTAACCCCAACTGGCACAATAAGAAAAAGCTTCCACATGACAGCTGTGCCACTTCAACGTCCCAAGATGCGCCTTAAAGAATAAAATCCATTTTTTCTGAAGTCCTCTCCTCCATGAGACTTTGGGTGCACACTGGGGCAGAGAAGTGAGCGAGCATCTGGACACGTGAACACTTTCTTTTAAGGGCAATAAATGAAGCTACGTAAATCGTAATTTGACGGAAACAGCACTACTAGCGGTTTTTCGAGGCGATCTAAAACTTTTACTTTGACACTTTCTTCCTGGAGTTAATAATTAAAAAGTTACCTAATTAAACTTAACTCATTAATTAACTTTGAAGAACGAAAAAAATACTCAAGACTAGGCCACGCGACTATGAACAACCCTCAGTTGGTTTCACTGGACTAGGACACTTCGCCTTTTTTAAAAGTTTGGTTACATTTAGCTGGGACACCCGGTGTGTGTGTGTGTGTAGATATATATATATATATATATATATATATATATATATATATATATATATATATATATATATTATGAGAATGTCGTCTATTATGAGAATGCCGTCGTCTATTATGAGAATGTATTGTACTCAGTGAAAGCCTCAGGAGCCATGTGCCGTAGAAGCCGTATGAAGGAAGTCAGCAGCCACCGAAACCAGGAAGCATAGGGGATTGTTCATATTTTTCAATCGTAGTGTTGGTCAATGGGAGATCAATAGTGTAACTATTTTCTCGATTAAAGGTAACTGATCGGAAACCAGAAGGTTGCTTGGTTTATGGGGTTTAACGTCCCACAGCGACTAAGGCTATGAGAGACGCCGTAGTGGAGGGCTCCGGAAATTTCGACCACCTGGGGTTCTTTAACGCGCACTGACACCGCACAGTACACGGGCCTCGAAATTCTCCTCCAAAGAAATTAAACCGCCGCGGCCGGGATCGAACCCGCGTCTTTCGGGTCAGCAGCCGAGCGCCATAACCACTGAGCCACCGCGGCGAAAAACAACGACATGCCATCAGTGTGATAAGAGGCCTCTGAAATTCGTTCAGTGCTTTACTAACTCAGCTACAGCGACGGCTGTCCAATTTTCTGGTTTCGGTGGTAATTATCTTTGCTCATAACCTGACCTTGAGAGTTCAGCGGACAAGCGGATGAAAAGGTTGTGATATACATAGGAAGGAAGCCAGCAGTCTTCGAAACCAAGAAGCACAGGGGATGGTTTTTTTATTTGGTTTTTCATCAATGGAAGGTTAATAAAAGCTGGTAGCACAGACCGAATTTTTATTTTCTATTCTTGTTTTCAGCGAATGCAACAGCGGCCCCCAAGGCTTGAAGGAGGTATGTGCGTGCTTTGTATTAATGGGTAACCTTTTTTTGCGAAAAAGCTTGCAAACGCCTTCTAGTACCACAGAAACATTACTTTTCTTAGAAATTATCACACATATGCATCGAAATAAAGGTATATTTAACGCTGCTCGCAGCAAAGAAAGAAAGGACCGTCAACAGATGAGGAAAACGATTTTACTCCAGCTTTTAGTGTTGTGGGCTGGTCCGTGACGTATTTCAACCTAGGGCGCATTTCGGACACTGACACGCCAAGCAGTGGGCTACTATCGGTTACGCAGTCAACTTCATGAACACAGCGGGCACAGGAACTTCGAGCCAGCGGCACGATTTGTTTGTTATGCCAGCTCGTTGCATGAGGCAAGGACTAATGGCTCTTTTTTATGTGAAAATAAAACACATGGCGAAATTGAGGCCATCTTTGGGGCCAGCATGAACTTTGGGACGGAGGGAGGCACACAGAACACACCGCTGACTATGAACTTCATTGAAAAGAGCGAAACGGAGCGGGAATGTATAGAGTGGGTAGAGGTAAGGGGACGAAAGGATAGAAGGCTATGCGCATGGCAAATGGGAGCGCGACAAGAGCAAAAATCGTGGATAAGGCCACCTAGGCAGGCGTCAGCGGGAGCACAGAAACCGTTGAAAACTAAGCGACCTGAGCCTGTGTTACATTTTATTCGTGGGTACACAGAATAAAACCAACAGATAACCGAGAAAGAAGTCTTAAAACCGAACATGAAATATGAGCAACGCCACAAAAAGCACACGCTGAAAATACCAAAAGCCGCATAATAAAAATGCATCATTTCACACCAACTAGCCCGGAAGAATTTTGTTTTGCGACCGTTAGGAATTGTTCCAAAGACCTTTGGATTCGCGCGTTGAAAACTCACACCAGTCGACTGCGCCGAGACGACTGAGGAATATGCGGACGCATTGGCTTATGGTCGTAGCACGTGAGAGTGGCCAACCCCGTCCTAAAAGATCAGTTTTGGAAGTTTTCTTTATTGTTTCGATGAGGGTGGCCTGTACAAACGCAGTCAATGCATTCGTGTCTCTCTGGACCGGATATCAATCCTCGCTGCGGCTGATCAACGCAAGCGGCACAGCCATGCAACTGCTTAAAACTTAATGAATAAACAGCGCTAAAGGCGAGGACGAAGACCAAACAGGACGAGCAGTCGGCTCTTCGTCCTCGTCTGTAGCGCTGTGTACTCATTACGTCACTGTACCAACTAGCCCAGATGTCTCTTCTTTTGCTTAAAACTTGCGAAGGAAGTTTCGCTACATGCAATCTCCCTGTGAAGACTTCCACCACCAGCTTTGTTCAAATCACTGAAAAAGAAATGTCCTTCGCGTTGCTTACATTCTCGGCTCTAATTTCGCTTAGCGACTTGGGCGCCACCCGCCGGTGTCAGCACGACTCCCATCAGGAAATCCTGGATTCGCTAATCAATGCGCCTTACCAGAAACACTTATAGCCGCACTGTGCCCAAGAAACACATCAGTCGGAACTTTGGACAGTGTCTAATATAGCGCATCTTCCTCATCCAACAATCAAAATTATATTGATGGAGCAGTGTACGTGTACCGATGAAAAAGCAGAGACTTATGCGGCAGGCGCTGCAGCATGTTCGGGTATTCGTTGCGAAGGAAACAAGCAGGAAAAATCATAATAGAAGGATTCAGTTTTTCTGGCAGTAACAAATCTAGCTTTGGGAAGGACACGCTGCAAAAAGCGCCACGTCACTGCTAAGAGTTCACATGCACAAGCGTTTGTAAGCATAAATTGCAATTTGTCTTCATGTGATGTCCGCGCAAGGTTGACGTTTTATCGTGCACTGCCTTCTTGGGAGTAGAAAAAGTTCTTGCTAAGATTGCATATTTGGCACACCTTCATCTGCTACTTAACATAGACGACACTTAGGGAGCACCGGTTGGCATGTAAACCCTCATATCTTCACGAAGGACCCTCTGTGAAGCATTATGATTTTAGGCTGACGCTTTCTAAAAAGGACTACACGGCCAGAACCGCGACTGCGCATAGCATGCAAGATGTGGAAGCGGACAGTGATTTTTTTTATATTCACTTTTCTTTTTTTGATTTCTAGTGATCTTTCAACTCGTTTTTTTCTAAAACATGGAAAAGCCTTCCAGTTCAAGTGTTCAGTTGAATTACAATCGCTTCTTCCTCGCGTTAAACGGGAATTATCTTAGGCCATATTCGTAGATTACACGGACAAGGAATTCTTCCATGCTGAAAGAACTGTCCGTTTCTTCCCTGCCAGTCTGTAGGTGATGTTCCTTTCTGTGTTGTTGCAACGCAGAAGCACAGTGTGGTCTTGCATTATTAAATGATCCAGCATGTACTCCACTTAGAGCAACAGGTGCATATATATCCTTCTGGCGGCTGTTTTGTGATACAAAGAAATTGGACATTTCTGTGAATCTTTGTACTCACACAACAGCCAAGCAAACAAACGCCCGATGCGCACAGGTGCGTTTGAAGTGCAGGACAAAAATACGTGTTCTCGGACTTAGCCACATATACCTCCGATGTAAAACTGCTACAGCCCTCGCTCTTACGCCAGGGAGAACTAAATGCTGAGAGATAAAACTTTGCTTATGTCGGAAGAGTTTAACGTGTTGCTGGTCCGCAAGCTTGACACCCTGTTATTTTTTTCTTTTTCAGGTGCATACAGAAAGAAACTCATCAATGTTCAGACGAAACACTTTACACTTCCAGGCTCCACAGTAATAAGCCGTCATAATATTTCAATGCAATAAAGGTAATTGGGAATAATAAATCGGTGAAGAATTTATTTGTACAAACCGTCCATTGCTGACAACTGGCATCGTTTTTCACTTCTTGTTGCGTCACTGCAGGTTGATTGTCGGCCTTGATAGTGGTGCGGTCCAAACCATTACACTCACGTAAGCAATCGCCTAACGTGTACAACAGCAACCACCGAGAGTACCACTCTGCACTCGTAGCTGTGAAATAATCATACAGGAATCATGGAACTAAGAACATAGAACAGATCAGCTTGCCAACAATGACTACAGCATGCAGTCTGTATTGGAGCACCAGTAGTATACAAGTTAATGAAATGGCGCTGACAGGGTATGCTTTTCTTACGATGCATACTTCGCCGCACTGATCAATACACTGTGGTCCCTGAAGTTCAGCGCGGTAGAATATTTATAGCACACGATTAACCTTTAACCTCTCTGCCTTTCCACTTCTTCCTCCTCCTCACGATTCAGCCTATCCAATCTCTGCAGACACTTTAGTTGAAGTGCCTTGAGCCGGCATTGCTGAGAGTGGCTTCGGGTGGTGAAGCACACCAGCTGCATACAGAACTGACGCTGGTGACAGGAAGTAGCAGTAGCAAAGCGAGTTTCTCAGAAAGCAAACTAAAATTGGTGGCCGCCGGTAACTGTCAGTACCAATAGTGGTTCATGAGCTTCTCCGTAATAAAATGTTGCAGTGCAACTAAGATAACATCTGCGCGAACAGGACGCCAGAACTGTAAATGCAGAGACAGTGTCTCTGAAGATTCAGTACTAGTGATTGCCGATCTTAAAACGGTGAGACGCTGATACGCCTAAAAAGTGTCTCGCGTGCATGATTTGGCGCGCCTTCGCCGCCGTTGAAAAATCCTATAGACAACGCACCTACCTTTCTGAGAGATGTGCCAGAGCGATAAAAAAACTTGTAGAGATGCAACAGGAGCATTAGGGCAAGAAGTTTTTTGCGTTCTTGTACAGAAGCTTTTACGTTATGAGACTCTGTCTAAGATATCAAGGAATGAATTTTTAACATTGCATTCCAACCAACGCGCACAGATGTGCGTTTCTTCTCAAGAACGACACAAATAAGAGTGACCGGCGTTAAAAAAACTTCATTAACAAGAAACATCACCACAAGAACACTTTTCTGAAGAGGAAAACAACAATTTTTTGAAATATAAGTAACCATAAGGGCTAGCTTAAATAACTTTACGGTCACTTCCAATGCCCTAAACAAAGAAAGCGTTTATTACAAAAGAAAAATTATTATTTTTGCTTTGTAAAAACTAAAGCAGACTGCTCTTCTCATGGAAGATGCAGCTTTAAAAAACTGATCAGCAGTCCTTTCAGTGGGTGCAGCGTCGTGTTGCGACGTCTGAAATAATTGGCTAACACTAGGTTCACAAGCTGTAACAATGCTCGCACATTAATCAAATAACCATAGTTTTTATTGCAAGTAAATAATGTTCCTCTTTGTTCAGAAGTTAACGTCCATGTGCTCCGGCTCGCCACAACGTCACATTCACGCGACTTCTCCACCCTACTGCGTCCGTCGAGCACCTCCAGAAAAATAAAAGTAAAATGGAAACACGTCAGGGACGTTACAAGAAATTCGGGCCAGCTGTCAACTTCGCCTGTTTCACACCACGTGGCGCTCAAGAAAATAGCGGCCGCACTTTTTCCTCTAAAACACGTTCACGACTCTAGGGAAGGTTCTATTCGAGATACTCTTCATGAGTGGGGTTTAGAGACGTGCTCGTATGTGGACGCATTGTCTGATAGCCTTCCTGCACAACATCGGGTAATTGTGCTATTGTAGATGTCCATTCTTGATAAGTTTTTTCGTTGTTTCGACAAACAACGTAATAAATAACGGAAAGCTAAGTCCATATTCTACACGACGCCGCTAAAAAAAAGCGACTGGTTCGGTACACTATTTCAATTTTGCATTTTTATTACCCAAAGGGCTCTAAATTTTCCTCAGTTCCATGCAGGCCCATTTTAAATACCTTAATATTTTGGGACCAACGTTAGTTGTGGCGTCAGGAAGCTTCTCATTTTCAAAAGTTTGACATCACCTAGAACTTGAATCTTGTGGAAAATCTAAGTACATTTTCTATATCATTAGCCATACCAAGAAACGCGGCTTTTCCTTTTGCAGCGCTTTAGGTTGCAAAGCATAGCGGCGCTAGCTATGAACTGTTCAATATTGCTAACAACCATCTACGCCATCCCCGCATAGTAAACAGAAATCTACCTCAAGCCCGGTCGCTCAAGAGACTAACCAAACCGAGACTGCTAGCATGCGGTAGGGCGCGAACCGATTGATCAACAACTTGAAGTGGCAACGTTGTTGTTCCGACGTGTGTGGTGAACACCTGAAGGGAGAATAGATTTGTAATAAGGCAGTAATTATTCATTGGCATCCACCCAAGCGGAGCTATGCGGCTAGACAGCAAAGCCATAAAGCGTTCACAGACACTATTATTTGAAGAAAAATCTGTTCTGCAGCGGCATTCCAACTCGAGGCCACCGACCTACCAGGCCAGTAGCAGTACCAACTCACCTAAGCCAGATAGCTAGCATATGGTAAAGCGAGAGCGAACTGTTAAACTACTGGAAGTGGGTACGGTATTGGCCCAATGTTTTAGAAACTCCATCAAGGCGGAGTTGATGTATAATTACAAGTAATTTATTTATATTGTACCCGGACGCCGGTACACCGTTCTCACAGTACTTGGCAAGAGCACTGAGCAGAGCCGACCGATCGTAGAGCTGAGCAGAAGACGACGAAGTCCGGTGCGTGACAAAGGACGACGACAGACCGCACGGGGACACCGGTAGAGTGTCTAAATTAAGTGTAGCAATATAATGTAGACCTCAAGCGCTCCTGAGAGGGGTATTTCATAATGGGAAATACAATACAATGCCAAATACTAGTACGAAATGAATGACACTGGGTTCAGAGCACAATATTTTCTATGGCTTTATTGAAATGAACGGTACTGGTATGGAGTGCGGCTTCGGCAGGCAGACCATTGTAGTGGACTGCTATTTGATTTGGACAGAGAAAGAATGTAGCTGCGCAGTAGCACGTGCGCGAGGTAGATAAACGGATGTCCCATTGCTGTGCGCTACTGCCTCTCTCATTACGTTGGCTACTGTATAGATTTGCGTGGAACTCGGCGGCTGTTTTACATACGTTATCCATATTGCGAATGAGATTAGACTCTTTGCCTCTTAGGGCATAAGCCAGGTTTTCACCTGTGCCTAGTAAAATTACTAGGTATTTACTCAAGTAATCGCAAATACCATCAGGACAACCTTATACTTCACTCAATCAAATGGTCAGGCAGGCTTCCTAAAAGATAGTCGACAAGAGATCACACTCACACTATCAATCAGGTGGCAGAGAAATGAGCACAATATAACCAACTTGTATATACAGCGTTCATCTATTATGAAAAAGAACTTCATTCAGCGGAAACCTCACCAGTCACACATGCATGGCCGAATCAGGGTGTAGGAGAGTCTTATGTGAGAATACTGGAAGATATCTATAACGACTGCACAACCAGCACAGGCCTTCATAAAGTCAGCAGAAAAATAAGAAAAGGTGTCAGGCAGGGAGACACAATTTCGTCAATGCTATTCACTGCTAGTTTACTGGAGGTGTTGCCAGGCCTGGATTGGGAACAGTTGGGGATAAGAGTCAATGGAGAATACTTAAGTAAGCTTTTATTTGCTGATGTAATTGCCATGCTTAATCACTTAGGACATGAACTGCAAAGCATGATCAATGAGTTACACAGGCAAAGCAGAACGGTTCGTCTTAAAATTAGCTTGCAGAAAACCAACGTATTGTTCAACAGTCTCGCAAGAGAACCGCAGTCCAGTCCAAAATTGGTAGCGAGGTGCTGGAAGTTGTAAGGGAATACATCTACGTAGGACAAATAGTAGCCTCTGATCCGGATCATGACAGGAAAATAACTAGAAAAATAAGAATGGTGTGGAGCGCATATGGCAGGTCCTCTAAGTTCATGAATGACAGTTTGCCAATATCCCTCAAAAGAAAAAAATACAGCAGCTGTATCTTGCCGGTGCTCACCTATGGGGCAGAACAGTTGGGGCTAACGAAAACGGTTAAATTTAAGGTAAGGACAACCCAGCGCACTATGGGAAAAAAATGATAGGTGTTAAAGACGGAGGTTTATTGAAGGCAGTGGGACCTCAGGAGCAGGGCGGCAACAGTCCGCGGTCAACCAAAGCGAGCCCAAAGCACGAGCACCGATGGCGATTCCGCCGCTACACAGAATGTTCGTCTTCGTCTTTACAATTGCCCCCGGGGAGAAAAGGAGACAACCTGGTGACTCAGGGCGCAGGCAGGATGGCTCGGTCGTAGAATGGCTTGAGGCGCTGGACGTGAACAGTCTCGCGTCCACGGCGGCGCCGATCAGAAGACGAGATGAGAGGTTCTATAGTGTAATTAACTGCAGATGTGCGCTCTAGGACACGGTATGAGCCATGCTACTTGGCAAAAAATGTTGATGACAGGCCCGGAGTATTTGTTGGTATCCAGAGACACACAAGGGAGCCATTGGAGAAGTGTGGCGTTGCTTGATTGAGGTCATGGCGGGATTTTTCTCTGCACTGAGTGTCAGCCGTGAGAGCACGGGCGATGCGACGACAGTCTTCGGCGTACCGGCCGGCTTCAGAAAGAGGTGTATACTGGGAACCATCAGGTTGGTACGGCAGAATGGTGTCGATGGTAGCAGAAGGGGGACGCTGCAAAGGAGAAAGAAAGGAGAGAAGCCGGTAGTGGACTGCGTTCCGGTATTGTACGCATAGGTTACATACGGAAGGACAAGATACCAGTTTGACTGGTTTGAAGAGACATACATAGACACCATATCACCGAGGGTACGGTTAAAGCGCTCGATGAGACCGTTGGTTTGCAAAGCTGGTGCGATGAATTATATTGCACTTGGTGAGCAGTGCTGTCACAACATCCGACAAGAAGACGGGGCCTCTGTCACTTAGCAATTCGCGAGGGGCGCCGTGGGTTTAAAATAAACGAGGCAACTTCGGAAGCTGTGGCAACCGGAAGGGCGGCGGTTTCGGCATACCTTGTCAAATGGTCAACCGCGACGATAGCCCAGCGGTTGCCGGCTGAAGTGTACGGGAGGGGACTGTATAAATGAATGCCGACGCGGTCAAATGGGCGTGACGGGCAAGGTGGCGGCTGCAGATCTTCAGCAGAACAATGGGGGGGGGGGGGGGGAAGGGGGTGGCTTGCGACGTTGACAGGTAAGGCATCACCGCACCTCTTTGCGGATAAGCGTGTACATGCTACGCCAATAATATCGCAGTCGGATGTGATCGTAGGTCTTGAACACTCCGACATGAGCACACTCCGAGTCAGCTTGAAAATGGACGCAGGCTTCCGAGCGAAGGTGACGGGGAATAACTAGCAACCACTTGCGGCCATCTGAGGTGTAGTTGCGGCGATAAATGAGCTTATCACGGATTAAGAAATGGGAAGCATGGTGGCGAAAAGCCCGCGTAGGCGAAGTAGCCGTAGGGTTGGTGAGGAATTCAATAAGAGAAGAGATCCATGCGTCGGCACGCTGCGCCGTAGGCATGACGCTGATGAGAAGCATCGGTGAGGAGGCGTCGAAGGTGGAAAAGCTGGAAATATTGACTGGAAGTGGGCAGCGGGATAGAGCATCGGCGTCTTGATGTTTGCGGCCAGTACGATACACGACGTGGATATCGTATTCCTGTAGGCGAAGAGCCCACCTCGCGAGGCGACCGGATGGGTCTTTCAGAGAGGAAAGCCAGCACAGTGCATGGTGGTCGGTCACGACTTCAAACGGGAGGCCGTAGAGGTAAAGCGGAACTTGGTAAGGGCGCAAATTATTTCCAGATACTCTTTTTCAGTGACCGAATAGTTAGATTTAGCCTTTGTGATCGTGCGGCTGGCATAGGCAACGGCGTATTCGACGAAGCCACATTAGAGTTGTGCGAGTACGGCGCTGAGGCCTACGCCACTGGCGTCAGTATGGACCTCGGTAGGTGCCGTCGGGTCGAAATGGCACCGTATCGGCGGTGCGGTGAGGATACGGCGCAAGGAATCGAAAGCGTTGTCACAAACTTGGGAGCATTGCGAAATATCGCAACTGCCGGACAGAAGTTGCGTCAAAGGTGCAGCAAATGAGGCGAAGTTGCGTGTAACCTACGGAATTAGGAGCACAGACCGAGGAAGCTGCGCAGTTCCTTGATAGAGGTAGGCCGAGGAAATGCAGCCACAGCACAAAGTTTAGCCGGGTCCGGACGGACACCGTCCTTGGAAACAACGTGGCCTAAAATGGTAAGTTGGCGAGCGGCAAAATGACACTTCTTTAAGCTGAGCTGGAGGCCGGCGTCAGAGAGGCAGGTGAAAACGTGCTTCAGGCGGGTGAGGTGAGTGTCAAAGTCAGGCGAAAACAGGACAATGTCGTCGAGATAACAGAGGCAGGTCTTCCACTTTAGCCCACGCCAAATGGTATCCATCATCCTCTCAAAGGTGGCAGGAGCATTACAAAGGCCGACAGGCATCACAGTAAATTCATATAGGCCGCCAGGGGTTACAAAGGCTGTTTTGGGGCGATTGGCCTTTTCCATGAATACCTGCCAGTACCCGGAACATAAATCTAAAGAAGAAAATATTTGGGCACCTTGCAAGCAGTCTACCGAATCATCGATGCGTGGCAGGGGATAGACGTCCTTGCGCGTGATCTTGTTAAAGGGGCCCAGAAACACAATCTTAGTTAACTGTTTTGCCTGTTGATTGCATACAGTGAGTTATAATGGTGCTATTAGCGTCGGTAATACCGCGTGCATTCCGTTCTTTAATATTTTAATGTCCTCCCAAAAACAACTTCATGGCTCTGATGGTGTCGCCACACAGTGGCGGGTTTTTAGCAGCGGATATGACATCACCTGGCGCGAGCTTGATGACCGGACAAACAGTAAATATACTGCAAATTGTGTGAATAAATAGAGACACATTTTGTCACCCGTCTGCGTTTTATATTAGATCAACAAAAACAACTTGCTTGTCTTAGATAAAAGCCCTGCAAAGCAAGTAAAACAAAAATACACCACCAGGGGCGCTCTGGCATGGAAACAACGCTGCCAGTCTCAGCAAGAACGAGTTACAGAGAGCAGGCAACCATGGAGTACAAACTTCCGCGACGTGCTCTGGCTGGCTGTTTTGATTGGTTGCGCCAGGTGCCGTCATTGGGAGAGCGAAATAGGAGTGGGAAGCTCCGCCAAAATCGAGTTGAGGGCAGCGTTTTGTTTGCTTGTATTTTGAAATTTCTTCACTGAATAACTCCCGTTCCTGTGCATCGATTCCTGTAATTCTTTTTAAGTCAGCATCTGTATGACATAAAGAACCCACCTGAAGTATAGCCGATATTCCCCCAGGCAGTGTTTCGCAGCCCCTTTAAGGCGGCGGTAGTCTACACAGAAACGGATGGAGCCGTCTTTCTTTTTGACAAGCATGAAGACGCATGAAGAAGAAGACGATGATTAGAGGGCCGGCTGTCTGACACCGGTCCGTAATTTTCGGCTTTATTTTCTCACTTCAAAGGTTTTCCAGTTTTTTTTTGGAGTGTGTCCTCGACGTGCGACGACCTGGGGGTCCCTGGCCGCCGGCAAAAGCACGTCAAGCGACCTCCTCGGCGCTGTGCGCCGTATCAACGCCGACACGGAACATCACCACCAGCTGAACTCCATGCTGCACTGATGGCAGCAACGGCAGCGGCGGGTCCAGCGGCCCCTGTAGTTGCGGCTACAGACCAGGGCCCGGCAAACAAGAGACTGCGCGACGACCAAGCCAGCAACGAGCCTCTGACCGACCATCCAGAGGACATGGATCAAGCATCATTTACAGTTGTATCGTACAAGAAAAAGAGAGCTACCGGTGTTCCTGTCGTCTTCAGGCCCACCGAGGAAGGAGGAAGCCTATGGAAAGCCAACCCCAACATTGTGGCTTCGGCGGTTGTAGCATCGGCTCAAGAAAAAGTCCTCAGCCATCGCATTCACAAGGATGGGAGCCTGATGGTTACAGTATCGACGCTGCCTGCCGCCAACCGTCTGCTCACGGTAACTAAGCTGGCTGGAGTGGCTGTAGAGGCCCGAGTCCCATACTCTTACATGGCAAGCTATGGCAAAATACAAGATGTACCTGTCACCTACTCAGACGAAGATCTGCACGAATATCTACGCGACCAAGGTGTCCTGTCAGCGAGGAGGCTAACCGCCTACACTCCTGAGGATGGTGGAAAGATCAAAGAGGTACGCCGTCGCGCAGTTATATTGGAATTCGCAAAAGATGCGCCGCTACCAAAACGAGTAACGCTTGGGTTCTGTAGTTACCCTGTAACTGAATACGTCGCAGCAGCAACTCAATGCTATAAATGTCAGAGGCATGGCCACATATCAAGACACTGTAACGGCCCCGTGCGCTGCAAAGTCTGTGCTGGCCCCCACTCGCACAAAGAATGCACTTCGAGAGCGCAACCTAAATGCGCTAACTGCGGTGGCCCACACCCTGCTTCCTATGGAGGGTGTTATAAAAAAAAAGCAGCCACAGTAGCTCGCACGGCAGAGCAAACACAAGGGAAACCCCCTAAGCGCCATGAACCACCACCTAACCCCGACGTGGTTTTCACGCCTACGGCAGCTCTTTCCGAGAAGCAGTCATCACAGCGTGGCAGAGCAGCTGACAAGACCTACGCAGATGCAGTAAAAAAGAAGCGTGGGAAGTCTGTTGGTTCTCCTCCTTCATCAAAGCTGCTGCAACGCACTGCACAAGACCCGACAAACAGCGGCGCTCGCTCTGAGCCTAAGGCGCCACAACATGACAGGAAGATCAGCGGCAGGCAGCAAACCGGAAGCTCTGAACAAGATGTCACATGCCTACTGATTCCGATGCTGTTTGCAGCCATCAAAGCTCTTATCCATGCAAACCCCTCGTCAGGAGGACTCCCAGAAGTAGAAGCTGTCCTTGCAATGGAGCCGTTGTTGTCGGTCTCCTACGCTCCGCAGGGGCGTAATACCACACTTCAGTAATCATGGCTTCCACAGCGAGAACTTCACCGCAGCTGACAATCAACAACATCTTTCGTGCATGCACCATTTTCCAGTGGAACGCTCGCGGGCTACGCTCTAAACTCTCAGATTTCCGACAGCTCGTGCGAGCGTACCGCTTCCCCTTCATAGTCATCTGTGAATCACGCGTCGAGGAAACTTTCCGACTCCACGGATACTATTTCCATCATTCACAACGACCAGATAACGTCAGCAGATTGCTGATAGGCTTTCGCAAGGATATCCCGGCCTCACCGGTTGATGTCCCGCCTCACAGCGACAGTGAATACGTGTGCGCTGTCACAGTTATTGCCGGACAACAGTACACTTTGATTGGAGTATATCTTGAGCCAGGCACGCCATTTGATGCTTTGAGACTTGAAAATTTGATATCAAGGACGCCCTCCCCGCATATTATTTGCGGAGACTTCAATGCTCATAATGAAATTTGGGGCAGCTCACATACATGTGCCCGAGGTGCCAAGCTTGCAAAACTTCTCTCCAAGCATTCAGTTCAGCCATTAAATGACGGCAGCATCACCTACCTCCGAGGCCCGACGACTACCAGCAGCATCGACGTGACATTTGTCACAAGTTCATTCGCCCACAACTTTGGCTGGTGCACTGATTTGGAGACACGCGGAAGCGACCATTACCCAATCCTCATATCGGCTTTCCATGCGCTGAGGAACCCAAAGAAATTCCTTATAAAATCTACAGACTGGGACGCATACAAGAACGCTGTAAGCAAAGGAGTTACTGCGGCAACTCGCAATGAGGAATTAGCATCGACAATGGCGTATTGCCTGAGAGCGAGTACACATATTACAGCTAAAAATGATAACCTACCTTCAAATGATGACACATTCCAAAGGCTTTGCGCTATACGCAGGCGAGCTGAAAGGAAAGCTCTGCGCACAAAAAGCCTCGATGACCTAAGTGCATGCCGACGGGCACAACGTCACATTCGACGCTACATGGATAAACTGAGTCGGCAAAAGTGGCGTGACTTTTGTTCTACGCTGGATGTGCGCCAACCAGTAACCAACATTTGGCGGATAGTTAGAGGTATGCGCACGCCACTTCAACAACTCCACCCCTTCGCTGCACTCTCCCTTCACGAGCAAAAATCTATAAAAGAAGTCTCAGAAGAATACTGCAGGCTACTGTCGACAGGGTCAGGGCATTCGACACACTCCGCAGATGGTCAAACAGGCATCCCCAAGGCGGCAGTGCCAGCGTTAGACCTGCCTTTCACAATGGAAGAACTATCCACAGCTATCGCGGAGACAAACAGACACACGTCTCCGGGTCATGATGAGGTGACCTATGACGCCATTGGTAAGCTACCCCACACCTCCCGTGTTCGACTCCTGGAGTATTACAATTCTTCCTGGATGGCTGGTGAGGTGCCCACGGAATGGAAGATGGCAAAAATTGTGCCCGTTTTGAAGCCCTGTAAGCAGCCAACAAGCTACGCATCATTCCGGCCCATTGCCCTACTGAGCTGCGTAGGTAAGCTCATGGAGCGCATGATCTCCAAGCGCATAATTTGGTTCCTAGAAAGCCGAAATGAGTTCCCCCAAGAAATGAATGGGTTCCGTCAAAACAGGTCGGCGACTGACAATATCATCGCCCTCGTCTCATCACTTGAGGAGTACCTTCATGCTGGGTACATCCCGACAGCCGTTTTCCTAGACATCAAGGCCGCCTTTGACTCTGTCTTTCACCATGCAATTCTCGCAGCCTTTGGCAGTCTTGGCCTTGGAGGAAGGCTATACAAGTGGATTGGGCATTATTTAAAAGAACGGCAAATTTTTATGTCCATTCCAGACGGTCCAACACGCTTTCACGCAGTGGAGAGGGGCGTGCCACAGGGAGCGGTGCTCAGCCCTCTCTTGTTCAATATTGTCCTTATTCACATAACAAGAAACCTTCCGCGAGGGGTCCGCATAACAATTTATGCTGATGATATCTGCATCTGGACCGCATCACGTTCGCGCTATATTACCCAGCAACGTCTTCAGCGAGCGCTATTGCACGTTTCGATGTACCTGGCTTCCAGAGGTCTCCGTCTATCGCCAGAAAAGAGTGTTGCAATGGCGTTTACAAGAAAAACGATGACCCGATATCCGCTGCTCCTAGGCGGACGATCGCTGCCATATGTACGATCTCAGCGATTCCTGGGTGTTGTAATCGACTACAATCTGTCATGGTCACCTCAGATCAAAAAACTCCGCCAGAGGATTACTGCAGCATCGCAAGTGTTCAGGTTCATGGCGGGAACAAGGTGGGGTAGCAACTGCCGATCAATGCTTCTGCTTGAAAAAGCCTACGTTGAAGGAACCTTGCGCTACTGTCTACCAGTGCTTCAAAGATTATCTACATCTAGCAATAAGACTCTCAATGCCGCACGCAACAACTGCCTGCGAATATGTCTTGGCCTCCCAAAAGGTTCCTCTGCGTCAGGAACCGTAGCGGAGGCAGGATGTCTCCCACTAGAGGTGATTTCCGCCCAGGAAACTATGCGTACCCATCTCCGCCATGTCCTGCAAGGGAAGAAACACTTCCTATACCGTGTCCATCTAACTCACAGCAACTCTAGCTTTGGCCAGGCAGTACATCTCCTGCCCCTTCCTACTATTAATCAGCCACAGAAGCTACTACCTCTGGCCTTTCCTCCATGGACACTCTCTCCTCTAAAGGTGAAGAAGTCTGCTCCAGGTGTGAATGCAAAGAGCCGCATGCCACAGGCAGCGCTTCTGCAAACTACTCTCGCCTACTTAACGGAGGAATATACGCAGCACATCCATATCTTCACCGATGGTTCAACTACTAAAGAAACCTCTTCTTGTGGCCTTTATGTGCCCTCAACAAACCATGCCCTTTCTTACCGGCTGCAGCGGAGGACATCCTCTACGACAGCTGAGCTTCACGGCATTAAGGAAGCTGTTTCTTACATCCTGCGCCGAACCGCCGGCCGTTGGGTTATCTTCACCGATTCAAAAGCATCTCTGCAGATCCTGGCCAACCTGCTGAAGAAAACGAATCACCAGCCAGTTTCCCTCGACATCGGGTATATACATCATTTAGCTATTGCCGCAGGCCACTGCATAACATTTCAGTGGGTACCTGCTCACTGTGGCATTCTGGCTAATGAAAAAGCAGATGAAGCGGCCCGTAAGGGCCATCAACATCGGAGATACATTCGAACTTTTTTCACGAAATCGGATGCGTCCCAAATGGCTAAAAGTTTTGCTTACGAAGAAACGTATCGGCTTTGGAGTTTGCCGACACATCAGTACCAATTTCTTCACTCAATCGACCCACATCTTAGATCAACACTCTCACCCAGAATTCCTCGACAACTGAAAACACTTTATCACCGACTTCGTCTGAATTCTGCATATACAAACGGCTTGCGATACCGTTTTGGACAAACGAACAGTCCGCATTGTGACAATTGTGCCTCTATAGAAACTGTGGAACATATCCTACTTGTGTGCCCTGCGTATGCTAACGAGCGTGCGTACTATGAACATTGCATGCAGAAGCTCTGCCCAGTGCCCCTAACAATGGACAAAGTTTTAGGTCCCTTAGCCTGCTTCAGGCAACAGAGACTTGCAATTAACTTTCTTTTTACATATTTAAAAGACATAGGACATCTTGATAAGCTCTAAATTCACTTGCAAGTTACCTTCATGCATTCTTCATGCAGTGAACTTCGTCAGCCCATTTGTCGGACTATGCGCTCCATCATTCCATAGGTTACATCAACACTCGCCATTGCATCCTTAGTACCCATTTCATGGCCGCATTTTATCTTCGGGGTTTTTTTTTACCTCTTCCACGCTGCTCTCCTTCTATCTTTTTCTCCCAAATTCCCCTTCCTACGCAGAGTAGCATGCCAGCGATTTTTAAACGCCGGCTAAATTCTCTGCATTTCATTAAAGAGTCTCTCTCTCTCTCTTTGACAAGCACAACTGGTGAAGCCAAAGGACTGCTTGAGGGCTGGATGGCGCTGCTCTTGAGCATTTGGTCGACTTGATCTTCAATAACTTGGCTCTCGGTTGTCGATATGGGGGCGCTGCCATAGAGGCGCGTGGGCACCTGTGTCGATGCGATGTGTGAGAGTCGAAGTTTGGCCCAGTGAGCTGTGATGACAGTCGAAGGAGGCGCGGAACTGGTGGAGCAAGCGAAAAAACCGCGTGCGCTGCAGCGGAGGAAGATCTGCGTCGATTTAGCGGAGAAACAGTTCTGTAGAGGAAGGAGTGGGTGCAAAAGATGGTGGGCTGAGCGAAGTGAGATTAATGTGCGATGCATTGGCAGTCTTTTCAAGGGTTATAATAGATGCGATGGGTTGGACACTGCCGACACATTCGCTACGGCGCAAAGCACTAGGGCAGGAGAAAGGGTTACAGACCCACAGTACGGAGAGGCCAGCAGAAATAGTTAATACGGCGTAAGGCAGGGGAAGACACTTGCGGTGGAGAAAAGTATGGGCTGGCGTGAAAAAAACAGTGGCATCACGGAGAAGGTCACAAGAGGGGCGCACAAGGACTGAAGAGCACGGAGGCAGGTCGATGTCTTCGGCGACGAGGGGTTTAACACATGGCGGTGAAAGAGAAGCGTCCGTCAAGGATTGGGGAAGAGCAGAGAACCTGACTTCAGCACGAGCGCAATCGATGACAGCAGCATGACGAGAGAGGAAAGCTCAGCCTAAAATAACACCGTACGAAGAAAACGGCAGAGCGACGAACTCAATCGTGTAGAGGACGTCCTGAATTAAAACTCCAGCGGTGCAAGCTGCTGACGACTTGATGTGCTGAGCGATGGCCGACTGCAGCGGAGATCGGCAATTCGCGTCTTAGCTTTCTTCAAGTGGTGACAAAGTTTTGCGTCTATTACGTAAGAAGAATAGGAATTTTAATGAGGGAAAGGTGGAGGGGTCGGCCGGTGGTAACATGGCCCTGGCGCCAGTGTCGACAATCGCTGTGAAAAAAATTCACTCGACCGTAACGTCAATAAGGTTCGCAGGTAACAGCTGACACCTTTGGTAGTTCGACAGGGACGTAGTTCTTGCCTCAGGAACTGCAGCATCTAGTTTTCATCTTGAGACTCATTTGGGCGGCGACGCATCGGAGAAATCGAGCGGCGTCGCGGCGAAGGAGAATGGCGGTCGGTAAGCGCTGAACGGTAGGGGGTGAAAGGATGAGTCGACGGAGGGGGCTCAGCAGACGCGAAGTGCTGGCACGCTGAAGGCCAGTACCTGACAGGTGGTTCCGGAACTAGTAGACGGCGACAACAATGCCGGGCTACGTGCCCACGCAGTCCGCAAGTGTAGCAAATAGACCGGTTATCCGACGTGCGCCAGGGATCTCGGTCTCGTGGAGAGGGTCGCAGAGAAGGTGCCGGCGCTTGTACGGGCACTGACACTGTAGGGTACGTAGGCGGCTGAGTTTGTGCGAAGACTTCGGCATAAGTCAGTGGACGGGTGACAGGTCTTGGGACGACGTTGGCATAATTCAGAGGGGTGACAAAAGGTCTGGGGTTGGCGTCAGCGTGCGTCAGCGAAGCAGCGACATGTGATGGTGAATGAGCGGGTGGAAGCGACTCAGCAACCTGTTCTCGAATAGCATGTTGGAGAGCCGGGGTCAAATATGGTGGCGATCCTTGAGGGCTAGGCAAAAGAGAAAGCTGACGCGCCACCTCCTCACGCACAAAGTTTTTTACTTACTGCAACAGAGAGGAGTTACCAGCTGCGGGTGTCAGTCCAGCAAGTGACTCTGCCTGAGCTGAGTGCTGACGAGTCAGGACCCTCTGCTTACGCAGCTCCTCGAAGCTCTGGCACAGCGTGATGACTTGTGAAACAGTGCGCAAGCCACGCGCCAGCAGCATTTGAAAGGCGTTATCATCAATACCTATCAAGACCTGCTTTATCTTGTCAGCTTCCGGTATGCTGACATTCACTCGGTTGCAGAAGGCAATTACATCTTCTATATGGCTAGTCAAGCTTTCGCCGACCTGCTGCGACCGTTCACGCAAGCGCTGTTCGGCGCGGAGTGATCTGATAGCCGGGTGACCAAAGATTTTGCAGAACTTCGTCTTGAAGGCCGACCAAGTTCCTACGTCCCCTTCGTGGTTGCGATACCATAAGTTGGAGACACCGGTTAGACAAAAAGTGACATCCTTCAAAAAGTGACATCCTTCAGCTTAGTCTCGTCATCACATTCGTTATACAGGCACACCCGTTCGTAAGATGCGAGCCAATCCTCCACGTCATGGTCATCTCTGCCGCTGATGATAGCCGGGTCCCGTTGGCGGAGCGAGCTGGCACAGATGACAGTCGGTGGGCCTGCTTGCACGGCTTGATGTTGGGTGTCCACAGGCATCGCAGGTGTCGGAAGAGTGCGGCTAAGGAGCTCCAGAGCCGATATCGTTACCCCGCACCTCCACCAAATGTAATACGGGGGTTTATTGAAGGCACTGGGACCTCAGGAGCAGGGCGGCAACAGTTCGGGGTCAACCAAAGAGAGCCCAAAGCACGCGCAGCGATGGCAATGCCGCCGCTACAGAGAATGTGAATCTTCGTCTTTACAGGTGGAACATTAGGAGACCGGAAGCGGGCAGAGTGGGTGAGGGAACAAACGTGGGTTAATGATATCCTGGTCAAAATCAAAAGAAAGAAGTGGGCTTGAGTAGGGCAATTCACGCGAAGGCAAGATAACTGCTTGTCCTTCATGGTAACGGAGTGGATTCCAAGAGAAGACATGCGTTGCAGGGAACGGTAGAAAGTTAAGTGGCCGGATGAAATTACGAAGTTTTGGCTGATGCGCTGGCCGCTGCTGGTAAAGGACAGGGTTAAGTGGAGAGACATGGGAGAGGCCTGTTCTCGCATTTCTCTCCATGATGGTTATTATATTCCATTCCATAACATCCACGCAAGCACAGATACACCGCTACAAACGAAAAGGACACAATAAATTCATCCTCGCGTTCGGTTCTAGACTAGGACCACTGCCTACCCAGGCCATTCGCTCCGCGAATTGAGCTGATCGGTATGGCTAGGATAAGTAGAGCGAGTTGATCAACTGGTACTGGGATCGATGTTGGTCCCATGTCTTATGGCTGTCTACCAAGATGGGGAGGTATGCAGTAAGGGAGTAATTAAGAATTACTCATTGTAATTGACCCAAGCCTAGGAATACAGCCACGAAGGAATGCAGGTGAGATTCTCCAGAAACTTCTTATTAGTAAAATAATTTGCCCTGTGCCATGGTTCGAACGGGGGTCACTGCCTCATGCACGGAATCGCTGTACCAAATGTGCCAACCAGGATCGCTAGCATTTGGCAGATTGATATCCCCTCGATCACCAACAGGAAGAGCAAGCGGGGTTGGCCTAATATTTTTGTGGGGATTCCCTAAGGCATAGAAGATTGCTAATATGTGACTAACTACGAACGGCATCCACCCAAGTGAAGGAGTACGGCTACATAGAAAAGCTACCGAGTTTGCACAGAAACTTCATATTTAAAAGAAATTGTATTGGTCTTGGGCTCGGGTTCGGGAAAACCACCTTACCGGGTAGTCGCTCTACCAACTCAGCAAACCGGGAGGGCAGGGATGTGGATGGGGTACATTAAATTGATGCAGCAGCCGAAACGTAACGACGCTTACCTAATGATTTAGGGCAGTCCAACAAGGTGAAATACAGTTGTAATGAAATAGTTACTACTATTTAGCATCCACTTAAGTGCACCCATTGGGCTACAAAAGAAATATATACAGCTTGCACAGATATTTGGTAGTTAAAAAAGGAATAAATTTCGGGGATTGAAAACCGAAAACATGGTACAGCTGGAGCGAATTGGTCAGCAACTTGAAGTGAGGGCGATGGTGTTAAAATGTTTAGGACAATCCACTGATATGGAGTTGATGTGTAATGAAGAAGTAATTACTGATTGCCATTCTCTAAAGCACAACCACATGCCTGCAATGAATGCGACACGGCTTCCACAGAAATATCCTAACTATAGAAAACTTCGTCTTCTGTCATGATTAGAAACCGAGACCACCACCTGACTTTGGCAGTCGCTTTACGAACGCAGCTAACCTGGAAGACAAAGTAGACCGAGAGCGCATTGGTAAAAAACTGAAAGTGGGAACGGTGTGGGTCCAATGTTCTTGCGGTGAATTCCCCTAGGTCAAGAAGTTTTAAAATAATTGAGTAAGTACTGATTAGCATCCACCCAAGCGCTGCAATACGGAGAAAGGAAAGTAACATAGCTGGCGAAGAACCTTCGCTGTGAAAAACATTCGTCTTGACCTTGCTCCTGAACAAGGAAGCGCCTCCTCACCAGGGCAGTCTCTCTACCAACTTAGCTAATCTCACTGCCGGCATATGGTGGAGCAAGAGCGAATTGTTTAAAAACTCGAAGTGCTAACGGCGTTGGACCAGTGTTCTGGTGAATCTTCCAAAGGTGGAGTAGATTTGCCGTAAAAAATTAATTACTCCTTAGCAGCACCCTAGCGCAGGCGTACCGTGCAAAAAAACGCTGCAGAGCACCAGCAGAAATTTCGTATTTGAAGAAAGATTCGTAACGGTTCCGGGGTTTGAAGAGATAACCACCTTATCATGGTAGTCTAAAAACTGAGTGAACCGCAAAGGCAAGGATTTTGAAGGGTTACAGTGAATTGATCTACGACTAATGAGCAATGTTTTAGGGCAGTACATCAATGAGCAGTAGATAGATAATAACTCACTGGCATCCGTCCAAACGAAGTTTAGGACTGTAAAAGGAATCTACGCAGGTTGCACAGGAACTGTGCTGTTGAAGAAAACCTCGTAATTATGTTGGGTACGAGCCCAGGACCTCCGCTGCTCCAGGGACAGTCGCTCAGAGGGTCGGCTAGTATATTAGGCTCCAATTATTGAGGGCTACAGTGCGTGATGACCGCTAAGGACCTTGAATTGTCATCTGCACAGGTAATCCACTGAATTTGGATAGAATCCAGATAATGACGAGGCATTCCTTCTCGGCCGTTGACCACTTAGCCTCGGCCTTTGAGAGGGGACGCCTGGCGTGCGTGATTAGTTTTGCTACAACGTCGTCTTTCTGAGCGTCGTCTTTCTGAGCAGTGCCACTGCTTGCAATGGTATGAAGTCTTTCGATTGCGGCACTTCAAATTTCAATGGCAAGTCTGCCTTTGTGAGCTGAGTGAGAGGTTCGGGGATACGTAACAATTCCTTGGCAGAGTGCCTATGAATGCACGTAATGACAGAAATATGCGGATGGCTTTTTTGTCGTCAGACTGCGGGAACTGGGTATTAGTGGCTGGCATCTGCATGGCGAGGCACGCGCTGTCGCTGGTGATGAGGTGGCCGAGAAATAGCACCTTGTAGACAAACAGGCATTTTTCAGACTTTAGGCTAAGCCCCGGAGGCTTGATTAATTTCAGTGTAGCCTTCAGCCTTTGCTGTTGTTCCTCGAAACTCGTTTTGAAAAGTAGAAAGTGGTCTGCATACACGAGGCAGGTTTTCCATTCTAGTCCTTCGAACATCTTGTACATTACTCCACGAATTGCTGCTGGTGCGGAGCAAAGCCCGAGTGGCATCACTTTGAAATTGTATAATCCGACCGGCATTAACAATGCTGTTTTTTTCTCCGCCTGCTTCGTCGAATTTAATCTCCGGGTACCCGCTTTTCATATCCATCGACGAAAACTGCTTCGCGTGGCAGAGTAGGTCTATTGTACCGTCGATACATTGGACAAGCGTCTTCGTTACGCTGTTCAGTCGACGGTAATCGATGCAGAACCAAACAGTGCCGTCTTTCTTTCTCACGAAAACAATTAGTACTGCCCAGGAGTTATTCGATTGGTGAATGATGCCGGCATGTAGCATTTCTTTCAGTTGGTCGCGGATGGCCTGGCGTTCTCACGGCAACGCACGTTAGGGGCGTGGGTGGAGAGGCAGGTGTGCTATTCGAATAGAATGTGGTATTTAGCAATCGATGTTTCTTGGACTTTTGATGATGACCAGAAGCACTCGCTGTAGCTTCGAAGAAGGCTGCGGGCCTGGTCTTGTCTTTTCCGGAGCGGGGCTGATTTGATGTCGATGACTGGCATGTGATTCTCCTTCCGTGGATATTCTGAAATTCGATCGGAGACGGCGAAGGCGTCTTGAACGTCTTATAGTTAGTCTAAGAAAGCTATTGTCGTTATTCTGTTGATATACCGCTACTTTCACTGACGTATGTCAGCAGCGTCTCAGGAGGATCACGCTGGCAGCGGGCGAGTCCTTCTGTGATGCAAATCCCGTGGTCCTTGAGCAATAGCGTGTTCGCTCTCCATGGTGCCATCGGTGTTCTTGGCATCCCTGAGTCTTACGGAGACCACGGAGCTTGACCAGGGTGGCAGGCTCACTTGTTTCTTAGGTTTGCTGATGTTCCTTCAGTTTGCTGAGACCGAACTCTAATGGTAGCTACGCATTAGAGCTCGGCCTCGGCTTCTTCGGATGCTGTATTCGTGGATGGGGTGCACCGATGTGATTTCTCTGAGAGGGGGCATTATTCTGAAGTCGGGTCGGTCGCATCATGATCGAGCTTGTCTTTGTATGGGGCGGGGTCGGGAGAGACTCTTAGGCCTTGCGCTCGTGAGCAGTCTCACCCCATAAAGACGCTGTCTTTAGTCTCCCCCTAGCCCACCGGAGGACCTTTCTTGCACCGCGACTGCGCAGCTACTGTGTGGCGACGGGAAGCCCTTGATTGACGATGATCGTGAGCGGGAAAGGCGGTTTATCACAGTTTCCTCTCGTCGAAGGTAGTCGATCATTTCTTGCAGGCTTTGGCCGGAGCTGGGTAGTCGGGCGCCGATGCAAAACCACGAAACCGATACGTCTGTACAGGCAAAGACAGAGAATAAGGCCAGCCTTCCAAAATGGAAGCACAGTAGGCGGCTGTCGGGAGTCCTCCAGGCGTCGTATATGATGGGGCTTAAGTGTTGCTCGCTGGCTGGGCGGCGGGTGCTACAGGGTGAAATTGCCTTGGCGTTATCGCGCTCAAGGCAAGGATAACGTTAAGGCACTTAGGTTAAATGGTAGCTCAGTAACAGAATAGAAAAAAAAATCGCACAGGCTTTCAATGAGCATGTTCAAAATTTTTTCATCTACCATCAACGTAATCTCTTAAATTCACAAAACACTTTTGAGGACGCACCTTCGTAGGGGCTGATGGAGTCTTAACTTTGTTACGTAAGCTCGACGAAAAGAAAAGTCCAGTTCCAGATGGCCTTCATAATTTGTTCCTAAAACGCTACGCAGCTCATTTGCACCTTTCCTGGCAAATATCTTTCAGGCTTCTCTAGAGACCAGCAGAGTACCAGCTGATTGGAACAGAGCTCGTGTCATATCACTACACAAAAAAAGAGATAAATTCAGAGTATCTAATTGCAGACCAATGTAAATTACATGCACGCTCTGCAAGCTATTGGAGCATACGCTGGCAGTTTATATTTGGTCTTATATAACAGAAAAAAATATTTTATCACCACACCAACATGAATTCAGGAAAGGGACGTCCACTGCTATGCAACCAGTGACAATTCTAGATGAATTAGCAAGAACACTTGATGACCCTGGTCAAGTAGACGTGCTATTATTACACTTTTGCAAACCATTCAAAAAAGTTGAGCACGGCAAATTATAAGTTAGAATGTTCTGGACTTCCTACTTATATCATTAAGTGGATAAGCTCATACCTCATGAACAGAGACAAAGGAGTAGAAACTGATGCAATATTTCTGACGTGTTTGCTGTAAGCTCCGGGCTGCCGCAGGATGGTGTTTTAAGCGCTCTCCTCTTCTATATATATATATATATATATATATATATATATATATATATATATATATATATATATATATATATACACGAGAGAAGCCAACGGCCCCAGAAACCAAGGGGCACATGGGATTTTTTTTCATTTATTTATTTATTTTGTGGTGTTGATCAATTTATATTACTGAATATGTTATCGCTTAAAGCTAATTGATTAGAAAAGCAGAAGAAAAAACAACCACATGCCGCCGGTGGGATACGAACCCACGACCGCCTAATTACGCGTCCGGTGCTATACCGCTGAGCTACGGCGACGGCTGTCAAACCTTCTGCTTTCGGGGGTATTTATGTTTACAAATAACCTAACTTGGGAATGTTCACCAGCGCCACCCACGTTCTTAAGCGGCGGACGTAGCACGTCCTGAGTTACCGTTGATGTCACGTAGAACGTCATCGAACGGCGAGGGTGGAAGCTGTGAGAGAACCCTCTTATGCTTCCTAAGGCATCAAGGCTGCCAGAACCGAGGCCCTCGTTAAGCAATTAAGCAGACGAGGAAAGGGGAATGAGCGGCTCGCTATAAATATTAGAGAAGCCAACAGCCACAGAAACCAAGGGGCACAGGGGATTTTATATATGTATATAAGAAGGGGGTGAAGATCGGATGGATCCGGTAGAACATAAACGTATTTCGGTTGACACACGGTAGAAAAACAGCTTTATTCTAACGTTTCCACCAGGGTCTGGCCTTCGTCAGAGTGAGCACGATAACGACGTGAGCACTCTGACGAAGGCCAGACTCTGGTAGAAACGTTAGAATAAAGTTGTTGCTTTTCTGCCGTGTGTCAACCGAATTACGTATATATATATATATATATATATATATATATATATATATATATATATATATATATATATATATATATATATATATATATATATTGTTTCTGTGGCTGTTGGCTTCTTTCATATATATATATATATATATATACACCGGGTGTTTTATTTAGGTCCAAAATTTAAAAAAAAAATGGTAAATTGCTTTAGATTTATTTTAGCACTGGGGCTATACTGGAGGCTACGGCGGGCGCCAGGCAAGAGGAAAACTGCTTTAATTAGTTCGCTGATTAACTAAATATGTGAATTAACTTTTCTAATTTTTGTTTTAGGGGATATGTTGTATTCGTAGAATTGGAGATCGTCCTCTAAGCAGTGCAACCGAGAAAAAACACTTTTAATTAAAAATTTTTCACGCACGTTACGAGGCGCGAAAAGGTCACCCTGGTAGGCATCTTCACACCGTAACGCATCGGCGGGAGCGCCTCTGACGTAGTTCACTCCGCCCTGCGCTTTGCGTCACGCGTCCGGGACTGGCGGCCTGCGCTATCACTGTTTATCTCGCTTCGCTCCGCGGCCTCACGGAATGCCGCGCTGGAACAAAAACGTATTGACACAAAGTGCAGGCCGGAGCGAGCTACGTCACAGGCGCTCACAGACGCTGTGTTACAGTGTGAAGCTGCCTACCAGGGTGACTTTTTCTCGCTTCGTTACGCGCGCAAAAAATTTTTTCATGAAAATCTTTTTTCTTGGCTGGACAGTTTGGAAGACGATCTCCTGTTCTGCTAATACAACATATCCCCTACAATAAAAATTATAAAAGTTAATTAACGTATTCAGTTAATCAGCGAAATAATTAAAGTAGTTTGCATCTTACCTGGTGTCCACCGTAGCCCTCAGTATAGCCCCAGGGTTAAAATAAATCTAAAGGAATTTACCTTTCTTTAAAAATTTTGGACCTTCTAAAAAAACACCCGGTATATATATATATACTACTGATTTAACCCAAGTATTTCCTGACTCTGCTTCCGTCACACTGTTAGCAGATGACTGCATTGTTTATAAAAATATAACTGCAGTTAATAACCATGAGCATTAATAAGAATCTACTTTTTCCATGGAACAGTGCTGTCATGATTGGGGTATGGAACTGAACACACAAAAAACAGTGCTGCTAAGTGCAACGCTTAGAAATCATGTCAGATCTTTTAGTACCACTCGCACGACTGTCTCATTTCTGAAGTAGAAATATCTTGATGTCACAAATAATCTGTCGTGGAGTGCCTATATTCCAAATATGTGTTCTGTAAAGAAGAACACGATCAGCGCCCGCAGTGGGAGCGCCAACGCCCAGCGCGAGACGAGAGCGCTGACTGTTCGAGCCTGGACGTGCGATTGTGCTTCTCCGCCTGGTCGCCCCGGTCAAGCGCCTTTTGCCAGTAAAGCCCGTTAAGTAAAGACTCTCCTGCTAACCTTATGATTGCCAACCACATTCCGCCATTAGACACCTTGGTCGTTTACTCTTTATATAAAAAAAATTTAAACAGCTGCAGCTCAACCTCAGCCCTCTGCCATGTCTCAAAGTTCTCAACACAAGAAACGTCATCGCCGAAAGCACTCGCTACAACCAATTTTGGTAAAAACAAAATCTTTTATGCACAATTTTTATCCACGGTCAATTTCTAATTGGAATTCCCTTCCAGAATCCGTAGTGGTATCCGAAGATTTTGACCAGGCACTGCAAAGCTATCTATTCTGCTGACAAGATGCATTGATTTTTTGTGATTGCACTGTTTTTTTTTTGCATACTTTGGTCATTTTGATGTACTGTTACCTTCTTTTTTTTTCTTTGTGCGGCTCTTGCTCTACTGAAATTTTGCCATTACGTTGCCTCTGTTTCGTAGTTTAGCGGGTGACTCGTGTTAACTTCCGTTTATTGTTTGTACGCAATTTTTAATATATATTCCACTCCTATTAGGGCCGAAAATGAGGCCTGGGATTGTGAAACAAAATAAACAAATAAATAAAAATTCTGAAACAGCTGTTTTACGTCGAAGACTTGGTGATGTCATCAGGGCAGAGGACTGAGTACTGCAGCGGCGTAGGTCATGGCTTGAGCTTTCGCTGGAATCATCCTACAGATTTGTTGCAACAGTGTACGACTATCAGAACCATTTCACGGTGCCTTTAACATAAGGTTGGCTGGTTTATGGGGTTTAACGTCCCAAAGCGACTAAGGCTATGAGAGACGCCGTAGTGGAGGGCTCCGGTAATTTCGACCACCTGGGGTTCTTTAACGTGCACTGACATCGCACAGTACACGGGCCTCGAATTTCTCCTCCAAAGAAATTCAACCGCCGCGGCCGGGATCGAACCCGCGTCTTTCGGGACAGCAGCCGAGCACCATAGCCACTGAGCCACCGCGTCGGCTCCTTTAACATAAGGGAGCAATCAAACTATATGCGAGGATCAGAATCAGTCTTTATTTGCTGATACATTTTGAAAGTACAGCATATCATGCAGAAGGAGGTCCCGAAGTCAGACACTGTAATGGGACCTCCTAATTAAATACATCTATTAAAACATTTAACAGCATAAGACAGATGAGATGAATATACGAAACTGAATTACACGTATGGAATACAATTAAAGCAGACACATGGGAGAGAAATAAAAGCTATTAAAAAGGACCACCGAAACAAATACAGTTGTACATAACTATACAAGCTGATAACATGCGGAATAATAACGAAGATCAGGAGACAGTGCCAAATGCATGTAGGAAGAAACAAATTAATCACAATTAGGGCTGTTTGCTAAGAATTGATCGTTTAAAGTGTGCTTTAAAGTTGAAAATTGAATGAGCATTTTTAAGTTCTGTTGGTATAGTGTTCCAGACAGCAACTCATGAGAAATGCATTACCTGTTTCTTCTAATTGGTGCTTACTTCAGGTAGGAATATATTGTTATTGGGTGCGAACCGAGTTAAGTTGGCGTTTACAAGACAACACTGTGGTATCAGAGGAAGAGAGATTAGATTATTAACAAGTTCGTACATGAGAATGCCAATAGAATATCTGACAAGCTCTTATACGGAGAGGATGTTATGTTGCTGAAGAATAAAGGCTGCATCGGTGTAATAAGAACTGTAAGTATACGAATGGCATGATATTGAATTATCTGCAATGATCTTAGATGAGTAGCACACATCGTTCCCCAACATACTTTACAGTTATATGGGGTTTTATGGCGCATAAGAAACTATGGCTATCATGCGCCACATACTATACAGTAACTGATGTGTGGGTGTATAAATGCATAATATAAGGATATTAATGTACAGTTAGAAAAGTATCAGCGGGCTTTAATAAGGATTCTCAAACCAAATGCATTTTTTTCTTTATATTGGTTATCTGTTTATGAAAGTTTAGATTGCTGTCCAAATGCACACCCAGAAATAAAGCGAAATTGCTAGCCTCTATGATATACTGACCAAATGAGAAAGGAGGAATGGAATGTGACTGCTGTTGATGCGAGCTGAAAACAACGACCTTCGTTTTGATAGAATTGATTGTCAAACTGTGTTGATCGCACCAAGATAGAAGATTTTCCAGGTCATAATTAAGTTTGGATATGAGATTAGTAACGCTTGAATCTGAGTTATAAATTGTGGTGCCGTCAGCATATAACATGCAATTGAGTTAACCGATTCAGTTTGGTAACGTGGTAATATAAATTAAATATAAGAGGGGACCCAGAACAGAACCTTATGGTACGCCTAAATCTGTAAACACAACATCACAGTAGACTTCCGAAATAGTGACGGTTTGTGATCTATTTTGCAATAATTTTGTACCAGTAATAACGAGGGGCCGACAATACCAATTTCTTCTAGCGTAGTGAAAAAAATTGGATGCTTAATGGCGGAAAAGCTTTTGACAAGTCCACAAGGACGACTCCTGCAAATTTTCCTTCATCTATGGCAATTCTTAATTTGTCTGTAATAGTTAAAAGAGCAAGTTCAGTAAAATATCTAGAACAAAAACCAAACCGATATGACGGTAATATATTAAATTTGTCTAAATATTTAACGAGATGATTCGCAATTAGTTTTTTAATTACTTTGTCGTCCCAAAGCCTTAGTCGCTTTGGGACGTTAAACCCCATAAACCAACCAACCAACCAACCAACCAACTTTGTTGAGACACGGAAGTATGCAAATGGCACGACAATTTGTCATTAATTAAAGAACTATCACCCTTCTTAAAGACCGCAGTAATCTTTCCACGCTTTAGTTCATGTGAAAAAATGCCAGATTTAAACATCAGGTTCACAATATGTGATAGGACATCACTAATTATATGTGTAATCATTTTTATAAGAACAAGATGTATGTTATCAAGGCCAGGAGTTATTTTCAAATTACGGATTATGTCAATTATTTTCTGGGGTGAGGGTCGAAAGAGAAAAAAAGAGTCTGGGAGGCTACTGGATAAAGGTGGTTGGAGAGCTTCCCTAAGAGGTTTGCTGCTATCATTAAAGAAGCAGTTAAAAGCAGTTGCAGTTTCTTTTGGGTTACTGTACTCGATACCGTTATGATGGAACAAAGTTATTTATTTGCGCTTTTTGTTTCTTCCTTAGAATGAGTGGGCTACGTCCCACTTTTTCCGCATATTGTTGCCACACTCCAGAAATTTTTCTTCATAATAATTTTTTTAGCTGTTTTTAATAACGCAGACAAGGTATTATATTTCTTTAACCGAGCAAAAAGTTTAAGGTTCAAGGGCTGTCTTTGTTTTTTGTACAGATTTTCTTTTTTGCGCATTGCTTTAAGAAGGCTCTCTGTGAGCCAACGGTTCTGTGGCGAAGCTAGTTTTTTCTTTACACTTTCTTATTTCTGAGTGGGAATCAAGTAGTGAGGTCAGAAGCAATAAGAACTGTGAATAGGTTTGTTGAGGATTATCCAATAAAATAATCGCCTGCCAGTCAGATTCAGCCACTGCAGTCAAGTAATTTTCTTTATCCAAGAAAATGTTACTGTATATCGTTCTGCTATGGTTTTGAGTTGTACTGGAAAAGCGCATAAATATCGGGAAATGATCTGTGATGCCTATTTCAAGGACGCCAGCTTCTGGAAGGGATAATAAATTTCTGAAAGCATGATCGATGAGTGTGTTACTACCAGAAGTGGAGCATCGAGTTAGAACCGTGATGATGCACTCGAAACCAAAGCTATGGAATGAGCTGCAGTTAATGCTATCAAGACCAGATTCATCGAGGAGATAGATGTTTATGTCCCCTACTATTACGACGTTTGCATTTTCAAATAAGAGAATACCTAATTTCGCTTACAGTACGGTACAGAAATCAAAAACTGGTGACGACGGTGACCGCTAGATACAGGCAAAGATTGATTTTTTATTATCGATGTCTAGGAATAAGGAATTAAATTCGACCCAAACAGATTCACAGTCAGGTACGTTCAATTCTAAGTCAATTCTTCGTTTATAAGTGAGCTGATGGGATATACATGTATATGAGGCAGCTCCATCTTGCTTATAGAATTGTCTGTGGGGAATTATCAGAGAGTAATGAATTAGCTTCACTTCACGCTCAATGCTCTGATGAAACAGGCAATTAACGTTATTACAGCCGGTATAGTCCAACAAATATTCACTTATCACGAACGAGGACGGCGCTACCATGAGAATATGCACTGGGGTATTGGCGTTGCATCTCTGATACAACGAACACCCCGACTACTGGGTTATAGTGAACGAGGAGTGTCGTCAACTTGCCCTCGATGTCGATACACACACGCTTCTCGCAAGCGTGGACACTGTAGAGTGTCTCCGAGTTGCATTGACGCCGCCTAGAAAAGAGTGTGGCGACCCAGAAAAGGAATAAAAATGGCACCATTGAAACTGTTAACAACCGCTGGCCAAGCAAGAGCCGACGGGCGAGAAGGCCCACGAACTAAAGGAGTCTATGTGTATTTGCCGGCTTGGCAAATTCTCTTAATAGGACGAGTAGCGTGGTAGGTGCTACGCATAGATTATTCCAATGCAGGAGCGCTGATGGTGATAATGGTGATGGATTTTTATGACGCAAGTGCATCGGTGGCCAAAGAATGCCATAACACAAGGTATATTCTTCTACACAAGGTGAGGTCAAAGACCCATTTCACAAGCATCATCATCGTCATCAATCTGACTACGCCCCCTTGCAGAGCAAAAGCCTCTCCCATGTCTCTCCGATTAACTCTGTCCTTTGCCAGTTGCGGACACCGTATCCCCGCAAACTTCTTAATCTCATTCCCCCACCTAACTTTCTGCCGCCCCCTGCCACGCTTGCCTTCTCTTGGAATCTACTCCGTTACCATTAAGCACCAGTCGTTATCTTGCCTTCGCACTACATGCCCTGCTCAAGCCCATTTCGCCGCCGCGGTGGCTCAGTTGTTATGGCGCTTGGCTACTGACCCGAAACACGCGGGTTCTATCCCGGTCGCGGCGGCTGAATTTCGATGGAGGCAAAATTCTAGAGGCCCGTGTACTGTGCAATGCCAGTGCACGTTAAAAAACCCCAGGTGGTCTAAATTTATGTTGCCCTTCGCTACGGCGTCCCTCATACCCTGAGTCGCTTTTGGGACGTTAAAACCCCTTAAACCATAAACCAAACCAAGGCCATTTCATCTTGATTTCGACTAAGATGCCATTAACCCGCGTTTGTTCCCTCACCCACCCTGCCCTCTTCTGGTCTCTTAACATTACATCTATCATTTTTCGTTCCATAGCTCGCTGCGTTGCCTTTAACTTAGGTTGAACCCTTTTCGTTGGCCCCATGTTTCTGCCCCACAGGTCAGTACCGGTACAGCTGCTGTATACTCTTATCTGGAGGGAAATACCAGCGATGGCGTAGAGGTAGAGCATACGCCTCGCGTGGAAGAGGGCCTGGGTCCGAATCCCGGTGCCGCGCAATCCTCCATCCGGTAAAAAACAAACTCCTCGCGTTGATGGAATTGCATAACCAGGCCCGGGACGCGGCGTGATCTCAGTGGCCGGAACCGACAATGCACTCCCTCAGCAGAGCAGAATTTGGCGACCCTGGTGTTGTACTTGGCCACAACCTTCTATGAACGAATGAATTTCCCAAGCATTTCACCCTAACTAAGCCGAGGACCAGGCAAGGGGAAAAGCTTGTACCCAGTGTATCACTGGTGGGTACCCGGCGGCACTGGGAATCGAATCCCGCACCTTCTGCATGTTGGCGGGTGCTCAAAAACTATGCCACCATGGCAATCCACTGCACAAATGCATGCATGCTGGAATATGTTTTGTTACCATGAACAAAGTACAGTTCTGGGGGAAACACGCTTTTAATCACGCCTGCGATCTGTGCTGTCGCGGAGGGCAGCGAGTAACGACGTAAGGTAACAGAAGTTAGAATCATATTTCATGCCGGTTACGTCGACGCGTCATACAAAGATCTAATAAATGCAAGATGCACTTCTGGTAGTGGCTTGAAGTGGGTTGTGTTGTGCTTGGGATGCCCCCCCCCCCCCCCCCCCCCCCCCCCGTTAGCCTAAGTGGATTAAGGCAGCGGACTACCTCGACCGGAGTGACCACGGCGGCGGCGAAGGCCGAAGACCGGCGAAGGCCGAAGGCGAACGCACACCACTCGGGCAACGACCTGCAGACCAGGGGAACGCAAGCCCCATGCACGACCACTTGCACAGCGGGGCAACGCCACTCGCGCTGTCTGAGCGACTTAGATGGCATTGCCCTCTTCCTCAATCTCATCACATGACAGGGAAGTGTCCAGTGGTGATAGAGTGTCTGATTAGTAGCGTAGTGAACTTTTCGGGACGCGCCTTCTGAAGCAGGCCCGGCCAGCATCCAGGGATCCTAAGGAATGAAGAGCACATAAAACTCGGCAGAGAGTGCGGCCACGACACTCCTGTTGACGAAAAAGCTCCCTTCCATTGAAAGTCACTCTCAGTGGCTCTTATTTGTGAATCGTGTAAATAGCCTGCATAAAGTTTTTCCTTGTTCTCTTCTTAACCACGTCTCCGACTTCCTCGTCCCCTCTTCCGGCCCGACCACGCTACCCGATCCCAGTAGTTGTTCATAACAGTTACCGCAAGTACTTGACGCATGAACACTCCCAACCACTGCGATTTCTAAGCGTCGACGCTAAGGTCACCGCAGATGATGAGGGGAGCGTCCGGCGCCCTCGCAATGCGTGCGCTCACATTCCAGTAGTTCATAAACGACACGCGATCAATGGCCCAGAGATACCGGATTTTAGGCCACCTTGAGGACAAGTGGCGCCAGCTTGCGCCATCCCCGCGATTCTTGTTGGAAGGGCTGTGTACCGTGAGGCGGCGGCAGTGCTTGGCGCCGGGATGCAAGCGCTAGAAACTTTCCCAGACTAACAATCTTGTGCCTTCGCAATGTCGTTATTGTACGTAGTAATTAAAAAAAATCCGTTCGCCGTTAGTACCACTTCACTTCCCAACTTTTGAAGCAATACTTACAACAAAGATACACGCGAATTTTCGAAACTCCTCTCAGCCTTACTAGGGCACCCATGAATGTCCTTTAGCCTTAGTGGAGGGAACTGTAACGGACATTGACAGTTGAAAATGTAGCCATTAAGTTAATTCCTGCAATAGTTTGACTCCTGTCTCTGTGAACCGTTCGCCTTTGAGCGGTTTGTATGCACGTTGTGCGCCGATGCCTTTCGGGGCCCTTATTATTTGCCTGATTTATGCTTAGACAAAGTGATGAAAGAGGCTATACTCACTCAAAATATCTGGCACAGCGGCATTTACGGCCTGTTAAATTGATGTGAAGAAAAGTGTTTGTTTAACGCTGAGGCATAGCGATTAAATACTGCATATTCTACAAGCATCTACCAAAGGGATCGACTGCTGGCTCAAGTGCATGCGACGAAAATTCAGGGAGGACTTTGCTGACCTAACGTGCGGTGAGGTGAACGCCTTAAGCGCGGTGTTGCTGCTTGTGTCACTGATGTGTGGTTAAGATGTTAAACTTTGCCTCTAAGAGTGGAACGCGACAACGTCTTGCAACGCTACCAGGGAGTCCACAGAACGCCATCGCCCGTTCTGACCTTGCTCGTCGGTAAATTGGTTTTTGAGGAAAGGAAATGTATCTGTGTCGCATATCTCGGTGAACACCTCAACCTCGCCGTAAAGGTAAGGGAGGAAGATGGAAGTGAACGAAGACACCGTATTCACTAGACGCGCCTTTGTTCATTCCAAACCATCGAGCTGGCATGGCGGAGCGGTTGGCGTGCTCGACTCGCACTCCAGAGACCCTGGTTCGATTCCCCAATTCGACCAATTTCCTACTAGGTTTTATTTATTTATATGGTCAAGACTGAAAATGTTAATTACGCTTATTGCTTAACTATATTTACTCAATAAGTCATTAATTATCATGCAATTACCATAGAATGCCTTAAATCGCGTTCCGATATCATTCGAATGTCGTCAATTAAATATCGAATAAGTAATGATTGGCGTATGCCCATATAAGGCGCGTAACCGAAACGCGTACACATCTGCCGACACAGCTGCTAACGACAGTATGAGGCAATAAAGGCTTTCGCCTTAAAATTATTTATCTGGCTCTAGCTAGGAAATAGTAGTGAAATACAGCCTAGTCACTCTGAGTGTCTGCCCTACTGACATTTTATTTATTTATTCGCGGGTTCGATCCCAGCCGCGGCGCCAGAATTTCGATGAAGGCGAAATTCTAGAGGCCCGTGTGCTGTGCGATGTCAGTGCACGTTAAAGAACCCCAGGTTGTCGAATTTTCCGGAGCCCTTAACTACGGCATCCCTCAAAGCCTGAGTTGCTTTGAGACGTTAAACCCCAATAAGCCAATAAACCATCATAGCCTGAGTTGCCTCGGGATGCTAAAACCCCAATAAACCAAACCAAATTTATTTATTTATTAAGTCGTACTGTTAGCCCTCATTTCAGAGCCATGACTGGGAGAGAATAGAAACAAATTTGATTCACACAATAATAACCCCAAAAACTTGAACCACGAAACATGACGAACACTTCGAATAAGATTTTTGCAAATAGAACACTCCAATGCTTTTACTCTGGAGATAATGAAACAGAAAGCAAAAAATGGCCACAGATACTACAATACAGCACATACTAAACAATAGGTTAGCTCTGAATAGAATACTCTTCAAGATTTGTTCAGAAGGTTGTGCTACTGGCACTATGTACAACATGAGTAAGCAGTTCATTCTACAGCAGTATTGCGCCGGGAAAGAAGCAACCACGAAAGACGAGAGTGCGCAGACGTGAGGATGTATTGTCATATTGCCGCGAATCTTTGCAGTGTTTGTCTGTTCATTTTTCAAAGCTGCCAGCACGCCGCTTTATCGCTTTGTTTGTGACGCAAGACGCAACTAGATTTATCTCGACGGATCGCATCCAGGCGGAGCCGATTCTACGTTTTTCCAGAACGTTGCATAACTTTGCACACCCTACCTGGAAAGTTCCCTATAAGCTTTAAATCGAGCAGGGCCGAGGGCGGCGGGCATTCTGTTCGACGATCGCCCAGCACACTTGTTGCTTTCACCGCAACCGAGTGGCACAGTGCATTGTGGGCGCAGGTCAGCCATTAAACAGTTTACTTTTACAAGCACTTTCCCCTGTCTTCCTCACTACCTGGCCTCCTGTCACCACTACATGACATCTGGTGGAGATGGTTCATGCGGAGGACCGGCAACGCTCCTGAAAATAAGGGCGAAGGTGCAACATAACTGCTGTTGTTCAACAGCCACGTGATCCTCCTGTGTTGAGTGGTCTACCCAAGGAAGACGCTGAGGGATGGTTGGACCAGGTTGAGCGCGTGGTGACATTCAACCGATGGGACGACGAAAAAAAACTACAACACATCTTTTGCTTCCTGTACAGCCCTGCTAATATCTGGTACGAGAATCACGAGGCTTCACTGCGAACGTGAAGTATATCTCGAAAGAACTTATGGAAACATTCACAACATTTTCCGCAACGAAAAGGCCAAATTACTGCAGAAGACGCGCATGCATCCGCTAAATGAGACCATCCTAGTATACGTCGAAGAGACGTGCTGTCTCTTCCGACACGCTCACCCTCATATGACAGAGGAGAAGAAGGTGCGTGTCTTGATGTGCGGTAACAGTCAAGAATTTCTCACCGGATTGGTCCGAAACCCACCGAAAACCGTAGCCGAGTTCACAACTGAAGTGTCTACGATCTAGAAGGCCCTCGACATCAGGGCTCGGCAGTACGACCGGACAGCACCAGCCTTCTCGATGAGACGTGCGGACACCTCAACGATCATCAATATTAGCCTACGGGACATCATCCGCGAGATCGTCTGCGCAGAGCTATGACGAGTGCTGCGGTCCTCCCCACAGCTGAAAGCAGCGACTCTCATAGATGTCGTACTGGAATAAATGCAGCAGGCACATGGCAGCCCGACTGCAACGACCACAGATCCCCAGGCCATGGTATACGCCGACGCACTATGCAGTTCTGCGCCCCGACGAGAACCAAGCCCTCTTAGACGGGAACCAGCTCTACAAGAACGATGGCCCCTAGCTCCTGCATGCCCCCCTTACAAGAGACGCAAAGGCTATAGGAAATGCGACGAGTCAAGGACTCCCCATAACCACCCACTGTGCTTCCATTGTGGTTATGCTAGCCACATACTTCGTCACTGACGGTACAGACGCATAGCCCCTGCGCGGCTTCGCCATCGACGTCCCAAGACCGTTCCCCTGTCAGCGACCCCGGGAAGTCGGCAACTACCTGCGCAGAGGGGAGTACGTGTCGTCAAGTCGCTGTCCCACCCGCAGTCACCGTCCACCACACGTTTTGCGTCGCCAGGCCACATCTACGCAGCGGCTGTTCGCGGTAGGTCCCCGAGGCCCCACAGGTGAAACTAAAAAAAACAACCTTTGGAGGCGAGGTTCCTCACGAGCGAAACAACCTCCAAAATAACAAATTCGACCTAGACGCGAACCGCCTTTAAAACAATGACGCCACACAGAAACACTTCGACGACACGCTCCACTCACAATTCATGTACCCTACGAAGCCGTGACCCGACGCCGAGGACGACGTGCAACGCAAGAGCCAGGGCACCCGACTTAGAAATGGTTATCGATGGCCGGAAAATTACCGATCTAGTCGACACAGAAGCCGATTATTCGGTGATTAATGAAACATTTGCTGCGAAGCTGCGGAAAGTCACGACCGCTTGGGACGGCACACATATTCGAACTACAGGGGGTTACAACATTACACCATCAGGGCGTTGCACGACGTGAGTAATCTCAAGGGACATATCTATCCCGCAACCTTCGTTGTGCTGTGGCAATGGTCCTGCGATCCTGGGCATCGATTTCTTTAATGAGCATGAGGGGATCATCAACCTGAGATCGAAGCTCATCACGCTTTCAAGTGAGGACGCCATTCCTTCGATGAGAACTCAGGAATATCACGTTGCCCTGAGTGCCCTTCATGAACAAGTCAACGTCCGACCCCGCTCAAGCGTGATTATCACCGTAGGGGCCGCGGAAGCCAATAACACTGAAGACGTCATCGAGGGGAACATGCAATTGCTTCTAGACTGAAGAATCGGCATAGCAAGAGGCATTCCACATTTCCGCAATGGCCAAGCTGAAGTGTTACCGATGAACTTCAGCGAAGAATTCCGGTACTTTAACAAAGGAACGACGATTGCTTTCTTCGACGAACAATCCGATGTTTGAGATGCCTTTGCCCCCTCCGATGGAGCCCCAAAGATTCACCTACTGAAGATCCCAAGCACGTCTTCAGCATAAACCCAGCCCTGCAAAGGAACGCACAAGAACATATTCGCAATATGCTTACAATCTACACTGAGTGCTTCTCGTCATCGCCGAAGGTCCGACAAACGCCGATTGCCAAACATCGCATTGTAACCGACCAGCACGCGTGACCTCTCTGCCAAATCCCCTACCTTGTTCGCCGCGAGAACGACTAGCCATCCGGGACCAAGTGAAAGAAATGCATCGCGACGACGTCATACAAGCTTCAAAGAGCCCCTGGGTAGCAGCGGTTGCCCTAGTGAGGAAGTAAGATGGAAGACGTCGATTTTGCGTCGATTACCGCCGCTTGAACAAGATGAAGAAAAAGGACATCTACTCTCTCCCCCGCATAGACGACACACTGGACCGGGTCTGCAACGCCAAGCTTTTCTCATCGATGGAACTCAAGAGCGACTACTGGCAAATAGAGGTCGATGGAAGAGATCACGAGAAGACCGCATTCATCACTCCGGATTGCCTCTCCGATGGGTGCAGCTCCTTTTTTCTCCCAGTTACCTCCCCCCAGTAGTACTGTTGATATACCATCCATGATATTCCATATTCCATGTTGCTATTCCATCTAAAGCTAGTAATAGCTGAAAAACACACTTCTGTGTGAACGAAGTTCTGTCCGTGCAAATGGATGTAACTTGCACCTGCGGAATCGGCGTATGCAAAAATTATTGCAGCCGTTCACCATTACGCACTTTCCATTCAAAGTACATGTATCCATAAAATCTTATTATAAATTGGGACTCTTTTTTTTCTAGAAAACGGCAGAAGTTTCCAGAAGCTTTAAAGGGGCTGCTACACACTGCTTGAAGGGATCCCGGCTATACTTCGGGTGGGTTCTTTACGTCACACAGATGCTGACTCAAAAATAATTACAGGAATCAGTGCATAGGAACTAGATTTATTCAAAGAAATTTCAAAATATGAGGAAACAAAATGCTGCCCTCAACATGGTTTAGGTGGGGCTTCCCATTCCAATTTCGCTCTCCCCCTGACGACATTGAGAGGGGACCAATCAAAACAGCCTATATGAGTACGTCGCGGAAGTTTGTACATCATGGTTGCCTCTTCGCTGTAACTCATTCTTTCCAAGGCTGGCAGCGTCGTTTCCGTGGTTACAACAATGATGTGGACACCCAGCTGGCCCAGCGATGTTTCTTCGCCCCGTCGATGGCGCAGAAGGGAACATTGATGAATGACCTTCACTGACTTATCCAAATTCGAGAGCGAGATACTTTTGAAGCGATAGCTTCACTACGCCAGCCACTCTGCCTTGTTGAGCGTGGTCACACCTCGGCCGTACGCCCATGCCTGCAGCTGGGCGCCGGAGCCGCCGCAAGAGCCATTGCCTAGATACCTCCGCAGCTCCGCCTCTAAAGCCCCTCTCGCCTCGCCGCTGCGCCGCGCCATCTGGTATGCCGTCACCTAACCGTTGCGCTCGCCATCGGCAAGAGCATTCGGTGCGCTATCTGGTATGACGTCATCTAGCCGCCAGGTGGGGGTACGTATATATATAGAGGCAGTTGGCTCGTCAGTAGACGAGGTGTCTGTCCTCGCCTCGGCGAGCGCGGCTTCGGCCGCTTATCTGTTTTTTCTGCAGCGTCCGCTCCGGCGGACGCAGTTTTTGCTGCGACGCGCGTCTTTCCTTTTTCTCTTTCCTCTGATCTTTCAACGCTCTTCTATCTGCACGAGGCAGAGGTGGTGGCTTGACTCCAGCCTGTAGGCAGGCCCGTGCAATTTCCTTTTCATCCTTCCCTCAGTCACAACAACAACAACGTCAGTAGACGAGGGGAAGGATTGGGGCGCTGGAGTATCTTTTGCAGTCAGCGTCTTCGCTTCGGCGGACGAGGTTGTTGCGACGCGCGTCTGGTCTTAATTCACTCTTTGCTCTCATGTTTTTAATTCTCATCTATCTGCACGTGGCAGTGGTGCTGGCTGTGCTCGAGCCAGTCGGCAGGCCCGTGCAATTTTCTTTTCATCCTTCTTTCAGTAGCAAGAACAGTAGGCAAACCATGATGGAGGACAATGGGCTGTCTACGGCACTTGCGCGCTGGAATGAAACGAAGTGTATACGGCGTGCCGAGGAGGCAGCAGAAGAGCGCATCGAACGCCTGGAGAAACGCTGCAATGGGAATGAAGTGGGAGTGAAAGAGGAAAGAGAAAGAAGTGTCGTAATGAAGAAAATGAAAATTGTGTTTTAGGAAAGGAAATTGCGCAGTAACTGTCTCTCATACCTCGGTGGACACCCGTCATCTGTTTGTAGAGGAAGGGAGGAAGTGGGAGTGGGAGAAGAAACAGAAAGAGGGGCCGTAATGAAGAAAGTGAATTTGAGGAAAGGAAATTACGCAGTAACTGTGAATCCACGTCCAGGGCCGAAGATGAAGAAGGAATGCCCAGCGAAATGCAGCGGCGAACGACTGACTTTGCAATTCGACTCAGCGAGTTCCATTCGGCCAGCTGTAGCTATGGCGTCACTCCATGTTTAACCACAGCTAAACCACAGCCAATTATTTAGCATAGCCCGTACCGTGTCCTGCCACTGCGCGCTGATGACGGGAACGTGGCGCCATCTGAAGGCCGCGCCCGGTGATGCTACTCAAGCTGCCGATGCGCTCTGGTAAATGTGAAACGAATGTATTTTTTCTATGTGTCCTTCCTTGGGACCGAAACGAACGCTTGTGGAATGCAATGTTTCGATCAGGTCGATTCTGCGAAGCCGTCTCAAATAGATAGAGAGTAGCCTTAAGTGTTGTCTCCTATTTCATAGATGTGCACATAGAGGTGCAAAGTCCTGCGATGCAGAACAATAGCCGGAGCCTCTGTTGGTGTTTTTCTTTTTTTTGCTTCCTTTCAAGCGCTTTTACGTAAGGCAAACGTGTTGGTTCTGTTGGTCTATTACAAAACCCAAAAACATGGCAAAACGTATATTCATTTCAGACATAACTTCACCAGCGAAAGAACGAGACACGAGGAGAAGAAGAACACAGGACAACGCTTCATTCATTCATTTATTATCACAGTTCGAAGTACATTTACTGTTTGTCGAATCGTCAAGCTCCTTCCCAATGATGTCAAATCCACAGCTGAAAACCGCCACTATGGGGTGACACCATCAGAGCCATGAATTCGTTTTTGCGAGCGAATTAAAATATTAAAAACGAGAATTTACGCGCAACGATCATTGATAATAGCAACACTATAACTCATTCTATGCATCCAACAGGCAAAACAATGCACTGAGAATGTGTTTCGCAGCCCCTTTAAGATACCCAGTTCAAGTTTGATCATAAAAGCGTTGCTTCTAAGCGAACAGAGCAGTTTTTAGTCTGTCGCGTACTTCCAACAGGACGGTAGGTCACCTTTCTTCTTACGTAAGCTCTTTACTCGACGTTTCATGCAAACGATATCTCGGGTTAACTGTCCTTTTGTTCCTTTTTGAGCTGCGTGAGGATAAAACAATTTGGATAAAATTGTGTAGTACATCTAAACCGCTGCAATAAGTGCTCAACCGATTCGTGTTTGAAAAGTAACTAAAATTCATTCTAACAGATTCCTATGTGATCCAATAGTCTGCACATATATAATTGTTCACTTGAATCTTGGGAGTAGGTTGTGCTGAAGCTGTTCTGTATACAGGCATGCTGAACAGAATAATCTTATTAACGGATAAACCATCCGGGAGGGCCAGTTCAAAATCTCCAATTTTATCTGAAACATACACAAAGTCAAGCAATGACTTAGAATGAACTGTCACACTGGTACCTTTAACAATTTATCTCAGTTTATAGCAGAGTAAAATTTGCAACAATACATTGGCACTACACGTCTTTTTGTGAGCAGGTGACATATTATTCCAACTGTAATGAGACGACTCGCACAATTAGTGTGAACGGCCGGTCTTTGTTCAAGCGGTGCTGTTCAGCAGGCCAGCGTTCGCAAGCGCGCTCCCGAGCTTCGTCTTCTATCTTCTTTGTCTCCTTCGTCGGCGCTAGCCGCTGGGGCAGCAAACCCCAAATCTCTTTATTACAATACCCCCGGGGTGAAAAGGCGCCATCCTGGCTGCCTAAGGGCTCGAGACGATGGCTGGGTCGTAGTAGGGCTTCAGGCGGTCTTGGTGCACAATTTCACGGCTGCGGCGGCGATTGTCAGACGAAGGCGTGAGGGGCTCAATCAGGTAGTTAACTGGGGATGTCTGCTGAACAACGCGATAGGGGCCTTGGTATTTGCTCTGCAGTTTTGTAGACTGCCCCGAGCTGGAGGAGGGCACCCAAAGCCAAACCAAGGATTGAGGAGCATAAGACGGCGGCAGACCGGGGGAAGCGGCGCGGGCGCTTTTCTGACGGTGCTGGTCGTGAGAAGTAAAGGAACGGGCCAGTTGACGGCATGCTTCGGCGTACGCAGCGGCTTGAGAGACGGTGGTCAATTCGGACGAATCGGGGCAGTAAGGAAGTATGGTGTCCATGATGGAGGAAGGCTCGCGACCATAGAGAAGAAAATACGGGGAAAAACCAGTAGTGGCTTGCGTTGCAGAATTGTAAGCGTAGGTAACGAAAGGGAGAACTCGGTCCCAGTCTGAGTGATCGGCAGAAATGTACTTGGCCATCATATCGCCGAGGGTCCGGTTAAAGCGCTCGGTCATGCCGTTGGTCTGCGGATGGTACGAAGACGTCGTGCGGTGAACGATATGACATTCCCGAAGGAGGGCTTCCACGACGCCGGACAAGAAGACGCGACCCCAATCGCTGAGCAATTCCTTAGGCGCACCGTGACGAAGAATGATGTTCTTAAGTATGAAACCGGCTACCTCAGAGGCGGTCGCAGCTGGTAACGGTGCAGTTTCCGCATAGCGCGTGAGATGATCAATGGCGACGATGATCCAGCGGTGGCCGGCGGCAGTGAAGGGAAGAGGGCCATAAAGGTCAATTCCAACACGGTCAAATGGCCGGACGGGACACAGTAAAGGTTGCAGAGGAGCAGGTGAGTGCGGTGGTGGGTTCTTGCGACGCTGACATTCCAGGCAAGAGCGTATGTACTGGCGGACAAAACGGTACATGCTCCGCCAATAATACCGAACGCGTAGGCGGGTAAAAGTTTTTTAGCAGACCGGCATGACCGCATTGCGGGTCATCATGATAACTGGCACAAATGGCGGAGCGGAGATGCCTAGGAATCACGAGCAGCCATTTGCGACCATCGGGGAGGTAGTTCCGACGGTACAGCAGCTGGTCACGCACGACAAAGTGATGGGCTTGACGACGGAGCGCTCGAGAAGGGATGTGCGCTGAGCGGTTGGCTAGGAAATCCAGAAGAGAAGTAATCCAAGGATCCTTGCGCTGCTCAGAAGCCATATCAATAGAGTCAAGAGAAGGTGTGAGGCCGGAAATAGATGGTGGGTCAGGCTCAGAGGTCACAGGGGAGCGCGAGAGAGCGTCGGCGTCGGAGTGTTTACGGCCGGAACGATAAATGACCCGAATGTCGTAATCTTGTAAACGCAGAGCCCAACGAGCGAGGCGGCCAGATGGATCTTTGAGTGACGACAGCCAACAAGGGGCATGGTGATCGGTAATGACATCGAACGGGCGCCCATATAAGTAAGGACGAAATTTTGTGATCGCCCAAATAATCGCCAAACATTCTTTTTCTGTGACGGAATAATTAGTCTCCGCTTTTGTGAACGCACGGCTGGCGTAAGCAACAACGTACTCATTGAAACCGGGTTTCCGCTGAGCTAGAACGGCACCGAGACCAATGCCGCTGGCGTCTGTGTGCAGTTCTGTAGGCGCGGAAGGGTCGAAATGGCGCAAGATCGGAGGAGAGGTGAGGAGCTGGCGCAGCGTTGCAAAAGCTTCGTCGCATGCAGGGGACCAAGCCGACAAGTCGTTGCTACCAGCGAGAAGTTGCGTCAGCGGGGCGATAACGGCAGCAAAATTCTTGATGAACCGGCGAAAGTAGGAGCAAAGGCCAAGAAAGCTTCTGAGTTCTTTCAGGGATGTGGGCTTCGGGAAATCAGCAACTGCGCGGAGCTTGGCAGGGTCCGGGAGTACACCATCCTTGGACACGACGTGGCCTAGGATAGTCAGCTGTCGGGCGCCGAAGCGACACTTTTTCAAGTTTAGCTGCAGTCCAGCGTCACTGAGGCAGCGAAGAACACTCTCGAGGCGATGAAGATGGGAAGGAAAATTCTGGGAGAAGATGACAACATCGTCCAAGTAGCAGAGGCAGGTCTGCCATTTAAGCCCACGGAGGATGTTGTCCATAATACGCTCAAATGTGGCAGGCGCGTTGCAGAGACCGAAGGGCATCACATTAAATTCATACAGCCCATCAGGTGTGATGAAAGCTGTTTTCGGGCGATCGACTTCGGCCATCGGCACCTGCCAGTACCCAGAGCGCAGATCCAACGAAGAAAAGTACTCTGCTCCCTGCAGGCAATCCAGCGCGTCATCTATACGAGGCAGGGGGTAGACGTCCTTCCGAGTAATTTTGTTTAGCCGGCGGTAGTCTACGCAGAATCTAATGGAGCCGTCCTTTTTCTTCACGAGCACGACCGGAGAAGCCCACGGGCTGTGAGAGGGCTGGATCACGCCGCGGTGTAGCATGTCGTTCACCTGTTCATCAATGATGCGGCGCTCGGCGGAGGAGACGCGGTAGGGGCGTTGGCGCAAGGGTCCATGGGTGCCAGTGTCGATATGGTGGCGAACCGCTGCTGCACGACCCAACGGTGCTTGAGGGGAGTCGAAGGATGCGCGGAAGCGCTGCAGCAAAGCGATGAGCTGGGCGCGGTGGTGAGGTGGTAGAGCGGCATCGACAGAATGGGAAAACATATCCGAGGAGGACGGGTCGGCGATGTCAGCGAAAGGAGTGAGGGCGTTGATGTCATGGGCGGCAGGCTCATCAAGGACAGGAGAAGCGTCGTCGAGATCGATGACATCAACTGTGCCAAGCGATTCTCCCCGAAGTAAAGTGGTGGGGAAAGGCAACGGGTTCGCGACGTACAGGGCACCACAACCACCAGAAAGTGTGAGCACGGCATGAGGGAGCATGACAGATTTTCGGTGCGCACAAAGAGGAGAGGGTGAATAAAGGACAGTAGCGTCAGAGAGGGCAGCACAAGTCAGCGGCACGAGAACAGATGAGAAAGCTGGCACGTCGACGTCGTCAGCGGCGAGAATAGGCGCGGCGGTAACAGGGGAGGCGTCCAGAAGAGCATCACACAGCGGCGACAAATTAATTTCAGCACGTGCACAGTCAATGATGGCGTGATGCGCGGACAGAAAGTCCCACCCGAGGATGATGTCATGAGAGGAGCGGGTGAGAACGAAGAACTCAATGGTGTAGGAGAGGCCATGGATGACGAGGCGGGCACTGCACGCTGCCAGAGGGCGAATGGGGTCAGCGCTGGCGGTGCAAACGAAAGGTCCGAAAGCGGCGTCATCACTTTTTTTAGTCTGCGGCACAAGTTGCGACTAATGATGGACACGGCAACACCAGTGTCAATGAGCGCGTCAACAGTAACACCTTCAACGATCACTTCAATAACATTCGTAGGAGCGGTGATAGGGCTTGAGACGGTCGTCGACGGCGCAGTTCTTGCCTCCGGAACTGCGGCGCCTAGTTTTTCGCTTGGAGGGGTGGTGACCGGCGGCGCATAGGAGAGAGCGAACGGCGTCGAGGAGACGGCGACCGATGGCTGCGGTTGTAGGAGTCGGAGCTGGACGGGGAGGGATTCTGAGGAGGCAGAGCAGAAGAGACAGGTACGGAAGGCAACGGAACGTCGTACGTCGGCGGGCGCCCGTAGTCGTGAGAACCGGATCCGCGCGTGCGGCACCAGCGGGCCACGTGACCAGCGAGACCGCAAGCATAGCATATCGGGCGGTTATCTTGGGTACGCCACGGATTCATAGGGCGGGGACCGGTACGAGGCAGAGGATGTGAGTGAGTGGCAGTGCAGGGGCGAGCTGCCGCTGAGGGTACACGGTGACAGGTGGCGAATAAGCAGGCACAACTGGCTGAGGTCGTGGCCGGGCGAGTGCTTCTGAATAGGTCAGCGGTGCAGTGACCAGAGGGGGTGGATTAGTGGGCGGCAGGACCTCAGCTACCTGCTCCTGGATGACACGCTGAATAGATGGCGACAGCGATGGCGTTGGGGTGGATTGGCAGGTAACGAGCGATAATTGACGAGCGACTTCCTCCCGCACAAACTGCTTGATGTGCTGAAGAAGTGCCGGCTGATCGTGGGCAGGACTGCCTGCTGCCAAGCTCGAAATGGTGTCGTCCGAGCAAGTGGTACGGCGGGTGACATGTCGCTGTTTGCGAAGCTCGTCGTAACTCTGACACAAAGACACCACGTCGGAAACGGTTTGGGGATCTTTGGACAACAACATTTGAAACGCATCGTCCTCAATCCCTTTCAGAATGTGTCGGATTTTGTCTGCTTCGCTCATAGATGGATTGAGCCGCTTACACAAATCAACGACGTCCTCGATATAGCTCGTGAAGTTCTCGCCGTTCTGCTGGGCACGACTGCGCAACCGTTGTTCAGCACGAAGTTTTCGGACAGCGGGGCGGCCGAAGACGTCAGTGAGGCTGGTTTTTAGAGCCGCCCAGGTAGTAAAATCCGCTTCGTGGTTGCGGAACCACAAATTGGCGACATCGGTCAAGTAGAAGATGACATTCGTGAGCTTTACGACGTCATCCCACTTGTTGTAAGCACTCACGCGTTCGTAGGAGGCCAGCCAATCTTCTACATCGGTGTCGTCAGTGCCGCTGAAAATCGCAGGGTCGCGCTGACGGACGGCACCGGAACAGATGACAGCGGTGGGGACAGGTTGGGCCGAAGTTTCGGTTGTCGTGGTAGAGCCTGGTAGCCTGGACATCGTGGCGTAGCTCCAGGAGAAGAGCAAGCAGCACCTCAACCAAGTGTAATGAGACGACTCGCACAATTAGTGTGAACGGCCGGTCTTTGTTCAAGCGGTGCTGTTCAGCAGGCCAGCGTTCGCAAGCGCGCTCCCGAGCTTCGTCTTCTATCTTCTTCGTCTCCTTCGTCGGCGCTAGCCGCTGGGGCAGCAAACCCCAAATCTCTTTATTACACAACCATTGTCTGGGAGGTTAAAATCATCGGCCATTAATAACCGTGTGTCCGATTTGTCATGTGCAAGTAGAAACATTCGGAATCGCTCGAGAAAATCAGGTGGTGAGTTGGGTGGCCTATAGATTCCACCAACAAGATACACAGTGTCTTCAAAATTTCCTTTGCAGCACAGTGATTCTAATATGCTACATTCCACCTGTACTGCCTCAAATTATGACTTAACTACAATTGCCACGTCACCTCCGTGGGTGTCCCCATCACACCTGATTATGTTGTAGATTTGAGGAATAAGGCATTCACTGGGTGTTGAGGAATTAATCCATGTCTTCTTTATGAGAACAACTTGTGGGTTCTCGGGCAGCAGCGTATACTCTAGTTAAGTAGATTTCTTAACTATGCTTCGTGCGTTTAGCTGAATGAACCCTAGCATTGCTTCTATTGTTTCATTACCTTCACTCAGGACCGAGCCATTTCAAGCAGGGCTTTCATGCGATTTTTTTTACCACTGCATTATGATGATTGGTCGAAATACCCTTACTTCATCGTTCTTGGTAAATAGTACGCTGATATCTGCTTTGGTCCCACGTATAGATTTTTCCGTTTTCTTAAATTTGTCATGAACTAAACAAACCTTAGCGCCAGTGTACCAATCTGAGGCAGCTTTTGCACAACTTTTGCGAACATCAAGCGTTTCCTTAGCGTATTGATTACTGAAAATAACGTTGAATGCCATGAAAATCGTGCAGTTCAACATTATATTATTCTTTTCCGTATAGCCTAGAAATCTAGTTATCAGAAGTTTATAGATTTTTTGCTTTTTCTTGCCGATACGACGGATTCATTCTATTTTTAGCGTGCACCATAAGTTCCTTCTTCAATATGCCTTCCAGTACAGCTGTTTTTAACTATGACTCCGATTAAGTGGGCTCTTCATGGAGACCAAAAACCATGAGATTGTTTCGCCCACCTTTGTTTTATAACTCCACCAGCTTCACGGTTTGCTGCTTAAGAGTGACCTCCAAATGTTCAATTCCAGCGTTCATTTCTTGGGGCACAACGACGCCACTTGTTAAAATATTGGTCTTCACTTGCATCTAATTTGTTGTTTTATGTCTTGTGTATTGCGATCTGTTTGAGTTTGCTTACTTAGAACTTTTTGCAATAAATCATTCGTCCAAGTCCCCAGATTCTCCTCAATATCACCAGATTAGGCAACAGAAGTAGCACAGACCAATAATCAATAAATATATAACCTCACTTCAGTATGATACTGATACTCTTTTGTACCGAAAATCAAACTGCAAAATGCGCAAGATCCGCTGAGGCATGCCGTCCGCAAGGTAGATACTGTGCCCGTCTGAAGCCTCTGTTTACGCCCTGTTCCTTATGCACTAAGGGAGCAGGGTAGTAAGTGGGCCTGTTGGTATGGCATGTTAAAGAAGAAATAATCAGCCAAAAAAGACGAACACACAAGGAGAGAACAACATAGGACAAAGGTTGGACTAACAACTGAATTCTTTATTGAGTACAGACCGCCGGGTAATCACTACGCATGCTCCAAGGCAAGACAGACGCTCAAACATGGTCATTCAAATAATGAAATTCTGTTTGAGTGTTTGAGTGTCTGCGGCCATCATGCTCTAGTCTGACATTCCTATCCCTCATGTAATACCCCATACCCGGGGTCTTTCAGGCAATAAATAAAGAAATAAAAGGTAACATTTGAGAGGGGGCGGGGGATTTGTGAATGGCCATGGCCAGATTTGAAGGTCATCTTAGTGTGGTCTATAGTCAAATTACCCTGGATATCGACTTTGGTCCAAATCAGAGGTGAAATTTATGGGCTCAGGAAGCCCAAATTCGGAGATGATCAATGCAAATTTTGAGGTCACCATCGTATTTCCCATAGTCTAATTAGCCTTTCATCGAGTTTGGTTTCAAACAGAGGTGAAATTCGGGGGGGGGGGGGGGGGGGGCGGCGGATAGGCCACACGCCGCAAGCTGGTTTTAGGTGCGTTGTGCGTACAGCGCGAGTTCACGAGTCACGACCAGAAATTGCCTCCAGCACAGCAGTGTGGTAAGTTCTAGAGATGCCGAAGACCATACCCCAAGACCCGCTACTCTTGTCTCAGCTAAAGTGGTCAGAAACAGAAGATATGCTGTGTCTTGAAGTTTCTGGTGAAACACGACGTGACCCACACTCTGTGCGCGGGCTTCTGATCATTGATGACATCGACAGTGGGGTGTTCAAGATATACTTTCGATTTGAGAAAGGTGACGTGCACAGGCTTCAGAAGGCCTCACTGATACCTGAAGCGGTGGTAACTCCAAAGAGGGTGGCAGTTCGCGGGGACGAGGCCCCGTGCATAACTCTGCGACGGCTTGCACATCCCAAACGGTTCTTCAATCTGGAACGCCTTTTCAGGCGACACAGCTCGGCCCTATCATCTGTGACCAACGCATTTCTCAGACAAATCGAATCGCGGTTTTTTTCGTTTGTGGGATGACCTGAACAACCATGCCTGGTTGATCTTGGACTCGCTGGAAGTGTTCTGTCAGGTAAGCCGTAAATAGGATACGAGTTTTTGGAGTCAAGATTTTCCGCATTTTTGTTCTTTTTCCAGGCCGTTCACAAAAAAGGAGCCCCGCATAAAAGCTGCTGGGTGTTCGTAGACGGCGCCGGCGCTATGCCGACCATCTAGGAACAAAAAGATTATTTTAGTGGCCACAAACGCGTGCACGCCCTGAAATACCATTCAATAACGTGCCCAAATGGAATTATCTGTCAGAGGAATCGTATCCTGGAAGCAAACATGATGCTGGTGAGTAACTAGCAGCGGTATGAACTATCCAGCACAGCCGCCTCAACAAAGCGTTGTTGCTCATTCTTTCCTCTATGCCTGGTGCTTGGAAACCGGCAAGGTGTAATGTCGTCTTATTATACAATTTATTTTCGGTCTTTCAGGTAACTTCGAAAACAGCAAAGCATATACAAAGCATATAAGGGGACCCTGCCTACCCTTTGCGGCCCCTTCTGCTGAAGCCCTATGGTGGTGTTTCCCTGATCCCTGAGCAGCAATCATTCAACAAAGCTATGAGCAGTGTGAGGCAGGCAGTGGAATGGGGCTTCGGTAAAATCGCGGGACTTTTGGCCTTTGTACACTTCAAAAAAAAATCAGAAGCTTTACCTCCAGAACCTGCCACGCATATACAATGCAAGTGCACTTCTCGCGAAATGCCATACCTGTTTGCACATCGCCCAAGTTTCTCAGTATTTTGGCTTTGAACCATCACCTCTAGATGATAACCTTGCCCCTCGATACTGCTTCACAACCGTATAATTGAGCAGCAGAAAGGAAACACGTACGTCGAAGAAACACACAGACAAGGACAGCTGCCTGGTGTTGTGAAGCTGTAATAAAGTGGATTGGTGAGCTAGTTGGTCACATGATCGTATAATTGAGAAGCAGAAAAGAAACAAGGACGTCGAAGAAACACACACACAAGGACGAGCATCATCCTTGTCTGTGTGCTTCTTCGACGTCCTTGTTTCCTTTCTGGTGTTCATTTATACGATCATGAACCAACTAGCTCACCAATCCACCTTATTAAAGCTTCACAACACCAGGCAGCTACCAAAATGAAGAGTTTATTCCAGAATTCTGCAAAAACGAAGCCTTGAATCAAAGTGACACAGAATTATTCGGTCATCGATATTACCTATGCTGTGCATTGAGATAGTTTTTTGTTTTGTTCATCAAACGTTTTGTGCACATGCAAGCAGTTTGTAATAAGGGAGTAATTACTCATTGGCATCCACCCAAGCGCAGCCATACGGCTACGAAGGAAAGCTATACAGCTTTCTCAGAAACTTCGTAGTTAAAGAAAAATTCGTCCTGGTCCGGGGTTCGAACCCGGGACCACCGCTTCACCGGCGCAGTCGCTCTACCAATTGAGCTAACCGGGACGGCAAGCTTATGGTAGGGCGAGAGCGAATTGATCAGTAACTCGAAGTGGGAAGTGTGTTGGTCAAATCTTTATGGGAATCCCTCAAGGTGGAGTAGATTTGTAATAAGGGAGTAATTACTCATTGGCATCCACCCAAGCGCAGCCATACGGCTACGAAGGAAAGCTATACAGCTTTCTCAGAAACTTCGTAGTTAAAGAAAAATCCGTCCTGGACCGGGGTTCGAACCCGGGACCACCGCTTCACCGGCGCAGTCGCTCTACCATTTACCAAGTCCCGGTTAGCTCAATTACCAAGCTCAATTACCAATTACCAATACCAAGTCCCGGTTAGCTCAAAGTCCCGTTTCAGCTCTAACATTTCGTATGGGTCAAGCAGTTCCACTTCGAAATCAGCTCACGATACCTGAGGTCCTTATCTAGCCTACCTTTGTTTTGTCTGTTGTGTTAGATTTTGGCAACTCTGGATACAAGTCGCGCTAACATATTCTTCACCTCTCACTAGGAGCGCTAAAATGCTCAGCACACTGATATGCAACTGTCCCCTCCGCTGTCACTTGATTCAGTCCGCACAGCGTGGGCACGCAGCAGCCTTGGGTACACCTCTGTACACGGTCATGCAGTGAACCCCCTTCCCCCCCCCTCCCGAGTGGCTCAGAGAAAGTGAAAACAACCTAGAACCCAGACAACGACATCAAAACTCGAGTGTTTCGTGTGTGTACACACGCGCCACTTGTACAAAGCCCAGTACACGAGCTTACGGGCCGTGCATGTGGCTTTACAGTTAACCGGTCGAAATGGAAGACACAAGAACACAAGACACAAGATGCAGGCATGACAAAAACTTACCATCTTTCTCACTAGCAATTCAAATCTACAAAGCTGGCGTGGCCGAATAGGAGCAGTCGCCAGCAACTTCTTCCTCCAAGTGACTCCCACCTCGTAGTTTATGTGCTGCCCTCCTCGTTGTTGAGTCGTCATGAGCCGTTCCTGGCCTCTTCCTATGCACGGCGCAGCCTGCACTTCTTGGAGTTATTCGCGGCTCGTACTGCACAGCCCGTGCGTAGTCAGAGAGATCCTGAAGAATTTGCTCCTTTTCTGTCTACTGCTCTTCGGTCCCAGATCTGGATAGGCCAGAAAATGCACGTCACATAAACACGTGCGCCAAAGCGCGGTATTTGCGCAGCGAAGAAACAAAAACACGCTCACTTTTTCAAGTTCTTTGCATCTTCCCGCCTAGAGTAGCCGATGAGATCTACTCGATGTTTTATACCGCAAAGCGTTAGCTGTCCGCCAACCACCCGGTTAACATTTGCGAGGGCGCTCACCCACTTCAGCTCGTCTCCGAGTGGCCTTGTCGCGGCCACTTCCCGCAGAAGGCAAAAACATTTGCTGTGGCTTAGATAAGGTTAAGCCTGGATAAGCGAAAAGCTCTCTCTGCTTTTGAGCCAAATTCCAAGCTACCACTTCTGAATCGGTGTTTCTATGCCGTCCGACTGTTGCTTCTTCTTCTCCTTCCATGGCGAGTGTCTGCGCCTGTTCTATAGGCAAGCTCGCCTTATATACCCCTCCTTTCAAATGTGCACTGCGCACGGCTGCGGCAAAAGGTCAAACGGTGGCGAGGATGATCGCCTCTTCTATGGCCGCCGTCGCCCCTCACGCGTTCTCGAAACGCCTTGCGAAAGAACCTTCTCCTCTTTGGACGGCGGCGGCGACCACGCGGCAGCGGCGAAGGGCAAAACGGTGGCGAGGAGGAGAAGCGGCGACGCTCAGACGACGGACTCAGCGCGCGGCGGCAACGACGCCTGCGGCAGCAGCGGCCACCTGCGCTCCGCGTGACGTCACTCGGTTTCGCTCATGCGCAGCTGTGGCTAAAATTGATCACGGCGCACGCCAGACCCGCTGTTGACGAGCCTAGTGAAACTTTTCGCTTCAAAATCTTCTTGCGCGCTAAAACATTTGCGCGGTTTCTTTGCTTGCAGGCGTGCTTGCGCCGCGTCCGTGTTCGATGAAGCCGGCACGCCAACATTCGCACTGAAGGCCGCCATATTAGGCGCTGACGACGCTCGCTCGCTGGGCGCTCTCGGCTGGTAAGACCAGACTAGCGAGTGGGCACGCAGCGTCGTAAACCCGCTGGCCGCCTGAGCGTTCTGCGCATGCGTAGCGGCGTCCCCTGTCGTCCACTCTGCTCCGCTGTCGCGCTCTGCTAAAAGTCTCTACTGATGCGCCTCTGAAGTTACTCTGAAGTTACTGAGAACTTTTTTTGCTCATATCAGCTAAAGGAGGCGTTCAGTTTCACTGGAGACTTGTAGCACAGCGAGTTTACTTTTCGCTCTGCTCGCAGTCCCCAGCGGAGCGTCGCGCGAGAAAACAGTTTTAGCCCTGCGGATTCCTGCCCTGCTCGCGCGGAGTGCTCTGCTGCCCCGCCTATTGGTCAAAGTTGGACTTAGCGTGAAATGAATGTGAATAACGCTTGCTATTATTGTGCTGCAAGTGTTTAATAAAGGTGGATTTTTTTGCGGAAGCAACACTACGCTAGGTGTGTGCGATTTCGCGGAGCCCCGGAGAGCCCCAACTGCGCATGCGCAAGCAGCGAGTGTGAGACAGTTACTGCGTAATTTCCTGTCCTCAAATACAATTTTCATTTTCTCCATTATGGCCCCTCTTTATTCTTTAACTCCTACTTCCTCCCTTCCTCTACAGTGCGGTTCAGGTGTCCACCGAGATGACAGAGAATTACTGCGGCATTTCCTTTGCTCAAAAAGCGTTGCGTTCAAAGGGCAAGGCATAGCGCCGAACGGGTGGTGGCGTTCCGTGGACTCCCTGGCAGCGCTACAACACGCTGTCGCGTTCCACTTCTAAAGGCGAAGCTTAAGCGTCATTAATTGGCAGTTAATTAATCTTTAGTAATTAATCAGTAATTAACAATTATTAGTAATTTGCAATTACTTAACTGTGGGTGACGTCATCCAGTGGTGACGTCACCAGTGCCACACAGGCAGTCAAAGTGGTGCAGTAAACGCTGCCGCCTCTACGCACTTTAGACAGTCAAAGTGCCCCTGAGATGCCGCCGCCGCTGCGATGCCGCGCCGTTGCTTCCGCAATTCTACTCGGGATGGCCATTGGTCAAACCACCGCCAATTTTTTAAGCTGCCACTGTCAGACGCTTAATTTTTTTTTAGTTGGGCAGGCCTTAAGTGTTTTGTAACGCCTTTTGCCTGCACCTCCTTGGCTTACGCTTTTGCCCTGCAGGCCAAAAATTCAACAACTTACGTGGGTTTCGTTTGAGCAGCAAGATACGTAAAGTTGCTCAGCCTTTTCAATCAGGATTGCTAAGAGGACTTGCAACTTGTTACTTGCGCCTATTAGGTTGGATGTTGCATACAGACCGAACCTTTCCACGTAGACGTCAATATTGCCAGAGCCTGGAGAGAACTCGGCCAAAGATAGGAGGGGGGTGGTCATCAATGATGTCCTCGCTTACCGTGGCGTCGTTGTCGTCTGTGTAGGCTCAATCAGTGATCGCATCCTCGTCAGCATTATTCTGACCGTGAAGTCAAGTATTTATGCGAACAGCAACACGAACACAACAGACAGAAACGATTCAGTGGTTTCGCCTTATAAAGGAAGCCTGGGTGTAACCCAAGCATGTCATTGGCAAGTGATAATAGCATGTCATAATAGCGATATAGGAATCAGATACGAGGCGTAGACCAAAATGGCTGAGGCTTAACTTGGTTAAGCCTGGAGAATGCGAAGCATCATCGTGTCGCGTAATTTGAAGGCGCACAACCACAGCGACGGCGCGAGGTGGGCCCCCGTTTCTCCACTGTCGTGACGTCATCGTGTCACGTGGTGTGACGTCATGTATCACGTGATTTGGAGGCGCACAACCACAGCGACGGCGCGAGGTGGGCCCCCGTTTCTCCACTGTCGTGACGTCATCGTGTCACGTGGTGTGACGTCATGTATCACGTGATTTGGAGGCGCACAACCACAGCGACGGCGCGAGGTGGGCCTCCGTTTCTCCACTGTCGTGACGTCATCGTGTCACGTGGTGTGACGTCATGTATCACGTGATTTGGAGGCGCATAACCACGGTGAAGAGCTGTAGTGGTAGCTAAAGTAGTATGCTTCGCATAATAAAGTGACAGCACGCTTGTTAAACGTTGGGCGCATGGCACTGTTCACAACAGCTTAATCCAGCGTAAATGTCGCGGTGGCAGACGCTTCGAGTGGATATACACTGTGTGTCCAAGTGATATACATCACTATATACCAGTTTGAAAGAACTATGTTTGTGTTGTGTCCCCTTATTGCTTTTGTGTGTGTGCGCCCCCTCCTAACGACCACTCGCATTCCCCTCCTAACGACAGTTCGCATCCTCCTCCTAACGACCACTCAATCCTCCTCTTAACGACCGCTTGCCCCTCGTCGCACGCTGTCGCCAGAGGCCCCCCCACGGTGCGCCCCCGCACCCTCCTCCTGTTCTGGGAAGCCACTCCCTCCCGTGGACGCTTCTCCACTCCCTCCTTTCTTCGGGCGGCCAGTTCGGCTCCTGCCTCGGTCGACGCTGGTCGCACCCTCATCGGCTTTAAATAAACGAAGTCTTAAAGTACCGTGTGCGTCTTTCGCTGCATTCAACACAGCGACCGGACACGACAGTGGCGACGAGAAAGTGGATTCGACCCGCGCTACGCAACGCTATTGACAAGCCATGGCTACGCGAGGGTTTCCCAATCAGATACCAGAGTTCAACGGCTCATCGTGGTCAACGTGGGTTGGACGCCTTCAGTTCTACTTTGAAGCTAACAACATCACAGACCCAGCCTTGAAGAGGGCCAACCTGCTGACGCTGTGCGGGGAGCAGACCTACGATACTGTCTGCGCCCTTATTCAGCCAAGCACACCAGCGGCAGTGTCTTACGACGACATCGTAAAAGCGCTGCAAAAGCACTACGACCCAAGGCCATCCGAGGTCTACAGCCGGGCTCGCTTCCAACGACGAGATCAACTGGGAGGAGAAACTGTGAGCGCCTACGTAGCCGCGCTCAAGAAGCTCGCTGCCGACTGCAATTTTGGAACGCTGTCGACAACAGCTACCGGGCAGGAGGGAGACGCAGCTTCTTCTGCTAACACCACCATGCTTCCCTTGGACGTGATGTTACGCGACAGATTTGTGTGCGGACTGAGTGACGAGTCACTGCAGCAGCGCCTGTTCGCTGAGAAGGACCTCACATTCAGCAAAGCTTACGACATCGCCGTTCGAGCGGAGAGCGCCGGTCACCAGCAGAGAGGGATTCGCCGGAACACCGAGCCGGTACACCAGACAAGCAACCAGGTGCGCAAGCCTTCTGTTGTTGTAAAATCGGTCAAAAAGGCACAACGCTGCTGGCGGTGTGACGACCAACACAACCCCCAGGGATGTCGATTCCAGTCAGCCACGTGTAATTTTTGCCACAAGCGAGGGCATATCGAAAGAGCATGCATTACGAAACGGAGACTTGCCAAGATAAAGTCACCTTCCCAGCCTAATCACAGCGTCAACGCCTCAGAGAATACGCCGCTATCTGATCTCCATGGAACAACATCAGCAACACCATCTGTGTTGTACGACCTGAACACCATGAATCTCGGCACGCGACCGAAGATTTTTACAGAAGTAAGCGTACATCACCAGCTGATTAAGTTCGAGGTGGACTCCGGCGCAGCCTGTACTCTGATCAGTGAGGACACGTTCCGAACTTCATGGCCATCTGACGCACCAGCCCTGCAACAAGACGACACGCACCTGCGCACGTGGTCAGGACAGAATCTGCCACTATTGGGCTCTGCCAACGTGCAGGTTAACTACAACGGCCAGACCCATACGCTACCTCTGCTTGTTGTGAAGGGCACAGGATCAAGCCTTCTAGGGAGAAACTGGTTTTCTCCACTAGGCGTGATGATATGCGGCATACACCAGACGCCGAGCCAGAACATGGTTGGTAAACATCAAAACGCCGATGCGCTAAGCCGTCTGCCACTAGACGCAACTGTTGACGAACCATTTCCACCAGGAGACGTTCTGATGTTCGAAGCACTGCCAGAACCTCCGCTTACAGCAGGCACAGTTGCAGCATCTACGCAGAAGTGCGCAGCTCTCCGGCTAGTTTACACAGCTGTTCAACAAGGCAACGTGCATAAACTCAAAGGGGACAACTTCGACGCTTACCGCAGGCGAGCTACAGAGTTGAGCACCCATCGCGGCTGCATCATATTTGGGTCCCGAGTTGTGATGCCGAGAGAACTACGCGCACAAGCTATGTCTCTCATCCACGCCGGACATCGGGGCATCGTTGCAATGAAAAAGTGTGCCAGAAGCTACATGTCGTGGCCTGGCATTGACAACGACATCGAAACAGTGGTGCGAGAATGCAAGCCTTGCCAGAGCAGCCGGAGCGCCCCGCCGAAAGCTCCTGTCCCAGAATGGGAAAAGCCAGACACACCATGGCACACACTGCACATTGATTTTGCAGGACCAATTGAGGGCTGCACTTTCCTTGTGGTCGTAGATGCCTACACAAAGTGGCTTGAGATAAGGCAAATGGGACAGACGACTTCGGCAGCAGTCATTGACAACCTCCGATCACTATTTGCAACGTTCGGCCTGCCACGCAAGGTAGTATCTGACAACGGAACACCGTTTTGTGTCTGCGGAGATTCTCAAGTTTTATCGCGACAACGGGATCTCCTCAGTTACATCGGCCCCCTACCACCCAGCGACAAACGGACAAGCCGAGCGCTACGTAGCCGAGCTAAAACGCGCCCTTGAAAGAGATCAGACAGGCTCGCTGCAGCGCCGCCTTGCGCGCTTTCTCTTCAAGCAGCACACGACGGTTCAGAGCACAACAGGCGAGACCCCCTCGAAAATGATGTTCGAGCGTGAAATGCGAACCCAGCTCACAGCCATCCTCCCCGAGCCAAAGGCAGAGACGTTCCGGGAAGAAAAAGCAATTCCGCGCTGCGGCACGCTTAATGAGGGGCAGCGCGTCCTCGCCCGACAGTTTCTGAAAAAGCCACGCTGGGAGGAAGCTACAATTGTCAGACGCATAGGCCTGCGCTCTTGGCTCGTCAACATACATGGCACAGTAGCACGCCGACATCTCAACCAGCTGCGTAGATTTACGACGCCGTCTGAGAGCTGTCCGCCAGCGGAGAGAACACGTGCACCATTTTCCCACATAGCCTGGCACCTCTTCCCGGAAGAAGAGACTTCGCCCAGGACAGACCCAGGAGACACAGCGAACAACAGCCAGCCTACAAGTGTTTCTCCCCCGAGCGCACAAAGCCAGCGCGCCTCCACGCGTGAGCGCCGACCCCCTGCACGATACCAGGCAACTTTCTAAGGGGGAAGGAAGTGTTGTGTCCCCTTATTGCTTTTGTGTGTGTGCGCCCCCTCCTAACGACCACTCGCATTCCCCTCCTAACGACAGTTCGCATCCTCCTCCTAACGACCACTCAATCCTCCTCTTAACGACCGCTTGCCCCTCGTCGCACGCTGTCGCCAGAGGCCCCCCCACGGTGCGCCCCCGCACCCTCCTCCTGTTCTGGGAAGCCACTCCCTCCCGTGGACGCTTCTCCACTCCCTCCTTTCTTCGGGCGGCCAGTTCGGCTCCTGCCTCGGTCGACGCTGGTCGCACCCTCATCGGCTTTAAATAAACGAAGTCTTAAAGTACCGTGTGCGTCTTTCGCTGCATTCAACACAGCGACTGGACACGACAGTTTGTTCATGTTAACTTTAGGCAGCGTAAGTGTAGCTGTGGTATACGCGTGGAGTGACTGCATTTCACTGGATGCCTACCCTATTGAAAAAACTCTGTGTGAGTTTGCACGAGAACAGTGATTTTTGTACGATCACGCTCATTTTGCACACGAATGCGCAGAAATTGTGCGTTACCTGTACGCATCCTGTGCGTCCTGTGTGTACATATGCGCGTACTGTGAGCTGATAGACGTTCACGCACACTCTTTGCGTGTAAGAAATCGTGGACTCTCGTGGAGAACTCTCTGTACGTGGACATCTGCGTGCTGAGAGGGGGCTTGCCGAAGCTGTGCGTGCTTATGTGCATACTGAGCAAGCTCAGTGAGGCTGCGTGTGGCCATGCGTGCGTTTGCTTGCTTAGTAGCAACTTGTCGAGACTGTAAAGGCCCATTTAGGGTGAAAGCAAACAAAGTTCGAGCATTCAGTTAATGATTACTTCTCAATAATGAGCAATAAGCTCACGTTTTGCTGTTTTATAATTTTCGTCTTGGCGTAAGTACCCATTAATCATTTTCAACTTCAGCAAACAAATAACAAAAAAATTATCTTTTAGTGCAAAATGGTTCCCTTCGATACTGCAGGGACCTGTACATGACAACATGCACACTGAGGAAGAACTTGTCAACATTGCAAGTTCATTGTAAAATAATGTAAAAAACAAGCTGCTAATGACTCTTACAGCATCCTTCAGTTCTTCCTTTAACCAATTCTGAAAGTTACAGATATCTTATAGATGCATGATGAAAGCCATCCAGAGCACTTATGTTGTTGCCTGTCATGCAGACAGCCATATTTCGAAATCAGAAGCAACACAACCATTTGTTGCTTGCACTCGAAAGGAGTCAATCAATGGAATAACTCTGAAAGGGCAACAGTATTTGTTAGGTGCAACAAACAAGCTTGGGGATATAATCAGGTTCAATCAAACATGACGTGCAGAAAGCGAATTGTGAGCTGTAACAGGAATGTTACGAGGCAATTTCCAAAGTCATTAGCATAAATTTACATACACGTAAAAAGGCCATGTAAGCCTACACGAAAAGACAGTTTTGAATTCACAGTTGGTGTCAAAAGTTCAGAAATTAGTGCCCTCTCTCAATTTCAGTGACGAATCACAGATCGATTAATTAATTCCCAGTATGGCTCCAGAACAAATCCAATGAATTTCAAATGTGCGAAGTATATATAACACACATGTTGCCTGATTAGCACCAGCATTGCATGATGCATGACGAAGTATCACACTCTTCATTCTTCTTCAATCTGTTTTGAAATTTGCACTACCACAAAGACCATCTGGATGGACTATGATTCCATCATATTGCTGAGAGTCACATTCGGAGACCAAGAGCAACACAACAGTGTGCTGCACATGAGTGGATATAATGCACTGGGACAACTGTTCACAGTAAGGAACGCTTGTAAGGCGTCAGGTATTTGCTTGGGGAATGTAATCGAGTTCAGTCATGTTTCATGTGTAGAAAGGAAGATAAAAGTTGTAGCAGAACTATGAAATCCAACATCCAATACTGAACTTCCCCAGGTGATCTACACACACATAAAAAGCACGAAAGGATAAGCTCAGCGGTACTGTTAAGTTTGATGCCCTTTGAGGTTTGACTTGCGCGTCTGTATGCAACCATCAGATACCATCTTGAAGTTACCAGAATGCCCAAAACAACTTTGTTGAACTGTTCTACTCTAAACTGAAATACTTTTCCTTAAAACATTTTTTTTTGCGACATGCTGTGTAGCTAATTATAAAATAAAGAAAAGAAGCTGATAAAATTTTCTCATCTCAAACATACTGATAAGTACACAAATCTGAGTGCTTTCAAGAGAGGTGACGCACCCGGTATTCAGTGTCCAGAAGCATACATAATGCTGCAGAATCCTATAGCAAGAAAATTTCTTTTAGTTGACAGATGGCTATGTCTGGTTACAAAGTCAATACCAAGTAAGGCGCATATCCTAACCTGCAATTACATGAAGCTGCACGTGCTTCATAGGCTGTAACTCCGCCAATAACTGCTACATATTTCCCACCTCTAGCACGAGTGCGGAATCAATATACAGCATGGAAACAGCAGTTTTGTTGCTTTAGCTTCTTTACTATGCTGTTTAGGCAAGAGACGAGTTGAAATATTTGCATGGGCAGTTCTCGATTGAAGTAACGTAAAAAACATCCGCACTCCTTTCTGCTGAGGCGACTGGTGGACCACTTTTGCATGTCGCATCTCGTATGACTTGCTAAGGGTCCAGACTGACACACGCACTTCGTCAAACCTTCACACAAAACACTCTTCGCTTTTGCTATAAGCTCCGGCCACAGGCAGTAAGTGTCCCGTCACCGTTCACATCGCAAAAGAAGGCAGCGCTCGCAGGCGGTCAGTTTGAGCTGACAGCGACAGGCGTTGCAGGCACACCGCCGACTAAGTTTCCAAGGAAGCCACACTGTAGAAGGGCGCCGTCTTGTAATCGAAACACACCACAGAAACAATGGCCACTGTCGCTGCTTATGAGCCAGGCATTTTTGCAACGAAGTTAGTAGTGCAATAGGCCGAAAGGTTCGACTCATCAAACGACGGCACCGCACTGCTGACCTCATTATCGTTGTCGACCAGACATCCATAGCACGTATGCCCCGACGGATCGCTTAATTGGGAGCTGCTACTACTCTTGGATGAGAGCGCGCCCACCGGCAGCACACACCGGTAATCCTTCTTCTTTTGCGATTCCAGCACAGTAACAGCGGCGCGCAAGACCGCCCAGCAGCAGCACGAGAAAACAAGCGAAGCTCACGGCGGTGATCTCAGAAACCATGCAGCATGTCGCAACGTTGGCATGTCGGATAGGCTTTGGATTTGACGCGCTAGACCATGCCCACTCACGCACGCACGCACGAATGTACCGACACGCATATTAATGCGTCCATGCGTCACAAATTTCTCAAGTTTTTAATGCTAATATGTGCATAAGAACTTAATTATTTTTGTAACGAAAGTTTCATTTGGTTTTAGTCCTTTGCTATCGCACTGCCCAAAAGCATAGAGCCCGAAAGAGACGACCTGGAGGATTGTCTGGAGGCGATGCCTTTCTAAACGGGCCGAAGGAAGCCGGAACTGGCCGAAGCGCTAGCCAACGAACGCAGCGTCTGGGGAGGGACAGCATGGCGGTCAGCGTTACTACGTTTTTCGTGGTCCTTTGTGGTGCCGAGGGCATGAACCATCGCTGGCATGAGCATTTGTCACTCTTCCGATATGTGATGTGCCGACAGCAGTGAAATTCGCTGGTGCGATGTACGAAAACGTGGTAAGGTGCTGAGTAAACCTGTGTTTATAGCGTGCGTCAGCGGGCTCGACGGATAGCGCGTCGTCCTTTGCGCGCCTTCACTGGAAACGCTATGCTGACGGTGGGGCTCATTTCCTCCATGGCGGAGCAGCTGGTGGGAGACCACTACCCGGGTGACATCTCGCATCTTGGGGGTAAGTTAATTTTCTTCGAACCTGTTCATTATTTCAAAGCCTTTGCGCACAACTGGCCACGTCAACACAGCTAGTACAGAGACGCGAAGACGCAGTGCCTATCGCGGCAGCACGCAGCGCTGAAAGGTTGTTTGCTGGCGGCACACGGGAATGAATGCGCGTGTAGTGTCAGTGGTCACACGGTCATGGTCAGTATGCCATGCAAATATGCACAGCTGATCCGATCGTGGGGTGCACGATATCGGCGCCGTACTGCCGCCGTACTGCCATTCATCTCTCGCCGAGAATGGAATATGTGCCCACCAATAGATCTTCGGCCCGGGCTTTACATTCTCGCCGCATGTTACGCTGTAATTGAAGTAACAGCGCTCGAGCAGTTTAACTACGTAGACTGCGATTCAGCTGTATGCGTTAGGATTGAGCTTCCTCCTCTTTCACTTGTATTTCACTTGTACTTTTATAAATTGTGTATTTAAGGTACGAAGCTCCATATGATCCAGCTGCGTTCGTACTTATAGCCGAGCCAGTGTAGTCGAGCCTTGAATAGCAGAACGGTGAGATAAAAACAAATTGCTCTGAAGTTTTTTGCCTCTATTTTGGCATTCGCTTTTTCATACTTTGGCTCGGGGCTGAAATGGTACAAACAACTGCTAAATGCACACAGGTGCCCTAGCTCCATTTGCCCTAAATCCCGAAGTTGCAGTGATATTTAAGGGTAATTGAGCCTTTAATATGTACGAAGAATAAACTTGATTGTTTCATGATTATAACCAATGGCGCAAATAAATCTGACTTTGACTTAAATATGCTGAGGTACCTCTCCAATACCTTATTTGATGTTAAAGGAAAAAGTGTGGTTTTTCTTCAATTGGCACTATTAATTCATCATACCTGTGAGAATGTGAAATCAGTGCTAATCATGCCAGATTTCAAATTGAAGGACGCATGCAGAATTTGAAGCAAACCAGCCTTCTACTGAAAATATCGTTCTGCTGTGGGTCTGTTCTTTTGAATGGTGGCATGTATTGTAGAAACGATGCTGGATATCGATATGCAAGTGATGTCTCGTCTGAGGCTAGCTTGTGAATGACTGCCGTGGTTATGAATTTCTTGTTGCCTGGCCCACTTCGAATTGTGGTTAAACAGTTGTGTTCCATTCTGCGACCGGCTCCTTTTTGTGCCTTGCACTTTGCCTTACATGCTTGATTCTAGTCCATTTTTTGCACTGTGCTGCTGTTAAATGTGTCTTTTTACCTTGCAGCAATCTCCACATAGCTTTACCAGCAATGCCTCTTCCAAGCTGTCCAGTATAGCTGTGCCAGCCTTTCACTTGGTGCTAGGATGCCCAGCAAGCAAGCAGGCTTTTGAGGTAAACACTGAAGACATCTTCCGACACAAGTAGCTTTTATTTTCCTAGTCCACTGCTACTTGTGTGACCCCTCGTTATGTTGATTTTGGCAAGTTTGGTTGCCTATTAAGGGCTCTCTTTTGTTTTTCACCTGCTGCTGTGGCCTACTGCATTGGTGTTCGGCTACTGAGCCCAAAGACGCGGGATTGAATTGTGATGGCTTCGTTTCGACAAGGCGAAATGCATATTTGCTCGTGTGTTATGCAATGTCAGTGCATGTTAAAGAATCTTTGGTGGTCGAAATTTATGCACAGCCCTCCTCTATGAATGGAGCTATTGTTCAACTTTGAGGCATTAAAGGGACACTGATGGCAAGCTGAAGTTGACCTGTGATGATGAAGTTCCGCATCCTAACCACAAAGACGACACTTTTTCTGAAAGTGGAGCTTTATAAGCCAGAGAAAGCAAAACATACAATTTTCATCAGCACCGGCTGATTTCGGAAGCAAATTGCGATGCGCTGACTCCGTTTTTTTTTGGCACAGATTCCAGAGGCTAGGCTGAACTGCCATTCACCTCAGAGCGGTTATCATGGAGTCCTTTGTGTAGACTTCATGAGTTCAAATCGAGTGGCGGGAAAATTTTTAAATGTAATTTTTGCGCCAATCATTGTGTTGATGGCCTTTGCGCTGCTGTTAAAATCCGGGATAGCAGTATGGTATCCCATAAAACTAGGTTCAGGACTTGCAGGAAGTGGTTTATCACATTCCGCTAGCTTGTGCAAGAAACTACTTCAGGGATATGTGCAGGTGTCTTTAATGTGTTCCTGAGTGAGCACTAACTCGTTAGGGGGAAGGCAGCTTCTAATCTGGCACTACAGTGCCAATGTCGTGAGTGTAAATCATAAGATGACCCATCAGTGTGTACACCTGATTTCTGTGACACTTCAGTGGTGTATAGAAGTGGTAAACAAATCTGTAAGGTATTTGATGCATATCTCCAAGGGAAGGGCTGTATGAGTAGCGAAGCCATTAGTCAATCTTCAACAGAAAGAATTTTCTCTTTTAGATGACGTGCTTGTATATCAGTGACAGTTATTTGTTGTCCTGCCTTTCACCGGTGTGGGTCATGTATGGCGCATCTTCATGCGAGCCTTCTTTTCCTTTACAAAAAATTCAATTGATAGTCGAACCTGTTTTCTTCTCTTTTCCTGTGTTGCATCTTTTGGCTGGTTTTAAATCTGTAACTGAGCTCAGACCGTGATAATTACAGCCGGTAAACAGGGCTACTGAATGTGAGCTTGGCATACATGCGTACTGTATGTGTGAAAGTGCAGTTTACAATATTCAGAAATGCTTGATAGCCTTACAAGAATCTAAAATTTTGTTGGAATTCCTATTTGTTCTCTGTTCAAGTGTCGAGAGTTTTTCTGCTTCATCGTGTGATTAGAGCCACTTTGGTACTTAAGCTGAAATCTTTTCTTTAGCCTGCATGTTTCTCACTTTTGGGGCAGAAACGTGGAGGCTAATGAAGAGTATAGACACCTAACCTTGGTGGCATGTTTTCTTCTCTATAATGATGCGGAAGACACTACTATGCATGAATCACCATCTGGTATTCGCGTGAGACCGCTAAATAATTTATAATCAACTTTTTCTGCCATCCTGTTTCGGTGAACAATTTGACTATGGCTATGACATCAAAGAGAGGTTATAGGTCACGTGAGGCGTGGAAAAACTGCACTTATAATCGCTGCTTCATCATTTTAATTCGCTACAGCGTACGCCAGCATACCTTAAGAGCCAGAAGTACCAATTGTATTGCAGTTTTTCATGCCTCACATGACCAATAACCTCGCTTTGACGTCACAGCCATCATTCAGCTGTCGAAACCGAAACAAATGCAGCAGGAGAAAGAAATTTGATTATAAATTATTTAGCGGTCATAGGAGGATGCCGTGTGGTAATCCGTGTATAATACTTTATGCCTGATTACAAAGAAAAAAACACGTGCCAAACGATAAGGACAGCAAAGTGAGCTATGGAAAGAAAAATGATAAGTCTAACATTAAGAGACCAAAAGGGGGCGGAGTGGGTGAGGGAACAAACGCGGGTTAATGACATGCTACTTGAAATTAAGAGGAAGAAGTGGGCCTGGGCGGGGCTTGTAATGGGAAGGCAACATAACCGCTGGTCCTTAAGGGTAATGGAGTGGATTCCAAAAGAATGCAAGCACAGCAGGGGGCGGCAGAAAGTTAGATGGGCGGATGAGATTAAGAAGTTCGCGGGGATATGGTGGCCACACCTAGCAAAGGACAGGGTTAATGTGGAGACATGGGTGAGTCCTTTGCCCTGCAGTGGGCCTAGTCAGGCTGATGATGATGGTATGTGTCGCACCTGCTGCTTCGTGCTATCAGCTGGCCCATGCTTGGCCGACCAGACTAGCCAAATTTGTGATGTGGGTTTTCTATTGCACCTGCATTTGTGTACACAGAGGACTTGAATGGTAGCAGGCGATGCTGTGCATGTGTTCACGCCACAGCACACATGACCCACACTGAAAGCTTCTCTGCCTTTAGTAAGACAGCTGCATCAGTCTGGGGCATAACGTATCCCAGTGCTAGAGTATGAGTAAATTGCTCTGGAATTTTAATCTGGTATCAGGTAGCATAGCGCAAAAGAAGGCTAGCGCGGCTGCCTAATATTCTCTTGGGTAGCTGTGTTGGATTTTCAGTGCCTGTTAGTGTAATCCGTGAAAGTTCACTGTAACCCATTCGTTTCGATGTAAATTAGGAAGTCCTTAGAGCCCTGTACTTTTTAATGATAATAACAAGGTAATGCAGTAATTCAATTGTACCTGTTCTCTTTCAACACAGTAAAGTGCTGCTGGGTCGAGATCACAGTTTTACTTTGTAGGTGTGCTCAGGCTGTCATCATCATCATCATCAGCAGCAGCAGCCTGACTACACCCACTGCAGGGCAAAGGACTCTCCCATGTCTAACCCTGTCCTTTGCCACTTGCGGCCACTGTATCCCCACAAACTTCTTAATCTCATCCACCCACCATTTTTTCCTGTGTGTGTGTCTTTTCGCCATTCTGAAATTCTATCATACAAATGGATTGATGCATGTAGTGTCAGGTGTGTAATGTGATACCACCAGCTCACCCCAAGCTGTGCTCAGATTTGCCTCATTGCTGCTGGAGCAATAAGGCAGGCTTGAGGCTGAGTGGTGCAAAAACATGATTTTTCAAGAATGTCTTTGTGGAAATTGCAATTAATCATGTGAATTTGCTTTCATTTTAGGAGCTGCACACAAGCTGTGCGCCTTTCCATGCTGATCATGCTGGCCAGGTACGCTTATGGTTACATTACTAGGTTGTTTTCATAATGGCAGTTGTGGATTTCTGTGTGGTTTTAAAACATAAATTGTATAAGTATTTGGCCTGCCACAAACGTATAGTGGTGCATTCAAGGCCAGTGTTACAAAGGGATGTTTTGATTGCTGCAAGAACTTGAAGGCCCCTGTGTGGTCACTGTGGAAGGCCCCCTCCCTACTTAGGAATTGCTATTTTGGTTACTCAGTCAATTGGCAGAGGAATAGTGTATAGAGATAAGGGATGGAAGAATGCTTCCAACTAAAGAAAAAAATCCAGCAAGCAGTCATAGAAGCAGAAGTACAAAAATGGCAAGGCTTTCTCTAATTTACATAGAATCTTTTTCACTTAGACTTCTTATTGCATACAACGGCTGATGCTTGGCTTACACACATATTTTCTTTAGGTATGCAGTAGGTCTCACATTCTTGTATGATATGGTCACGGTGCCAAAAAATGATGGTGGTGTTAGAAAACTCGGAATATAGAGGAATTTTATTGCTGACCTTATGGAGAACTATGGTATTTAAGGCAGACAGCTGGGCTAGTTGGTGTTTAGATTGAGAGGACATAGTAGTAGCGCTTAAAAAACAAGGACGACAGGGTAGAGAAAGACAGCACAGGCGCTAGACATCAACTGTGCTGTCTTTCTCTACCCTGTCGTCCTTGTTTTTTAAGCGCTAGTACTATGTCCTCTCAATCAGAACTATGGTAGCTGTGCAGTCGTTATAAATATCTTCCAATATTTTCACATAACACTCTTCTACACCCTGATTCCACAATGCCTGCATGACAGCTGTGGTTCCACCGAGTCAATTGCTGTCTGGTAGTCAATGGAGGCTATATATAGGGGCTGGTTGTATTCTGCCCATTTCTCTATCACCTGATTGATTGCATGAATGTGGTCTCTTGTTGAGTATCCTTTACGAAAGCCTGCCTGATCATTTGGTTGATTGAATTCGAAGGTTGTCCTGACTCTATTAGTGATTGCCTTAGTAAATACCTTGTAGACAATGGATAGTAAGCTGATCGGTCTGTAAATCTTCAAGTCCTTGACATCTTCTTTCTTATGAATTAAAATAATGTTCGCATTCTTCCAAGCTCCTGATATGCTCGTGGTCACGAGGCAAGCGTGTACAGGGTGGCTAGTTTCTCTAGCACAATCTCTCCTCCGTCCTTCAACAAATCTGCTGTTATCTGATCCTCACCAGCTGCTTTACCCCTTTGCATTGCTCCTGAGGCTTTCTTTACTTCCTCCCTCGTTACTGGCGGGATGTCCCATTGCTATGCTCTACTGCCTCTCTCCGTAACGTTCTGGTTACATTCACTACTGTAGAGATTTGTGCAGAACTCTTCGGCTACTTTAACTATCTTATCCATATTGCTTATGACATTGCCCTCTTTGTCTTTTAGCGCATACATCTGGTTTTTACCTGTGATTAGTTTTCTCTTCACTGATTTTAGGCTACCTCCATGCTTTAGAGCATGCTAGGTTTTCTCTATGTTAAACTTTCTTATGTTGGCTACCTTGCACTTATAAATAACTTCGATAGCTCTCCTAGTTCTATTCTATCTCTGAAGTTAGACGTCCTCATGCTTTGGCGTTTCTTCATCAGACCTTTCGTCTCCTGAGATACCTTGCAGGTATCCTCTCGAATGATCTGACCACCTACTTCTGCAGCACGCTTCAATGAATTTAAATATGTATTTAAAGATAACAGTTGAGGTGGGAGATTGAGCTTTGAGATTTGCACTTCAACTCGGGAGTGATGCCACTGCTACACAGAATACTTGATCGCCATAGAGATATTTCATCATCTCGCACCAAGCTGCTGTGGAGCCACTGTCACAGTTGATAATTTTGCTGGGAAGCTGTTGTAGCGCTCACACAGTTTTGAAAAGGTGGTATTCATGGTTTTTGTGCTATTGGCAACAATGGTAATATGCTTGCTGCAGTGTTTTGTGGCCAGCCTTTTTTTTTTTAGTCAAATAAGTTGTAAATTTCATGTTGAGTATTCTTTCAGCGATTAAATTGCTTTGATTTTATTGCTTAGTGTATAGTTGCGAGTGCTCCATGTCTGAGTGCAAATTTCTACCACTGAAAAGCCTTCAAAATCTTAATAGATGTCCACACTGTTCTAGGGACTCAGTGGCTATTGGAAATGCCCATTTAGCTGTATTCAAGTGCCACTGAGTTAATAGCCATTTGAAAGCCTTCAAAATGCCTGTGTGACACGGTTATTAGATTTTGTGCAGGTTTGATGCTGAGCAGTCTGCGTGCTTGAGTCGGGTTTTCCAGTGTCTGTATTTCAAACCTGAAACTTTTCGAAATCATCGTTAGTTCATTAATGGAAGAAGTACTTGTGCCCTTTTCTGGAATTTCCAGACAACAGATTAACTGAATTTTTTTGCATATACTCCTACCTTTTTGCAGGTGCTGCATAGTGAGAACCTGTATCAAGACGCCAACCTGCTGGACTTGGAGAAACTGAAGAAATTGTTTAGCCACTGTGTGGCACCCATCATGAGGGATGTGGCATTAATAAAGCCAGTTAAGGTGACCTTATCTATGTCCTTTTGCAAGCATGCTCCACACATGAGAGCCATCCCACGAAGCACCGTTTCTGCAAAGCTTGTTATCTCACAACATGCATGCTGAATGAGGCAGTGACAGACAGATGAGGAGGCCTTAATGCAGTACATTAGCGTACCGTGTTGAGCAGTGATGTAGGAGCCTTGCAGCCATGCAAGGTATTATCGGCATCATGATGGTAACTCCATTAGACACTGTCTAGTGCTCTGTGAGCCAGACTCGCCTCTTGAACATTCTGGGACTCACCCTTGGCTCTCGGACATTCTGGAAGCCTCACCCGGCTTGCGCATATTACGCGAGGATGTCTCCTGCTGTACGAGCCTTACGCGGCTTGCGCACTTATGTGAGAGATGTCTCGCGTTTGCGAGCTTGCTCAGCTTGCGCAAATTATGTGAAATATGTCTCGCGTTCTGCGACCTCGTTCAATCGTCGCATTTTGCGTGGCAATAAACACGCAAAGATAGGCACGCAGAATTCACGCTCAATATTTTCAATAGGGTAGTGACAGCTAATTTTCTTCATATTAACTTTAGACAGCTTTAATGTCGCTAGGGCCGCCGCTTGGAGTCGATATGCTTTATTTCACCTTTATGTGCTCTATTTAATATGCTCTATATACCCTAGTTCTCTTTTATTATTTTTTTTTTATGTCAGTTATACAAATATACATTGCCTTTGAAGTGAAGCTTCATACTTTCAGAACCTGTCCTAGGAGAAATTAAGTTGTTCTTCGCGAAGGGGCGATATCATATGTGGACTGCGAAATGAGAAAACTGCTTTGAAAACTTTTGCTTCCATATAACTTTGGGCGCTAAGCCTGCTTATCGCCACCAGTTGGATCCGCCTGCCACGAACCCCCCGCTTTGTCTATAAATGTGGTGTTGGTTTATGCAAAGGATTTACTAGAACACACACTGCATTCTGCTTCGATCCCACAGCATGAGATAATTTTGTTTATACTCCTTTTATGCACCACACTGCAAACTATCTCCCCGCATAAAATTGCCAATTGAATGATAATAACTTCATCATCATTATCAGCCTCAGTACATCCACTGCAGTACAAATGGCTCTCCAATACCTATCCAATTAATCCTGTCGTGTGCCAGCTGCGGCTGCCTCATCCCCGCAAACATCGTTATCTCATCCGCCCACCTAACATTCTGCCGCCCCTTGCAACGCTTGCCTTCTCTTGGTATCCAGTCCTTTAACGATCACCGGTTACCTAGCATTCGCATTACAAGGCTGTTTCTTCTTCTTAATTTAGACTAGCATATTATTAATGCGCGTTTGTTCTCTGACAAACTCTGCCCTCTCCCTATTGCTAAACGTTACAACTATCACTTTAGTTTCCATACTTCGCTGCATTGTCCTAGTCTAACTAGAACCAGCAAGACTTTGATTTGAGCTAGCTGGTTGTAGCATGACATGGTTTACGCAAAAAGCGTACTGGCGCTAAAAGACGGAGACAAGACACACAAGTTGGCGCCAGTCCTGTCTTGTGTGTGGTGTCTCCGTCTTTTAGCGCCGGTCCGCTCTTTGCGTAAACCATGTCATGCTAACTAGAACCCTTTTCGTTGGTCTACACGTTTCTGCCACCTCGGTGAGTACCATAACACTGAGCTGTTATATACTTTTCTCTTGTGAGATACAGCTCAACTGTCATTCATGATTCGAGAGAACTAGGCAAATGCCCTCCACCACACTCTTATTCTTCTATTTATCTCGCTCTCGTGATTTGGATCTGCGGTCACACATGCCCGAAGTTAACGTAATCCCTTTCTGCTTACAGCACCTCACTATATAAAGGGAAGAGCTGTTCCCTTGCGAGACTGCTGAACATTACTTTTTTTCTGCATATTAATTTTTAGACCCACCTTTCTGCATCGTCAATCTAAGTCATTGGTCATGCTTAGCAATTCATCTCCGGAGTGACTTAATAAGGCAATCTCATCAGCGAATCGAAAAGTACTTAAGTATTTTCATTAACTCTTATCCCTAACTGCTCCCAATCCAGGCCTCTGAATACGTCTTGTAAAGAGATCGTGAGCTCGTGCGTTCCTGCCCGACACAATTCCTTATTGTAATTTTATTGCTGAGTGCACGAAGGACTACGGTGGCTGTGGACCTGATACAGATATCTTCCGTAATGCTTGCATTCCGTAATGTCTGTATGTCTACTCAGGTTTCCGCTGAATCAAAACTTTTTCGCAGTCTATGAAGGCTACATGTGGGGTCATTTTTTTATATTCTGCGCATTTGTCTATTGTCAGATTGAGAGTTTGAATATAGACTTTTGACGAACAGCCCATATAGGAAAGCCTGCCTGGTCATTTCGTTGATTGAAGTCTTAGGTGGTTCTGAGTTTATTCGCGCTTTGATAAATATATTTTATTCAATGGACAGTAAGCTTATCGGTCCGTAATTTTTCAATTTCTTGACTTCCTCTTTCTTATGGATTACGATAATGTCATCGTTTTTCAAGCTTCCGGTATTCTCGAGGCGATAAGGCATTTCCTGTACAGTGTGGCTATTTTTCTAACACAATCTTACACCATCCTTGAACGAATCTGTTGTTACCTGATCCTCACCAGCTTCTTGCACCGTTTGCATTTTTTCTAACGCTTCCTTTCCTTCCTCTTAATTTACTGGCGGGATGCCCCATTGCTGTGATCTACTGGTTCTGTCGTTAACGTGCTGATTTCATCCGCTGCTGTATAGATTTCTGTAGAACTCTTCAGCTACTTTACCTATCTTATACATATTGCTAATGACGTTGCCCTCTTTGTCTCTCTACGCCTAAATCGATTTTTGCCAATCCTTAGTTTTCTCTTCACCGCATTTAGACTACCTCTGTTCTGTAGAGCATACTAGATCCTCTGCATATTACACCTCAAGTCGCTTATCTGCGACTTACTGGTTACCTTGATAGCTCTGGCTGTTCAACTCTGTCAAGATGAGCGTACTGACGGGCCAGTTGATTCTTTTGCATCGTTAGCGAACAGCGGAGGGACGAGACACAAGGAACAATCAAAGACAAACACGGGCGCTTACTATTCACTGATTTTTATTTCTAAGTATAGAGAATATATAGCGAAGATAAAAAGGGGGTACATCAATAACAGTGTTGCTGGGTCACCAGGATACAGAGAATAGTCACGTCATTGAGTAAAACATGTGTTTGTGAAATAAGTGCTGGTGAAAGGCGATAAAAGGGGGGGAGGTGGGTGTGGTGGCCTTTCGCACAAGGAATAGATAAACACTAATGGAAAAAGAAAAAATGAAACACGTGCCCAAAAGGAGCTAAAATCTATAAAAAGGAAAGCTGCAAGGTGTAGAGGGCCTTCAAGCGAAAAAACATTAAAAGCAGTCTCATACTAAGAGTGTGTCGAAGGCCCAAAACACTCCAAGAGTCGTGTACTGCCTAATGTTATCACTCAAAACACGGTGGATAGCTTTAACAAATATTTCGAAGACACATCGAAACAGATTATCTTCTCAAATCAACATAGTTTCCCGTCCCACAGGTCCACATCAACTACAGTGCTGGTACTAACCCAACATATTAACAAAACCCTGCGCAAAAATAAGGTTCCTATTATTGCTTTCCAAAACATAAGAAAGGCATTCGATTCCGTTAGCCACACAACATATTAACTATACTTCATGACTATGGATTCAGAGGTAAAAGTAATCTGCTATTGAAATGCTCTTTCAGCCAGCCAGCAAAGTGTAGTGATGAATAGTGTCGTGTCCTCAACTCTAACACTAGCCTCTCGGCTGCCACAATGCTCAGTCATTGTACCCATACATTGTTCACTATACGTTATTGGTTTTACCTCCATTTTATTGTACTCCGAAGCATTAATACACGCAGACGATGCGGCTCTAATATTTAATGGTGACAGTTTAACTGAGCTCGAAGAGTTCGAACGAGCAGCTTCAGAGAGCGAATTCTTGGATTAAAGGAAATCAATTGAATATTCTCACAAAACTAAATACATGGTTTTTCAATCGAGGAAAAAACATCTAAACTTTCGTAGGTTTAATTTATTCCTCAAGAGTGCACTTTAAGAGCGAGTAGCCTCGTTTAAATATTTAGGGGTCATGTTTGATTCAAATATCAATTGGCAGACGCATGTTAGTAAGACATGTTTGAAGCCAGCTTGCGGTTGCCACATGTTGCTAAAAGCCCGTGAATGTTTTGACGCAGCGGTTCTACATATCTCATATTTTTCATTTGTGCATAGTTAGCTACTGCATAGTGTCACGGGGCAGTGCATACAAAACGTACTTCAAATCTATTAGCCACTTGCAGAAGAAGGTAATTAGAATCATCACCTTTCAAGCATACCGAATATCACGCTACCTCTGTTTCACCCAACGCGTGCACTCTCGCTTGACTGTGTTCATGTATTAAGTGTTCCGGACATCATGCAGAGAATAACAGTACATGATGACCCCCTCCAGTTAACGTTATTTACCCTATCACCAAGCAGTCCAAGAGCTGCAGCAAACAACTGATTTAATCTACCATGTTGCCAGAAATGCTTACGGTCCAGGCCTGTTAGAATTCCAGGGCGCTCTCATATGGAATTCTATACCCACAGACGTCAAAGCAGCAGGCAATTTTTCTGTAGCCATGAAGCGCTTCTTGACCCGTAGTATTCAATATAATTAGATAGCCATCTGCGACACTGTTACCCTTGTAGAATCAGTGCGTGGATGTCATAATGACTACATTTAGATTTTGTTTTGTTTTTTCTCGCTGTTACCACGTGCCGCATTATATCCGTACGTCTATCTATTGGTCTCACTACTAGTCAGTCAGGCTATGGGATCTTACAAGTAACATGTGGATAAAAGTGCCAGTAAAAAAAGGCAGTGTAATTGCCGGTCTGCAGCAGACTTGGAGTGAATATAGCGCATATCATTACTTTGCTCCAGCATAAAACAAATACATTTGTTCATAACAACGCAAGTTTCCATACATGTCGCTCTGGACAATTTTTTTTCACATATCAGCTTGAGGCATCTTAAGTGCCACTCTTTCATACGCTAGGAGTGAATACATTTAATTTCATAACTCTATCCCGTCATCAACCAGGCATTTATTTTTGATGATATCAATTTAAGGCAGGAGAAATATGAAGTGGAAGACGTTTGCAATGAATATACTGAATTTCATCACTGTAACATTAAAGAGGCAATTATTTTCTTTCATATGAACGTATGACCGCTTAAATTTTGCATTCTCAAGCACTTGGAGTTGATATATTTGATTTCATGACCATGTCCCAGCATCAAACATCTAATAATTTTTGTTTATATCATACTGAGGCAGCGCAAATGTAAGTGTGGCGGAGGGTTCGCTTAATATATTTTATTTCATCACTGCATCCTAACGTTAACCACACAATATTTTTCATTATATCAGTAAAAGGCAGCGCAAATGTCGCTGTAGCAGACGCTTGGATTGAATAACCCGCATTCCATCTCTATATGCCTCTGAGTGAAGGAAATAATTTCGAGCGCAGCTCTTTAAATTAAAGCAAGCGCCCGTTTGCGGTGCCCGTCACCGTCAACGTCGGCGTAATCGCCAGAGTGAACGAGCAGCACAGCGGAGGATAAAATTGCGGCGATACCAAGAGGGAGAATGCGGAGAAAGAGGAGGCATCCAGAAGACGGTCTCCGTTGCCTGCTAAGAGATGGCGCCAGTGTGAGCGAGCCGCCGTCTGTTGGCCCCCATGGTTGGCCCAAAGAGAGGCTCAGGGGCGCCGGACCACCTACGCTGCAGCCCGAACAAAAAACCCAGGTCCGCCTCCATTTGGCACTACGGTTCAAATAGCGCAGGAACTGCGCTCAAAAATTGCACTTCCGAGAAGCGGAATAGTTGGCCGTTTTTTGTTCATATCAAGTTAAAGCAGCGTAATTGCCGCTTTGGCATAATATCTGCTCGAATATAGTGGATATCATCGCTGTGACCCAGCAATGAACAGGCAGTTATTTTGTTCATATCACCATAGGGCAGCGGAAATATTACCGAGACAGAGCGCTTGGAGTGAATATACTGTATTTCATCGCTATGCCCTTGCGTCAGAAAATAATTTCTGTACATATCAACTTAAGGTAGTGTAATTGCCTCCCTGGCATTGACTTGGAGTGATTGTACTACTTTTCCTGACTGCGTCCCAGCATCGAACACACTATTTTCGTAGATGTCATCTTAAGGCGGCCTTATATCGCGGTGGCAGACACGAAAAGTTAATGTACTGTAATTCATCCCTTTGTCAAAGCGTCAGAAAATTATTCGTCATTTATCAACTTCATACCGTGTAAATATTCCTGTGGCAGACGCTTAGAGAGAAAATACTGCATTTCTGCACTATGCGCAAGCGGCACACAGGCAGTTATTTTTCTTCATATCAACTTAACGCAATATAAATATCACTGAGGCCCAAGCTCGAAGTCAGTACATTGTATTTCGTCATTATATCCCGGCATTGATCTGGCGACGCCTGTTTTTGTTGATATAAACTTAAGGCAGCGTAAATGTCGCTGCAGTGGATACTTGGAATGAACATCCTGCATTTAATTAAAATGGCCGCGTTTTTCTTCACACTGCGTAGCGTAAATGCGACTCTGGAATGCGCCTGGAAATAATATACTGCAGTTAATTTATGTCGAAGCATCAAGCGGACAACTATATTTGATCGTATGAACTTAAGGGAGCTGAAAGCTTGCCTATGCAGACGATTGGTTTAAATATCTTGTAATTCTTCACTAAGTCTCAGCAACAAACATGCAATTATTTTAATTCATATAAATATAACGCATCGTAATTTCACTCCTGGGAGACGCTTGGAGTGGATATGCTGCATGTGAGCACTGTGTCCGAGCTTTGGACAGGTATTTCTGGGCATATTAACGCGACAGAGTTAAAGGCCCAGTTAGCCGGAAAATCCGGTGTCGGCGTAGCCATCATTTTCGGCGTCGGCGTTTTCGGCGTGCCCAGAGTGTGACGTAGGAGGAACATGGGCCACCTAGGACACGCGACCTCGCGGCGTCATCGCAACCTTCCCACCCCGATAGTGAGCAAACTGGCCACAGTGGCAGGTGGCACTTAAATTAATGATTGGTCTCTCGGGAAGAGGAACCTTGGGCGCCCAAGGCCCACCGCTAAGAGCACCTTCCATCGAAGAGCAATGGCGCCTCGCTTAACCGCTGGACCACTGCGCCAGGAGTGGTATGAGGACTCCGAAGGATCTACGAATGTAAAACAGATAAAGACCTTGAGCATATACAGCAATTAATACATTATGCCATCTCGTCATACCCTTCAGCGGAGCTTGAGTGTCTCCTCCAATTTTTAACATAAGGCAGCGTAAATGGCGCTTTGCAGGTGCTTGGAGTGAATATAGTGTATTTGATAGCTATCTCCCAGTGTTAATCACAGGAATGTTTTTGTTCATATCAACTAAGGCAGCGTAAATATCGCTGTGGTAGACACTTCGAGTGAAAACACGATATCTGAGCACGATGCCTGAGCGTCACATAAACGTTTTTGTTCATATCAACCTAAGACAGCGTATATGCCGCCCAGGTAGGCGCTTCTAGTGAATAGGCTGTATTTGGTCACTATTTCGCAACTTCAGACATGTATGTTCGTATGAACTTAAGGCAGCGTAATTGCCTCTCTGGCTGACGCTTATAGTGAATACACTGCATTTCATTACTATGGCCCCGCATCCGACAGTGATTTTCGATTATATCAACTTCAGGCAGCGTTATTTTCGTTGCTTCTATAAATTACAACGGCTTCACTTGTTTATTGTTGCATAATAATATTTTACAATGTTTTTTGAAGAATTCACACATCATGGTACACCGCTTCCAGTGGCAACGCTGCTGCCTGCAAAAATTCGTGCTGGGATCTGTGATAAACAGCAGCTATATGATTTAGTTGGTTGTATCTTTAAGACCCCCATAATTCTGTACACTGTAATTTTATTAAAAACTGTGCATCATGACACACTTTGACAAACAGTGAGAAGACACCATCAGCGCTGGTGGTGTCTTCCTTCTTGTTCTTTGTGTTATGCCAAAGTGTGCGCTGCATCTTTCATGATGATTCAACAGCAACTTGACCAAAACATCTGCTCTACTACAGTTGAAAACCATGAATCTAGTTTAGCGTCACGCCCATTGTCGCCAGTGCACGCCGTCGAGCGATGCCGCAGTTGCCGTGTTCATAGATTTGCATATAGTCATTGTAGTGACTATATTTCGCATTTCTCGATGTTAGGATTCGCAGGCGCAGTCTACCATGAGAAAGCGATACTACCGTAAAGCAGAAATTGGGATTTAAATCGTTCTGTCCTCGTTCTCAGCGCCACAAAGAGATGTTCCTTTATATAGGCAGGAAGCTTTAGATTTGCGTAAAAGGGGGGCAGTCAGTAAAAGACAGGTGTCTGTACCTTTACTAATGAAGCGGTTCCGTAGGAAAAAGCACGCAAAAAAAGAGCAGCTAGAGATCGCCAGAGTGGGCTTCCATCAAGCGCGGTATTGTGGAGACCATAACCTTGCCTCCTATCTACTGTCATTATGACTCCGCGGCGAGTAACACAGCCTGATAAGGGATGACCATGCTCAAGGCGCCAGTCCCTCCCTTGTCCCCGTGTGCTTCGGGGTCGCGCAGTCAGTTGAGATTTCCTGGCTGACGTACGCGACGCTTTCGATATCAGTATATCTAGGACGCGATGCCGTGCACAGCCGTTATGGAACCGCCAGATTACGCAGCCCGAGTGGTAGAGGACGGGATATGCGATGCTCAGCCCGACGCGGACTCGAGTGCTGCCCGTACTCAATGCCCTCACTCGCGGTCAAGCGCAGTGAAGCCTATAGGGCCTATGGAGCGCCGTGCTGGGCTTTAAGTTTGCTGCAGCTTGTCTTTGGTTTGAGAAGGGTACCCAGTTGCACTCGCACCGCCAGGAGGCTAAGAAGTCAGCGTGGACACAACCGGAAAAGACGTACGAAAAAAAGCGGCGCAGTGTCCTCCTGAGGTTAATTGCTAAACTGACCCACTTGCTAAGGACGTGCTCGTTACCCAGCACTGTGTACGCCGGCCTGCCTCGTTTCTATTGGAGCGGGCACGCGGCGGCCTCTTCAAAATGGCCGCTCAGCAGCCGTCAATGAGCCTCGTTCGAGAGAGCATAAGAATGGCTATGAGCCCGCGGTCTCGAGCGTCCGCATTCAGACAGCACAATGGCCGCGCGCCAGTCGCTGCCCGCAACGCGACAACGGTGAAAAAGCGAGCAGATCGGCCATTCGATAAGGGTTCGGAACGGCCCCGATGCGTGTCTCGCGTGGCGCGAACAAAGCAGCGCCGGTTGTTTACTGCGTGTCGACGGGCGCCAAAAGGCAGCCACGGCGGTCATTACGACGCGGGCTGCCACTTGCACCGGGCGCGCACTTTACCGTTAGTTGATAGCAGCGCCACCGAAGTAGCCTCCTTCAATGCCTCGCACAGAGAACACCTCCATAGTCAGAGTGGCAATAACCCTCCCTGATCCACGTAGGACCAGCCGGGGCGCGGCGGGGAATGCGCAGTCCGCGACACTGCAGCCAACTGCGAAATGGAAGCGCGGGTGGAAAGTGAGCCTCTATACACGCGTGCCTGAATACGGCCGTTCTTGGCTTTTACCAGCGCCCGGCACGCCGAACAAAAACGCGTGCCGGGCAGCTGCCTCGTTGCGTTTGAATCCCGCACGGAAGAGGCGCCTGTCAGTTCCTGCGGCCGTGGAGCTGGGTGCCTCAAAGGTGTGCTGGTTTTAGCCGTGCGTTTCTCTTAATAAGTTCTCGTGTGCGTCACGGTATGAAGCGGACGTCGATGCTTTACATGCTCGGTACCACTCACCAAATGGTGCCTGCTACTTAAAGGCAGGGCACTGTGAAATAGAGATGTTGATACTTTACATTCGCTCAGTTAAGGTGGGCTAGTAAACAGTTTCAATTAGTGACTTCTAGCGTACCGTAGACGTACTAGTGCAGATGAATACCGGTTTTCCGTATGCTGGCTGCACACGTGCAGTGGTCCCGTCTAGCCCCGCCCCTAAAAGTGCGCGCGCGTAGCCGCCGTCCAGTACATCGGTAGCTAGACTTCTTGCTGCGAAGAATATTGCAGAAACTGTTCCAGGGGTCGATTTAAGGGGAGGAAATAGCGTTCGCACATCCCGAACGTGAAACTTTAGAAAAGAAAACCACGTTAAACGCCTTTCGACCTAAAAAGTTCAGGAAATAGATGGGTGAAATGGCACATGCCACCCTCGAAGAGTGACCCACAAAAACGCCCCTATATTGTCTATAGCTGTGCAGTGCAGAATAACCTTAACGAGGCATAACATTGATTGCCAACAACAGCATAATGTCCTCTGGATGCTGTATTTACGTTTCAGATGTATGTTTCATCCGAAGAACCAAATCAAAGTCATCAAAATTATTAAGCCAACAATTCAAAGCCTGCATTCTTCGTGCACTTGCTAACCTCATACTGCAGAGAATGGCGCTGCTCTCTGGCCGCCAACGACATGCTCTCCCAGCGTTAATATCAGGCGGTTTTGTTTTTATTTTCATTCATACAAAAAATATATCCGTCTTCCTCGTGGCTCTTAGTCCACCTACCTTTCTGCTGTTCGGACTAACGTGAAACGTGTACTTTCTCTTGCGACAGTGGCAAAGCAGTCCATTTTCTCTCCGCAAACGCGTACGGAGACAAGACCGGCCCTGCCCTGCGCAGCCTGCGTCACACAGGGCGCCGGTGGAAAACGAGCGCTTCTACTAAACACGCGAGGGCGAGGAAAGTTGTCGTTCGAAAGGCTGCCGAGAGATGGCGCGGCAGCCCTAGCAGCGAAGCGCTTTTTCAGGCCGGGCGCTCAGCGTTCACCAGCTGGTCGCCGAATGCGGAGAAAGCTGACAACTCCAATTACACGGTGCCTGCCCAATGAGCTCTTAAGGTCAGTCTGAAGAGGAAGCCCTAGTGACACGTTTCGGAGTACCAATGATACGGCATTCGAGCAGCTGTTGGCAGTTTTTGTGGTTCATTGAAAGTTGTCCGGCGCTCGCTGAAGATCGTTTTTTTTTTCAAGTTCGTGTTGCTTTTCCTATTGAAAACTTGTCCTTATTAATCAGTAGCGGTCGCAGAAAGCTGCAGTGGCTGGAGGAAAGGGAGGCAGTGCAAAATGTCACTTTGGACATAAGACTAATGTAATCGGCTGGAGCTTTAATGTTTTTTTTTGTTTTTTTTTTCGCTGGAGGCAGGGTCAAAAAATCACATAGTAGCAGCGAAAGGGGTTGCTGACCATGTAATTATGACATTAAAATCCTCAGCTATGCGCAGTTCAGAAACATTTTTGATGTTTCTGTTTGCTTCCCCCCCCCCCCTTTTCAGATGTACTTTACAACCGGTGAAGCGACGCTTTCCGTACCAATAATATCAGAGGTAGAGTCAAAAGGTGCTTACGCTGATAATCAGAAACTCATTAAAATTGAGCGAAATCTGTGGAATCGATCATCAGTGCTTAAGCTTCGTTAAGTGTGAGGAGATTCGAAAGTAAAAGGTGAATTGCCATCCCTGTTTCAAAACTTCACGGAGAAGTGAAAGTTTGGAGGAGAGCTATGTTAGGGCAATGAGAGCTCAGAACGAGGGCGCCAAATTAACACCGCTGAAAGTGTACCGTGCGACGTCACCAGACAGCAACATTCTTTGCCGCTTTTCCCCTAGGCGGAACGCGGTTCCTGCCGTCTCCTTAAGCGGTGAGCTACATTACAAAATTTTCCACACAAAAATAGGTGCCCGTCCCCATCATTTCGTGTCTTTCGTCCTTGTCTGTTTCGCGTGTTCAGGTCAACAAGAAAAAGCGTGCTTTATGTTAGGGGCGAACGCTGCCTTCACCTCTTCCAGACTCTGGACGCCCCTCATACTAGATAAGATTGCCATTGCGGACACCTTGAAAGCCAATGGAAAAAAACGTATGACTCCAGCCTTCTGCTTATGCTTTCGATTATGAGTGTTTTACGCCTAATGTAACTACGTATTCCTTAGCCACCGCTAAGCATCTCGTTTCCCTAAGTCTCCTTTTACAGTTTTTGTACACTTACCTCGCGCAATTTTCCCGCCTAGGCTGGATGAGTATCAGGAGGAGACATGGCAAATTTCGTGTACAGCGTCTGATAAATCACTGAGGAAAAACTGAAGTCAGTTTGTAGAGACTCCAAGATTTTTTTCATTTTGCAACCAAAATAGTTTATCGTATTTATTTCCATTCAGAAAAATGTGCGCGGGTTGTGGTAGACGTTGGATAAAGCAGCTTGCAAGCCCTCAACCCCAGTACACTGCCAACAGAGCAGAGCATACATACGAACAAATGCACGTAACAACGGTATGTATTGAGAAGAGAAGAAGTCAGCGGAAAACTAATATGGCGTTAAAAATGTGTGCCCACTTGTGTCAAGCACCCTGTGGCACAAGGGCTGAGATCTCTGACAAGTTACGTAATTACCCACCCCGATATTAAAACCAGGGCTCACAAATCCCGAAGAGAAAAAGAAAAATGAAGCGGCACAAAAGGGTCCCTAGATCTACTGTACGACCAGATAACTTGGTTGTTAACCGGTATTTATACCGAATGCGCTTTCTCTTCATTCGCCGCGTTCACTTCTCTGTGCTTGTTTGTCCAGCCAAGCACTGGCTCGGTTGCGCATAAGTACTTCCACAGTCGCTCCTCCATGCCAATGCACGCGCAGAACGCCTTAATAGCGACACCTATAAAAGGGCGTTTCAGACCGCAGAGACTGCCCTACACCTCGCGCCAGAACCGCGGGCGGACCGGCGACCTAGTAAGGCGACAAAACTAGTACTCGTATCCCAAGCATGACTACCTCATGCGCCTCGCTTTGCGCGAAAGGCGTTTGGGTCACAAGCGCGCAACCATGTTCCGACATTGTAGCGATCCAGGTGATGTGGTTAGCAATATTTGCCGTCACTAGGGCCGGAACGTCTATCCAAGGCGACGTTCAAAAAAAAAAAAAAAGTCCGCGAATTCACCCTGCGGAAGACCAAAGGCCTCTGCTTATGTTCTGAAAAGACTGAAAAAGCAAACGAAAGTGTAGTGCGGCCTCGTAGTCCGTATGCATACGCATTTCGGCTCGGCTAATCGTGCGGGCCGTCTCAATGCAACAAGCGAGGCTCTCAATCACCGGTCCAGCGCGGCTAAGGTGTCGCGGGCCAGCCTCTAAGCAGAATATTAGAGGCAGTCGATTTACCACCTCCTTCCCGCAAGCAAGACGCCACCGCACCGAGCTATTCCCCCAAGGATCGTCCATCGCAGCAAGGACGTGGGTGAAGCCACCGCCGCTTGGTGTCGGGGGCCCCGTCAATTTGTCACGGCCGTCATCTTCGCATTCATAGGCAACAAGAAGACCGCCGAGGAGACGCGATATCTGCGCCAGTTCTACACGTCCCCCAGTAGGCGGAGCAGAAACGGATGCCCGCGACATCGATGGGATGCGAAGGGCCATCTTTGCCGAGTGGCTCGCAGATGGCTGCGCGTGCACAGAGAGGCACGCGAAATTGGCAAACGCCGGTGGAAAGAGCGCCGCCGCAACTTCTCACGACCACGAAGAGAAGTGCAAAGATCCAGCGCGCGGAATATCAAAGGAGCAGGAGGATCGTAGGAGCTCCGCCCTGCCACGAGCACGCCTGCGATTGGACCGCGGCGGGTGGCAGCCGCCTCCCCTGTGTTGTGCCTTCCGCCTGACGTAACCTTCTCCTCCTCCCCTTGGAAATGGTAGCGGAGAGGAGAAAAAGAGAGGAGGATTAATGGCGTTTTCGGGTGTCGAGCATTTTATCGTCTCTGGCGCACCGCCATGCTTGTGCGCGCCAAGCGGAACCGACCAGAAGGGAGGGTGTAGGCAGAGAGGAAGCGAGAGCGCCAGCGCTATTAATTTGGACGCTAAGACGAAGACGATGAGCTCTGCTCCCGACACGCGCCCCGCGCCTGTAAGTGGTGCGTTCAGGGCAACTCGTTAGCCGCTTCTTCCATACCGCTTCACCCACACAAAAGAGATCCCCTCTATGAGGCACCCAGAGAGTCCCACGCTTGCTGTCTTTTTTGGTTCTCCCTGTTCGCCGAAGAACAGGTTGGCCGCCTCGGGGTTTTGCTTCTTTGCCGCTCTTGCTGACCAGAAAGCGAGCGTAAATCTTCTTGATCGAGCTCTCTAAACAACCTAATCTCCTGAGGACGCCGAGCTCTCAAACTGATTGAAATGAGTCGTGGAAAAGGGCACGGCACTTAGCACGCATCCTCTGTGCACCCTATGCTTGAGGCTAGCGACACGACGCGCAACCAAACTGCGAGGATTTGTTGCCGCAAGATCGGTTCGCTGCAGTCCGCGAGGCTGTTGGTGCTCCAAGTAGTTCGAATGCGAGTGGCGGGCTCAATAGAGGCGATAACCTTCATGGAGTGATTTGTGCATATCTTTATTTCTGCCTCCAGAACAGTCGCAGAGGAGCTGCAGAAAAAGTTGTGCTGAGGCCTATATGCGAAGCAACAGCGACAGGCAATGAAAATCAAAATATCACACGCATGACAGCTTCATTTTGGAAAGGAAAACAACCAGAATAATTTAGAGAAAACAGTTTAATAAGATAAAAAAATCTTATCTCTAGTTCTCGGCACTAAGTCGAAATTTCATATTCATCAAAGCAGCTTTACACATGTTCCAGACCTTCATGTATGAAATGAAAGCACAGATGAAACGCACAATTGAAAAAAAAAAAACACCTGAAGATAAGGAGAGTAAAACATACCTTTTGCAGTTCAGGATGCTTAAACTTGTTTGGTGGTACAGTCTTTGTACTTGCAACGCGATTTTTGGATGACTGCAGGTAAACAGTTTGAAATTTGTAGATTTGTGCGGGCATAGAAGAGAACGCAGGGCATTTTGCAGGCGCTCTTTGCCGGTGTTTAAGGTCCCTGTTGACAGCAACTAGTTTTTGGGCTCCCTGAAAGGTTAACTCATGTTCCTTTCTTGCAATATGACGAGATGCCGAAGATAATTCCCATTGGTTTTAGTTTCTTTTTTTGAAACGAACGCTCAGCCGCTACTCGTATAAATTAAAGATTTTGATTACATCAGTTTCAAAGAAAAAAAATCCTTTGCAGTCTGCTGCGTAGTTCGCACTAATGACAGCGAGAAGAGCTTTTTCCGTACAATGAATTTTTTTGCAAGCAGGTGTAGGAAGAATTCATCTTATGTCATGTCCAATATTTTTGGACAATGCGGAAAACCAAAGCGGAACGGTTTTGATGACCGGAAAAGCGTTCTTAGAAAAAAAAATGCAAGCCTGTCAGTGGGAGAGCAGCGGATATAATGATTGTTCTAGTGAAACCTTACAATATAAGAAAAAAAATCCGTAAGCAGTTACCTACGCGAAGAACTTATCCCCCCCCCCCCCCACCCGTACGTGTCACCACGGATGGACGACGCCCACAAGGTTCACGATTCTGCAGGGCGAAAACCTACTTTCATTCGTATTTACCCCAGACATCCCTCGAGTATTCGGAGTCATCTTCCCGCACAACTGACACTGATTAATGATCACCGTTTATTCAAAAATTCATTAGCTCATATTTCTATGTTTTGTTACTTTGTATGTCCACTCCCCTCTATAATGCCGTATGGTCCTGAGGGTGCTTTAAATAAATAAATAACAGTTGCTACGGCTACTTGTTTGACAGCATGGTTCACGTGAACTACCCTTGGCATATTTGAATAGAGTAATACACCAAGGCATCTAAATTATTAAAGATTGTCTATTCGTTTACAGCTAAATATGATACCAGAGAGTGGGGAAGCCTTCTTGTTTTTCGGTAAAAATATTCCTCTTCTTGTCATTTTAGCGTCCGCGAGCCTATAATTACATTGCGACAATTTTCCCATTGTGAGCAAAGTCGTAATGCACGATTGTATAAGGCAAAAAATGTTTGGTTTGGTTTAGGGGGGTTTAACGTCCCGAAGCAACCAAGGCTATGAGGGACGCCGTAGTGAAGGGCTCCGGAAATTTCGACCACCTGGGGTTCTTTAACGTGCACTGACATCGCACAGCACACGGGCCTCTAGAATTTCGCCTTCATCGAAATTCGGCCGCCGCAGCCGGGATCGAACCCGCGTCTTTCGGGTCAGCAGCCGAGCACCGTAACTACTGAGCCACCGCGGCGGGGCGCAAAAAATGTCACTTTCAATGAAAAAAATATGCTTCAGTCGTGGGCTTATGTGCAGAATCTGGCATTAGGGTTAATATTTACAATATCATTGCAGTTTTTCTTAAGTTTAAAGTTTATTTTGACAAAGATACACTTTTCTAGGAAGTTGACAAAAAGGCAACAACCATGCCTGATCTAGGCATCAACCTCCTGCAACGTGTGACACATCATACAGAGGATGGCAAGAAGGACAAAAACATAATGCAAAAAATACAATGTAGCATACGTATTCCCTACATAAATGACGTACAGTTCACATTACCGTAAACATATAAATTACAAACAAAATTTTTTTATACAAGCATTTTGGACATGACAAGATGTTTCATTCAGAGACAACACATACTTGTGAAGACTCTTTTTGAATGTACCTACTGACTTGCTTTCATTTACAATAGATATAATTACGGCAGAATTCAAGGGCCCTTTTGTGCTGCCTGCTGGCACGCCAGAAAATATCAGTTTCACATGTAACAGCCTATCATTTATCTTTACCGTTTCTTTCGTTTTAGAAAAATATTTTATCAGTCGTGCAGCGTGGCCCCGGATTCCGCTGTACCATAAATTCTTTAATTCATGTACCTGGACAGATGCCTTGGTGAAAACTGGAAATATTTCCATTAGGAGCGCTCTGTTTTCAAATTGTATCAGCTGTAATGTGGGGACTCGCACAGTTAGTGTGGACGGCCACAGTCCTTGTTCCAGCAGTGCTGCTCAGCAGGCCGGTGTTCGCAAGCGCACACCCGAGCTTTGTCAGCTTCGTCTTCCTTCTTCTTTTTCTCCTTCGTCGGCGCTGGCCGCTGGGGCATCAAACCCCAACTCTCTTTCTTACACAGCGTATATATCAGGTTTTTTATAAAAGTTCTAGTTTAGTACATTTCTTTCTCCGCAATCCGAATTGTAACGGCGAGAGGAAGTTGTATTTGTCTATAAATTAGATTGTTCTTTAGTGCGGAGTTCTCTTCGATATTTTGCGGAAAACAGGGACACGGCTCTATATTTCCCCAAATCATTTCCGTGCACTTCTTAAAATAAAACATTTACTTCTGCAAACTGCATTTTGTCTGAGAATAATCATGTAGGTAAAAAAAAGTTAAAAGTGTGTAATTATAGCCGCTATAATGTCTACAGCATATTTTATATAAAGGTTTTTATCTTAATGGCGTCATTATCTCGGTATCTACTATTTTTTAGGTGGAGTGTAAGCAATAGTACTCTATTCGTTGATGCGGGTTCAAAAAACATGGTATTATGGCTATGAAAGTCTAACCACTCGTATGCATCTCGCATATACGCATCCTTTCTATTTTTTTTTGAAATAATATTTGAAAGCATTTGCCTGCTCTGGCCCCGTTCGTTCTCTGTGATCAGTGTTTACATTTCGCACGTAGCGGGTGGCTGGTTACATTGATACAACGACGTTTAATGGGTACAAACCATATCATGACAGACTCACTTGACTGATATAAATGCGGTGCAGTATTGCGTACGAGATTATCGCAATTTCTTTTAATTTACTTTCGAGTCGTTAAAACGGTTTGTTGTGGTGTTCCACGTCCCAAAACGACTCTGGTTATGAGAGATGCCGTAGTGTAGGGCTCTGCATAATGTCGGTCACCCAGGTTTCTTCAAAGGCCAACTGCACCATATTTTGAGAATTTCGCGATATTCAAAGAGTCAAATGTATATATGCCGTGGGTGAAGCATGCCAAGTTTTTTTTGCGCTAGCATTTAAAATAGTAACGTAGTCGATGATTGAATTTTAGGGTTCTCTTCAAAGGAGCAGAGAAGTGCGGGAAAGTTGGGTGTGACGTCACAGAAGGTAAGATTTCAAATTACCGCTGCCTTCAACCACACCCTGCCGTGCCGCGCTTGATGCTGCCGAACAACTGTCGGCGGGCTTAGCATTCAGTGGCGTTGGTTTTTTTTTTTTTGAAAGCAAACTTTTATGCGTTGGAAATGCACCAATACCTTCGATGACATCATCATGCACCTCCCACTTGGCGCTGTGTGCCGGGGAAAAGCTTGAAAGGCATTGCGATTTCAGTCTGCGATTGCGTCAACACTTCAACTTCCTCACTACACACACCGTGTCTAAGCCTTGCTGTAAGAAGGGAAATCATCTCCGAAACATTAGCGGTCTGAAGGTAACGCAGAAGCACTGCGTTAATCTGAGCAGTGCATTAAGGAACATGGCGCTCTGACAGCAGTCTGAGGTACAGATGAGCGAAAGATTCAGCAACTTCGTCACTGCATGTTTCTAAGCTGTCTCTGGGGAAATCGTAATAGGTACTTGGAATTTGAGCTGCTGCAAACTCACCTGCCAAGGCGTTCTCAGCAAACTGAACATTTCCTGGGACCACTTATGAAGCACTAGCACTGACCATAGTTTGGGCCTGCAGTTGTGGAGCCGAGTAGAGGGCCTTTCCGTAGTGTCGTGAGAGGTGGGAGGCGAAAGAGGCCTAGTTTTTGTACATTTTCCTGCAAGCCTGAATTAGGCACTTCACTTCTACCTTTCTACTAATGCCACATTTTGAGTGTGCCACGAGCGATTTATAATCATTTCAGACCTGAATACAGGCATGCACAAGGCACAACAATTCGCATGGCTGAGCAGTTAGGAAACTGCGGCTTTCCTCTTCTGCATGCCGCGCTGGTCTACGTACAGTCTTTGCCAAAAGTGTACAGCCCAAGGCGTCCGCTTCAGAGCACTGCAGCACGGCTCCTCTCGCACACACAGGGACCCTAATCTCTCGACGGAGGGAGGAACCTAACTCCTCAACCCTCCCAATCTAAGAACTGTCAAATGTGCATAAGAGCCCCGCTACACGCGCTTGGAAGGAAACCCCTTGGGCTGTATATTTATTACAAAGACTGTATACGCCTACAAACTGTATACAAAGGTGGCTGTATACGCCACAGATTTTACGGAACGTCTTGAAAAAACTTAGAAAAGGGCACTTTACGCAGAACTGTTCACATTTTTGTGCAGAGCGATATGCTCGAAGCAGAGGAGAGACACGAAGTAATGTTGGTTCATAGGAGTACATCATTGATAAAAGTAAACTGCAAATGAGTAAATTTTTATCCCCATATTTTTAAGATTGCGAACTGTAGAAGGACCGAAAGTGAGGGACAAGAAAGGATAATAGGAGGGTTGCACTGAACCTGCGGCACTAGGTCTTGCCACCACAGATCGAAGCGTCGCGTGTTTGATGACAAATACCCGCCACTGTACAGCCAAGTTCCCAGCCTTTGAGTCACCCTGCCTGTTTCATCATAATAAATCAAGCATGTTTCTCTATGCTTGCGGTGTTTTGCCATGGAATGTGATCAAGTGTCGTGCGTTCGTGTGGTTACTTAACTGTAGAAGCTTGTGTGTCTACGTATGTCTGCTAGAGCGCTCCATCAGGTACGCGGCGAGTGTGAGCCGGTGTAGTTTCTTGGGTGCGTCCTTCTTTTTTATTGGCTGCCGGAAAAGTTGCTGACGCTGCGCATGGAAAGCATTTGCGAATTCATTCACCATGCCTCCTCGTGCCGGTGACGTAATTCTGTCACGGCGCCATGATTCTATCCAATAGCTAAGGCCCGTGCATGTTCACGAAGATTTTTTTTTAAACATCGGCTTAGTTACTTCAGGACTGCTTGCTCGCCGTTGAAAGAAACGAGACTTTTTCTCCGCGTTGGGAGTTTCAATGTCATCGTTTGACTCTGCTTGGATTCGAAAAATAAAGATTATACTTACTGCTTGCTCGGCGTACTTGAGGAAAAAATGGTTATTGCATCCGCAGTGCGCAAAAGGTCGCTATGAGCAGCTGAAGTACAATTGTAAGTTTCGTGTGCTCCCAACTGTCAGCCATTTGAAACCGCGGTGCGCCTTCATTGCTTTAACTTTATAATCCCGAGCACCAGTCTGCCAGGCTCAGGACATCGGGGTTAGACGGGCAGCCCGAAAGAAAATTTCCGACTGTATAACCTCCGGCATACCACTTACAACGAAGAAGAGATTCGTACAAACTACGGAACACAAAAATTAACATAACAGGTTCCTGACTTCATGTGTAACCACGATATACACTCTAAACACGGTAACCTTTGGGTAACCTTTGTAAAGGTGCACATTTTCACATTGAAGTATACCTATAATTTAAAGGTTACAGAATTTAACCTTTCCACTTATAACCTTTGTAAAAGTTACAAATGGTAAAGGTTACTTCTTTTTACGCATAGGTTACGCGACTTTTTTAGCGCTGTAACCTTTACAAAGGTATACATCATTGAGCTAGCTATAGGTTACGTGCTCCAAAATGTGTAACCTTTGTAAGCCACAATGACTGGCCTAAAAATGGCAAAAATGTCGCTGCAACTTGCTGAAGGTGATGAAATACAGAGCTCTGCTGGATTTCAATTTAAATGGAACAAAAATTGGCCAAACAAGAGAATGGTTTAGAAAGGAGAAAAATGACAAACATCGGCATATGATAGGCAAAATTTTAATTCACTGCAACATCTTCAGGACTAGAAAGAATACAAAACAACAAAACTTCCCAAATATTGTCTACATTGAAGAAAAACGAAGGAATGTAACAGATGCAGGTATGTTCAAGGCACTATTTTTGCAAACATTTTGCAAAAAAAATCACAATAAATGGGCATGCAAGGCACTAAAATATGGGCCCATATTACAGTATTACTGTTGGCATGCGAAACAGAACCACGTTGAACAAGCAGCTCAATAAAGCATGCTCAGATGAAGTCTCGCTTCGAATAGAGCTTGGCTACAGCATATCACTCTTATTGCAATGTAAATAAGAAAATAGGCACTATAATTGTAGTACCAAAAAGAACAAAATAAAAGCTCTATTATTCACGACCAAGTGCCAAGTCAACTTGACATTGTGTAAGGGACATATCAGACACAAAATATGAATGGCAAAAATATCAGAGAAGGCAATATTTTGATCACACATTTTACCACACTTCTTAAAAGAAAGATTAAAATGACTATACAATATGAGATCAAGAAAGATGGTCCAAGCAGTGCAGATAAAATAAGTTCTTTTAAAACTTGCGGCCACACACAAACGCAAACAACAATCAATCGATTTAAACATCTTGGCTAAACAGCAACCAGAGATATACATATACCTAACAGCTTTCAGAGGTACTACATAACATCAGCAAATTCAGCACAACTTGCCTAGATCATATGCACAAAAGCCCTTTGTGACTCCTGCAGTCATTTCATTAACAAAGATGCAGAAGGACATGACCAATAACTTGTAACATTAACAGTGCTATAAGCCTGACAACACTCGCATACGTATACATCAACTTCCAATACACTGTAGCGCAGCAAAAGACGAGGACACAAGAGACGAGAGACGAACACCACGAGCGCTAACTTCCAACAAATTTTATTCTCCTCAATCATCGCATTTATACGCCAGAAAACAGTAATCACACGTGCGAACAGTATCAATTTCTTAGAAAAACGAGCTCTTTATCTGAGAGGAGAATGGAAGGTGTGCTTACACACGAGCATTATGACCTATTTGTGTTTTCGGCTTCAATGATTTCGCGCGTTACCCTTTCTCTGCTTTTTCCTATTACCAGACTTTTATCAAAGAAATGCTTACAGGTTTTCGACTTGCATGCGAGAATGTGGTCAACCAGCGATCCGCCTTGCCCGTTTCTGACGTTGCGAGCGTGTTTCATTAGGCGCTCGTTCAGACGCTCGCAACGTCAGAAACGGGCAAGGCGGATCGCTGGTTGACCACAGTCTCGCATGCAAGTCGAAAACCTGTAAGCCTTTCTTTGATAAAAGTCTGGTAATAGGAAAAGCAGAGAAAGGGTAACGCGCGAAATCATTGCAGCCGAAAAAATAAATAGGTCAGGATCCTCGTGTGTAAGCACACCTTCCAGTCTCCTCTCAGATAAAGAGCTCGTTTTTCTAAGGAATTGATACTGTTCGCACGTGCGATTACTGTTATCTGGCGTATAAATGTGATGCTTCATGAGAATAAAATTTATTCGAAGTTAGCGCTCGTGGTGTTCGTCTCTCGTCTCTTGTGTCCTCGTCTCTTGCTGCGCTACAGTGTCTTGGAACTATGTACCAACAAGCCCAAAAAGCCACGCTACATCAACTTGTGCAATGCGGTGAAAAAAAAAACTTGCTCAATTTAGCTGTAGAAAATATACTTCAACATATTAGAAAGTGAACAATTGAAACACATTTCTTTCCAAGAAATTAGAACAAATTATTCTTTTTCAAGAGCATGAACAAGCTCTCAAGTCGGTTCGTCAGTAGTCCACGTGGCACTATAAAGTGTCTGGCAGGGCAATATTCCGCATCAGGATGAGTATGGCGGAAAAGGCCGGTGGATAGTCGAGGTATTTTATGTAATATGTCACCAGGCAGAAGATGAGGGCACGCTATAGGTTGCCGTTGCTGATCGAGATCACTTCTTGATACTTCCAGCGTAAACACTCAGCGCAGGTATTTACATGAGGTGGAGTCACTTGCAACTCTTCCGGCAGTGGGATCTGTGGAATGTTAAATTAGAGCCAGTGAGCAACCATTCATACTTAAAGCATGGCTGATATTCTCACCAGAGTGAAACATGGTATACAAGAACACCGCAGTGCCTACCGCATCGCAGCGCCGCTGCTGCGATTGCTGCGCTGTTGCTTCCGCAATTCACTCAGGATGGCCATTGGTCAAACCACACCCAATTTTTTTAATGAGCCCAATTGTACTGCCAAAATCGTATGGCGCACCGATCAATTGATAATCAATGAAACGACGTGCAAAGTTCGAAAATTCACATTCAAAACAAAAGTACCGCTTCATAGTGAAAGCAGCGCGGGAAAACGAGACGAGCAAAGAAAGACACAACACATCGTCTCGTTTTCCCGCGCTGTTTTCAATATATGAATTAATACTGTTAGAGATGAACAAAACGGGAGGGGGAGCGAGTAAGAACACTCGTCGCTAACACAAATTTGTGAGAATAAAAAACGGATATATTGCAGTTACAACTTAATTCTTGTTAGCGCACTTCAATAGGGCTCACACTGTCTTACGCACGTCACCTTAGATCGCTAGCGCACCACACACCCTGCGCTTCCCGTCGCCAACGCTGATGAGTCGACGCGGCGCACTCGCGAAAAACAACCATCACAAACACAAACGTCATCCAGACGGCGCCGGGAAGAGAGGAAAGAGGATTGGCAGGCAATGCGGTAGGCACTGGGACCGACCGGCGCACCGAGCCAGATTCACGTGATCGCCACTTGAGTCGAGGAGACGACTGCCGCCGCCTGGGCGAGAGTATAGCGCTGATGTGGAATTGCGTCATAAGATAGCTTACGATACCAACTCGCCCAAATCGCATCCTTAATTAAAAAAGTACCGGCGTGCGTTTTAAGCGTGCTCTCTTGTACGTATACAAAAAAAAACGCGCGCACACGCATGCAAACGATCAAGAATTAGCGCTGGATTTCCTCCGCATTATCGCACCTGATGACCCCAAATGACGTACGACAACAATAGTCTAAAACCAATATTCTGGATAACCAAACTTATTGGCACGAAACCCCGCGCAATAGGTGAATGAGGCACTCAAACTACTGAACCAGATTTTGCTTCAAAGTGCACTCAACGAGGCTTAGAAATGAAGCTGCTTTGGCAAACAAAGAAAGTACGCACTTTGACAAGCATGAAATAAATGACTTCGCAGGTCGTTACTGTGCATATGGTAAAAAAAAGGACACTCACCCAAGTCCGTTATTCATCCATGAACCCCTGGAACGTGATTGCAGTAGTCGCAACGAATAGCGCTGGGCGCGGAGCTGTCCGCCGAGCACACAACGACGTAGCGTCTAAAGTCACATTGAGGTTCGTTGCAGCTGCCGCGCAGCGTACCCCACAGGTCCCTGCTGCTTAGCGACATTACCCCAAACAAACCACTGCAGAAACGCCACCAAAAGACGGCGTGGTTCACGAACGGTTCCAACTCTTGGTTCCAAGCACAAAGCAGCCTCCGCAACGCTACAACGTCCGAGCCTTCCCGCCGTCCAGACTTGCCGGCGTGCAACGGTGCCGAGCGTTTTGAAACAGAAGCGCCGCTTTTCAGTGGGTGAAGCGCCGGCCGTCTGCGCATGCGCGTCTCACGCATACTGGAGCGGCCGTCATGCCATATTTTGAGTAGTTCTTTGCAAATTACTCGTTTCTTATAGGCGCCGCCGTTCGTACCGTGGGCGCATTATGTTTTGATTTGTGATACATATTTGCCACCTGAAATGATACATTGGAGGCGTATGCAGAGAGCCACATGAAGGGAAGTCGAATCGCGCACTCGGCGGCCTGCAAATGCGGTTACGTCCGCTGTCGCCTTCCCAGGTGCTGCCCTTCCATATGTCTACTTTTTTACTCTTAATTGCGACCGTTGTTGTCGCGTATCGGTCCGAGGAAGATGAGAAATAGGCTCTATCTGAGTCATCGAGAATTTACATGCAATTTGAAATATTTGTTTATTAACGTTTATTCGCGCAATAAAATCGGTACAGACCATGCTTAGAGAAGTAGCAAGTTGGATTTCTTTGCAAAGCTCATGGATAGGAATCGAACATTCAAGATGTGTTCTTATATATATTCAGCCGCAAAATACTGCATTTGCATTGCATTCGCAGCCTACTTTGGTAAATGTGAAGACAGATATCTGATAACGCGCGATTCAATGTGGCTGCGACCCAAAACAGCAGTATCGGTCTCATCCGATAGCTTACGTTGATGTCTCCGGCATATTAAAGCATCTCCTTCGCGGTCGAAACCGCAGCCCCATTGCATCCGAAAAGCACATTCCCGCACGTAAAGCAGCATACGTCCTCTATATGTACATATCTCCTGGCTTGACGACGCATATAGGTTACCGTGCTGACCAAAAGTTACTGCGCAAAGGTTACTTGGCAATTTTTTCACCGTAACCTTTGAAACGGTTGACTTCTGGCCGTTGTAACCTTTGGGCTCCACAAAAATAAAGAAAACGTAATGAAAACATAAAAAAGCATCAATTGTAACCTTTGTGACAAAAGTTACTCACGTCCAAAAGTTACTTTATAGGTTACTGTGTTTAGAGTGTACGGCTGTAAGCATCTTAGTGGAAGTGTCTCCGTTCAAGCATTAGAAAGAAAATATGGGACATAGTTTTCGGGGTACATAATTTTGATCTTTCTCGGTTTTTCAGGGTAATAATTTGGCATCAAATATCTGTTCCAGTTGTGAATGCGTTTCATTCCTGTCTGGATGCCTGTATTTCACTGCATGAATGTGATTTTTTGATTTAGCTGTTTTTTTCGCGATATTCATTAGTACTGCTTTTTGTCATGATGTGTAACTTTTATGGCGGTTGTCATTTCTGAAGTGTTTTTTTCGATCAGCGACGTATCACTGCTGCTGAGTGACGTGTGAAGGGAGGGGGAAGGGGACGACGCTGAGTCAACATTAATGTGCCTTTACGTCTGCCTCGTAGGCAACTCTCTGCTGCTTAAACAAAATGCTCCGACTTTGAGTGATCAGGAGCTGCCTGAACAAGATCGGCCGCTGCCCTCTAAGAACTGGTGATCTCTTTGATAGAGTATACCGTGTACTGTACTCTCTCTAGCAGCAGTTTATTCTGCCGAAATTGACTAAGGAGTGAAACGCCTCCTTCGGCAAAGAGTAAAACAGCGACTGCACTCCCTCTAGGGCCTGAAGGAGTCGGCGGTTGTTTCTTAGCTTTTATACTGCAGCGGAGCCATACAGGTATATAGTGACCTGTGACTCGCATCTCACGCAAACTAGGTCCATCCCTGGTTACGCGGAACATAAATAAAAAGCTCTCCTTTCGAGATAGCAGGCTTATGAGAATCGGCCGACATCCCTGGCCGGAAGGGGAACGAAGAGCCGTTTCGTTCTTGAGTAGTGTCTGACTGTAGCCAGCAGTGATAAGCAAAAAAAAAAATTAAACAAATTGTGCTGTGCTCCGCCCACAGAGGGAGACCTTGAACTAATTAATTGATACGTGCAGTGTACGCATTAGAGATTATTGTCTTGCATTCATACAGCATATGCGATTTGATTTGATTTGAAGAGATTTGACGTCCCAAAGCGACTCGGGCTATGAGGGACGCCGTAATAAAGCGCTCCGCATAATTTAGGCCACCTGGGCTTCTTACCGTGCACTGACATCGCGCAGTACACGAGCTTTTGGCGTTTCGCCTCCATCGAAATTCGACCACCGCGGGATTCGGAATAGTATACCATTCAGAACGCACGAACTTCCGTAGAATTCGTATAATAGACTGCCATGGTAAATGTCGCCATTTATCCGAAACATAAGGTTATTGCTATGTGAAAATATTTATGCCCTCCGGAGCCGCCATTCACATTTTGGAACATCTGTTTCATAACAGCTACCTTCCAAGGAAAAGCAGTTGGCAGAAATGAGCGATGCTTCTGCTGAAGGAAAATGTCTCTAGACTGCATGAGTTTAACATCTCCGTTACCAAATCTGAAAAAAAGAACCTGACAAAATCTGAAGAAAGTAAATTACCGCGATGGTCGACGCAAGGCAATTTTTGTGGGACATAACGAAGTAGGTATCATCGGCGTGAGCTCAAGGTAAGATAATTAGAAGAGATCGCTTCAAAGCAGGGATCGGATTTCACAGGTCAGCACGCACTATTTGTCCAATTGTCTTGACAACTGAAATTAACAAATAAGTTGCGTTGCGTTGTTTCTTTGAAATCCTTCGATGGGGCATGTTTCGCGTAGTCATTTGAATTTGTACCGGGGACGTTTCGGAAGTGGGACATTGTAATGTGTAGGCTCGTTTCCTGTCATATGTACGCGGTCGTCCGAGCCGGAATCTACGGCCTGAAACATCAGCCTAACTACTGCCGCAGCAGCCGCATCGTGCAGTTATTGGTACTACATCCTTACTGCCAAATGCACAAGTCTACAGGCAGCTGAAGTCGTCTCCAGTTTCCGAGGCTGTGCACGGAAGGAGGTGGCGGAGAAACGCCGCCCAAATTGTTTTTCCGATATGACAAGGGGTTCGCCAAAAGTTGTCGCAGAAGTTTCCAGTACGTGTTGGTGGACGAAAAGGACGTGTTTTCAATGAGATTGTGTTGATGCGATGTGATAAGGTCGGCATCACTACAGAAACATCGTGTTGGAGAATGGAGTTTGCAGACTGTTCCGCAGAGTGACTCGATATTAAGAACGGCACTACTTTGGAAGTCCGAATTTCTGCACCTCATGCTGAGAGTTACAATTCCGACAGGGTGAAGGCAGTGCTCAAGCAAGCTGCCGCGTATGTCATGTCTAGAATGGTTTATGCACCTCCTGAGTGGACACAGTCACAATATATACGACGGTTTTTGAGTCGAAGGAGATTTATTCGAAAGCGGACAGAATTTTTTGTCGTTTTCCTAGTTACCATTGCTGTATTTCTGCACGCTCTGCAGTTGAGAAAAACTTCGTGCCACCGCCTCCGTACTGCTGTCTTGTGCAACTGAGCTTATTTTTATATTCAATGCATACTTGTTTTGCGGTGAGAGTCGTATTGCGGGTCCTCCCCTGAACAAGCACCGTTGTAATCCGACGACCAAGCTTCAGTGTCGTCAGAGTAAGCGAGTCGTGCCGTCATGCGAGGGTGCGGTATGTCAAAATAAATAAAATAAATAACCTGATAACAAGCAGGCAGTGGGGGTGAGATTAGACCCACACCAAAATTTTCGCTTCGCTTGAAGCAGTGTCATCGCGGGTTTAGGATGAGGAGCACATGGTGGGAGCGAGAACTGGCTCAACGTCAAAAACTTTGGTGGTCTCAGAGCTCAGAGAAACATGTAGGTTGTTGTGCTACGTGGACGCGCCAGCTATAGTTCTTCCAGGGCTTTGACCGATGAAGCATATTTCGGTAGCTTGGTTGGTAACAGTTCCTAGAAAATAGCGCAGAAAGGACACGGACGACAAAAAACTGGACCAGACAGGCGCTAGCTTGCAACTGTATTCCCGAAAAGCCACCACGTCAAATATATAAGAGCTGATCACCACTATCAGTCGATGAGAATCAGCAAAGAAGAGCACATTCAAAAGAACAGCGTGCGGGAAATAAGCAAATAAGAAAAGCACGGTGCCGGGCAGACAAACTAACACAAAAAAGACACTGCGTACTGGAACTTAATTACTGCGGAAACGCGGTTATTTAAAGCTTGTCGTCGAAGTTTAGAGCCCCACAAATAACGCGGCAAAAATGAAGACATAAAAAATGCAGATCGAGCAAAACGATGAAGGGAGTGTACAAGGCTCCACGCTAGGACAATCACGTGGTGAAGAAGGGCGAAATGGCAATTGGGAATTATAATCATGAGCACGGCAAGAGAAGTAAAAGCTAACAGGAATTAGGCCGAAAACAAACAAGAGGTGAGAAACTATATCTAGTAAAATAAACAATGAAATAAAAAAAAGACAGAAAAAATATGAAAAAACCAGAAGCATAAAAACAGGAGTGTACAGGGCTCCACACTAAAACAACGAAGTGGGGTGGAAGAGACGAAATGACCATTGGCGAAAGGGACATGCAATTATGAGAAATGGGAACAACAAACGAAGTAAAAGCTAATAAAACGGCAAGGAATAAAAGGCAGAAAACGGGAAGGAAAACCGAAACCAATCCAGTTCACGACAACAGAAAGGGGTGCTTGCGGAAAGCATTCGCTGAGGACATGGTTCACACCTACAGGCACCCATCTAGGAATTCATCCTCACTGTCGAGTAAATGAATACAAGGCATGCTGACGCAGTTCTGCCCAGCCATTCTTATAAAATACGCCTGCATGATTCACCAGGGTGGAAATTTGGGCAAGACGGTATTGATCCATAACATACGAGTAGCGCAAAACCAGGACGACGGACAAAAGGGGAGAGAACACACACCAACAACACAGGCGCTGTGTTGTTGGTGTGTGTTCTCTCCCCTTTTGTCCGTCGTCCTGGTTTTGCGCTACTCGTATGTTACGCCTGCATGACTTCACGCTCCGTTTTTCCTTTAGCTGATCTTAAGAATTCTGTGTTATCGATTTTTGAACTGCATCCGTTCTCTTGTTCAGGTTCGCATGCTTTGCAATGGTCGGCTAGGTTACTTCCTGATTTGTTACGTCGGCATAATCTTTGTTCTCTCGCCTCCTCATTGACGCATCTTCCTGTCTGGCCAATGTAATGACGCCCGCAGCTGATAGGAATTCTGTACACAACGTTCGCCTTGTATTCCGTGAATTTCGTTTCATGTTTCGTCGTCCAGTAATCTCGTTTTCTGTTTTCTTAGGGCGGACCTTAGAAAATTTACATGGGGCAAAAAAAAACAACTTGTACGTTTGACGCGCTGCCAGCTTCTTGAAATTATGTGAAAACCTATGATAATATCGTATTACCTGGACAGGAGTCTTGATTTTGTTTTAGTCGCTTCCGTGTTCACTGCAATGATCCTTGGAAGCTTTCACTTTTTTCAAAAGGATTTCACACTGCTAGTATGAGGTTTACGGGGAATCCAGCCTCCTGCAGACGCCTGGATTGCTCTTGGATGCTAGCGGCCATGTGGAGCGTGCAGGATTTGGTTGCGGCTCCATGAAGACAGGAAGACGCGATCCCCTGCTTGACAGCTTTGGAGTGCGTGCTGTCAAAGCGCCACAGACGCTTTTTGGTTCGTGGATGAGACATCCAGAACATATTAGTTCAGTGAAATCGAATTCAATTCCTAAGAACTGAACACGGCCACCTGTAGGTGATCCCCAGTGAAATTTGACCCAGCACCATGCTCATAAAAATGCTCAACACTTCCTTGACAACAACACGTTTTCTTTCATGACATTTGCTAAAAATTATAAACAACTCATCAACGTATCTGAATACTTTTACAACAGGAAGTTCAGAAAGATTGGCTTGAATGCGCTTGTCAATCGCGGATAAAATAGGTCTCATAACACAGGTGAAACCGAAGAACTTCTACAAATGCCTCTTTTATAAATATAGAAATGGCCTTCTGAAAAGGTAGTTGTCGACACAAGGTAGAATTTCAGCAAGAACAGGAATCACTACTGGTTCCAATACCGTTCTGGAAGGCTATTTCCGCGCTTTCACATATCGCTTCATGGAACACGGAGCGCAATTCCCCATTGGGCACTGAATAATAAAGGTCTTCTATGTCAATTGAAAAACCATTCACTTCACAATAAGAAACCTGCTCGAGGCTGTCGACCAATTCTTTGGAATTTCGGATGAGGACGGATCTGCAGCCTTCAAGATGCTAAGGTGCTGTTGCAGGCACGAGCTCACAAGCTTCTGCCAGGTGTCGTTCTCGGACACTACGTCCCTAATAGGGCACTCTGCCATGTCTGTTTCGGCAGTGTAAAATACTTCTAAACAACCATTTTGCGTCTTTTCCATTCCTTTCCTCGGGGCTACAAGACCTTGTAATTCCAGCAGATGAATTGTGGAACGTCGGCACTGCTTCTGGTCAAACTTGACTTGAGGATGAACCGTTGCAGGCGGGAATAGAAAAAAGCCCAGTGTATGAGAAATTTGATGCAACAAAAGCTTGGTTTGGACTAGTTGGTCGCGGTTCTTAGAAAACAGAGCGAAAAAAGGACACGGACGACACAGAACTGGACGGGACAGGCGTTAGCTTGCAACTTTATTTCCGACTTATTTTATTTCCGCGCTGTATGGCGCAAAAGTTGTCATCGATACAGAGAGCCCCTTAGTTGGGAAAGAACAATACAGACAAGAAGTAAGTTACAGAACAGAGTGTGCCTTTACTGTATATACTTAGCACAGCGCACCGCGCCTGTGTTCAGTGTTGCTGCGCTGCGCAATTTGCACAAAAAGGCAAAGAAGCGAAGCTCAGTGCCCAGTGAAGAAGTTCTCGTCGGAATGTTATGCGTTAGGCTATGAAGCTGCTTGTTTTGTGTTTTTTCCCATCGGGCAGTGCCTGCACACATCCAATGTTCGTGAACAAGTAAGCTCACGGCACAAACGTGTGGCCAAAATTGTCAAGCCCATACTGTGCTTGCTTTTGTATTCAAACGATTTTGCGGGAAGCATTCAGCTCAGACTTCTAAAAATTGGCAGGGGCTTAGCTTTGGTTAAGCCTGGTAGGTTGCGAAAGCGTGCGCAGCGCCTCTAACGGAAGGAACGCGGCGCGCCACGTCTGTAGAAGGAACGCAGTGCGCCGCGTCTACAGGTCACGCGTGGCTACCGGCCGCCGTTACCCGACGAGCCGAGTTAGTAGCCCGTCTCTCGTTCCTGGTATGACGTCTCGCTTTAACGTCACTAGCGCCTGTAGCGGGAGGAGAGCGTGGCGCCGTGGCTACCGGTCGCCGCTGCGCGACGAGCCGAGTTGGTAGCCCGTCTCTCGCTCCTGGTATGACGTCACGCTGTGACGTCACTAGGCATGGACGTCAGGGGTCATTCTAAATGTCACGCGCGGCTACCGGCCGCCGCTACTCGACTACTCTACTTGGTAGCCCCTCTCACCCTGGTATGACGTCAGAGGTCACTCTAAAGGTCAAACGTGGCTGCCGGCCGCCGCTACGCGAAAGGCTGTTCATGAGCGTAGTATTGCTTTCGCAATAAAACCGCACATGTGGGAAGCCCTCCACGCGCCAAGCGGTCCGGGGAAGCGGTAGTGGGTTGACCACAATGCTTTCGCCAAACACGCTTTACAATTTCCAAAGTGTCTTCTGTAAATTATATTGTCGTTGGCGACTGCGGTCGCTTTTTTGATTGTAGTGTTTTAGAGCGCACCGAACCGCACCGTACAGGAAGGGAGGACGTGGGATTGAAAGAAGAAAGACAAAGAGGGGCCGTAGTGAAGAAAATGTAAATTGTATTTGAGGAAAGGAAATTACGCAGTAACTCTCTCGCATATCTCGGAGGACACCCGTCATCCGGTTGTAGAGGAATGGAGGAAGTAGGAGTGAAAGAAGAAACAGAAAGAGGGCCCGTAATGAAGAAAATGAATTTGAGGAAAGGAAATTGCGGAGGAGGTAGCGCCGCTGCTCGGAGGAGAGGCCACAGTTGACATGATTCCAGCTCAAGGATGGACACCGAGAGCATGGACGGACACCGCCAGCCTGTACGGACACCGCGAACACGAACGGACACTGCGAGCATGAGCCATTAAAGGCTTTCGCCTTAAAATTACTTGCAGAGTAGCTAATCACAAAGTGAACGAGGGAGGGAAATCCACAGAGTGGTTGCCAGCGTTTCGACAAGAGGACTTGCTTTAGTATGGGCAAAGCGTTCACCATTGGCGGGGTTCAAATAGGGTCATCCCTTCGAGGAGGAAGGCCAGGAGAGGGGAAGGAGGGTGTGAAGTTGGAATGGTGTTACGATGGTGAAAGTGAATCTTGTTCAGGCATGATGGCTGCATAATTTGATTAATCGGCTGACCTGCGAAACTGGTAAAAAAAAGGCTAGCCCAGAAGAAAGGAATCGGAGGGTGCGGAGCGTGGAAATATAGCGAGCGTGGGCTTGAATGGCTGTGTCTAGCTGCGACAGGTGGCTTGGTGTGACTGGCTGCATTCGCGTGAAAAACTCAGATTAGGAATTAGTCAGCATGGCGGAAAGAAATACCAGCAAAAAATAAAGGAACAAGAGAAAACACGGGGGCGATTTCAAATGAAGTATGAAATGAAGGGGAGGAGGTGGAAAGGAATGCGGCAGACAAGTGTTCCTGAGAAGTGATGGAAAGAGAAGCAGGGCACAAGCTGAAGTTAAATTTAGCTAAGAAAAGCCGGGAAAAAAAGTGATTGAGGGCGCAATGGACGGGTCGGGGCGGATGGATAGGGTGAAAGAAACGATAAACGGTGGTATGCAGTGCTGGTAAATGCTTCGACAATGCGCAAGACTTTTTTATAGAATTGCACCAGTGCCGGAATGCACCTGAGAGATTCTAAGTTTCCTCTGGATATGTTAATCGCTACTGGTTGGAAGGGTTTAAATTTGTGGATTAGGAATACCTCTCCGTAATTTCTGCCCCTCGCAGATTTGAAGCCTGATTGAAGAATGAATAGTTTAAGTTCATCAGTATTGTCACCGTACTGATTAATATGTTACGGAGAACATTTAATCGAAACGTTGGCAAGCACCCTGAGGTTTTCCTTCCCTTCTTCATTTTGTGATTATCGAGAACCATCTGACCAACCTCTCTCTATTACAGAGTGCGCTGGTGGATGAGGCGCTGGGGTTCGTTGGGGATCGAGCTTAAGGCTGTTTTTTTTGCTCATTGCAGTCACGAAGTGCGCTTAACATATACGCATACGCTTGCTGTTGCCAGTTCTGTTCACTAACCGCGTCCACAGCCGACCTCATATGGGTCGCCGGGAAGTGGCAAACCAAAAACACATCGCAGACGCACTGACACCTGCGGATAGTATACGCGCACACATTGGCGGCAATTTATTTTCCACTTTTGTTCACTATTCACTCCGTTGACGATAAAACTTCTGGCCAGAGGACACTGACGCTGCGTACTATAAAACAGCTTTTGTGAAACCGACTGAAACTCTCACTTGACGGTCGGCTATGCAGCCGGAAGTTGTTCCATGGACTGGAAAAACAACCTAGCGGAAGGTGGCAGTAGTGGGCAGTCTGCGCAGTGTACTGTGTTTCAGAGTTTTTACACCTCTTCAGCCTGCCGCTCGTAAAATTTTGCATTGATGTGGGATACCCAGAAATTTTTAACTACCACATTTTTCAACGCCAAGTGCTTGATGACCGCCATTTTTTGCTTACCACGCGACTCCATCTTTAAAAAAAAACGATATATCCACAGAGCCTTCCTTACACTGCAAGTTTTCTCCTGTTTGCTGTTAGAAGTGCACACATTGGTTTCCCACGGCAGTCTTTACTCGATCGGAGCGAGCAAAGGACAAACTTTAACAACACCGTTTTACTACGCATCAGAAGAATAGGCAATTACCATCAATATTGTCACGCAGTGGTGAGTGCAGTTCGGCGAAGGGGAAACCAGCGAGAATGCCTTCGAAATGAAACTCTTTATTTGAGCTGTCCTGCGCCCGCAAAGAACTGAATCACTCGGCGGCGGCGTAGCAACAAGCCTGCTCGGCGGTCGTCGAAGAGAATGCCCGCCGCTGTCGGCCGTGCTCTTTTTAAAGCTGATAGCGAACATTCGAGATAAAGCGTTTAAAGTTACTGGAACATTCTGGCACAAAGTAGAATCGGCTCCGCCTGGAGGCGATCAATCGAGATAAATCTAGGCGCGTCTTGCGCCACAAACGAAGCGATAAAGCGGCGTGCCGGCAGCCTTGAAGAATGAACAAATAAACACAACAAACGCTACAAAGATTCGCGGCATTACTCCCCTCTCAAAGAAGCACCGACCGATCCTTTAGAATATAATGCGGCTATAAAGAATCAAAAACGGATTGTGGAAAAATAAACACCGAATGTGGAAACACGGCGTCCTTTAGCGTGCATGACAGGGCCTTAGGCGTACGACACGGACTACTTCTGGTTGTACGCGGCGTCTCTGGGATGCAGTCATTTGTTCAGGGACGACTTCATAGTCCAATTCACCTAGCCGACGAAGAACCTTGTACGGGCCGAAATAGCGGCGCAAAAGCTTTTCACTCAATTCTGGGCGGCGAATGGGCGTCTAAACCCAGACTCGGTCTCCTGGCTTGTGTTCCGCGTTGCGTCTTCGTAGGTTGTAGCGTGTGGCGTCGGTCCGCTGCTGGTCTTTGATCCTTAATCGGGCAGGACTTCGGGCTTCTTCTGCGCGTTGTAGGTAGGCGGCGACGTCGACGTTATCGTCCTCGGTAACGTTCGGCAGCATGGCGTCCAGCGTGGTCGTGGCCTCTCTGCCATGGACGAGCCTAAAAGGCGTCATCTGGGTGGTCTACTGCGCTGCGGTGTTGTAGGCGAAGACTACGTAAGGCAAGATGACGTCCCAGGTCTTGTGTTCGGCATCGACATACATGGCCAGCATATCGGCGATGGTTTTGTTGAGGCGCTCGGTCACTCCGTTGGTCTGCGGGTGGTATGCAGTTGTTCTCCGGTGGCTGGTTTGGCTGTAATGGACGATGGCTTGCGTCAGTTCCGCCGTGAATGCTGTTCCTCTGTGTGTGATGAGAACATCGGGGGCGCTGTGTCGCAGAAGAATGTTCTCCACGAAAAATTTGGCGACTTCTGCTGCTCTTCCGTTCGGTAGTGCTTTTGCCTCGGCGTAGCGGGTCAGGTAGTCGGTCGCTATAATCATCCACTTATTTCCAGATGTTGATTTCGGGAAAGGGCCAAGCAAGTCCATGCCGATCTGCTGAAAAGGCTTTGAGGGGGGTTCAGTGGGGTTCAAAAATCCTGCTGGTCGGGTTGGAGGGGTCTTTCGTGGCTGACAATCTCGGCAGGTTTTCGCATAATGTGCGACATCGGCAGGCAGTCGGGGCCAGTAATACTTGTCTTAATGCGGCGGAGGGTGCGAGAAAACCGAGATGTCCAGCTGTCGGCTCGTCGTGTGGGGCCTGAAGAACTTCTCCACGCAGACTTACAGGTACAGCAAGGAGGTAGGCTGTCTTGTTCGCTGCAAAGATTTTCTTCACAAGGACATCGTTCAGAAAACAGAACGAAGACAATGCTCGCTTGAAAGAGGTGGGCGGGGGGGGGGGGTGAAGAAACCTTGCCTTACAAGTATTCGATGAGACATTTTATGTCGGGGTCCGAGCGTTGCTGTTGAGCAAAAGAGCTGGAGCTGATGGGTCCCAGGAAGGCGTCCTCATCGTCGTCCGGCGGCGGTGCATCTACAGGGGCTCGTGACAGGCAGTCGGCGTCAGAGTGCTTGCGTCTGGACTTGTAAACGACGGTTACATCAAACTCCTGGAGCCGTAGGCTCCATCGAGCGAGGCGGCCGAAGGGGTCCTTCAAACTGGCGTGCCAGCACAGTGCATGGTGATCGCTACCACCTTGAACGGTCGTCCGTACAGGTAGGGGCGGAATTTGTATGTAGCCCAGATGATGGCAAGACACTTCTTCTCAGTTGTCGAATAATTAGCTTCGGCTTTGGACAGGGAACGGCTAGCGTACGCGATGACCTTCTCCACTCCGTCAATTTTCTGAACGAGGACAGCGCCTAGGCCCACACTATTTGCGCCGGTATGAATTTCAGTCTCGGCGTTTTCATCAAAGTGCGCGTGGATCGGTGGGGACTGTAAACGACACTGAAGTTCCTTGAAGGCTTCCACTTGCGGCGCTTCCCATTTAAATTGCACGTCTGCCTTTGTCAGGTGGGTCAGTGGATCGGCGATGCGCGAAAAGTTCTTCACAAATCGTCGGTAGTACGCGCACGGTCCAAGGAATCTGCGCACAGCTTTCTTATCGGCCGGTGGTGGAAACATTGCGATAGCAGCGGTTTTCTGCAGGTCTGGCCGTACTCCCTCCTTGCTAACGATGTGGCCCAGAAACAGCATCTCTTCATAGGCAAAGTGGCACTTCTCTGCTTTCAAAGTTAGGCCGGCGATCGTATTGCATCTAGTACTGTTTGAATCCTTTTTAGGTGTTCCTCAAAGTTCGAAGCGGAGACAACGACGTCATCTAAATATACCAGACAGATCTGCCACTTCAGGCCTGCCAGCACTGTATCCATTACTCGCTGAAATGTGGCTGGTGCGGAACAGAGACCAAATGGCACCACCTTGAACTCGAAGAGGCCATCTGGAGTGATGAATGCGGTCTTCTCGCGATCTCTTTCATCGACCTCAACTTGACAGTAGCCGCTCTTGAGGTCCATCGATGAGAAATACCTGCGTTCCAGAGCCGGTCCAGTGTGTCGTCGATGCGAGGAAGGGGATAGACGTCCTTCTTTGTGATGTTGTTCAAGCGCCGGTAATCAACGCAGAATCGAAGTGCACTGTATTTCTTTCTCACCAGAACAACAGGTGCCGCCCAGGGGCTCATTGATGGCTGAATAACGTCGTCGCGCAGTATTTCTTCCACTTGGTCCCGGATGGCTTGTCGTTCTCGCGGCGACACTAGGTAGGGGCTCTGGCGGAGAGCTCGGGCGTGCTGGTCGCTTACACTGCAATGCTTGGCAATCGGCGTTTGTCGGACCTTCGGCGATGACGAGAAGCACTCGCTGTAGCTTCGAAGGGGATTGTGGATCTGGTCTTGTCTGTTCCGGGGCAGGGCTGAGTTTATGTCGAAAGCGGGAGAATTCTCTTAGTCAGGCGAATCTTCTACGAATGGGTCGGAGAGCGCGTAGAAGTCTCGTACGTCGGATATTTCGTCGAGGAATGCAATCGTCGCTCCTCTGTTAACGTGCCGGTATTCTTCGCTGCAGTTAGTCAGCAGTACTTCTGCTTGAGTTTTGCGGAAATATGCGATGGCTCTTACGATGCCGATTCCTCGGTCGAGAAGCAACTGCCTGTTCCGCTCGATAATGGCTTCAGCGTTATTCGCTTCCTTGGCGCCTACGGTGATGGCGGCGCTTGAGCAGGGTGGGACACTCACTTGGTCCTCCAGTGTACTAAGCGCAAAGTGATGTTCTGGAGTTCTCATCGACGGGATGGCCTCGTCCGTGGAAAGTGTGATCATCTTGGATCGCAGATCGATGATCGCTTGATGCTCATTAAGGAAATCCATGCCCACGATAACTTCGCGGGAACATTGCCGTAGCACTGCGAAGGTCGTGGGATAGGTATGTCCCTGGAGAATCACTCGCACTGTGCATCGTCCTGATGGCGTAATGAGGTAGCCCCCTGCGGTGCGAATTTGTGGGCCGTCCTAAGCGGTCATTACTTTCCTGAGCTGCGCAGCGAATTGTCCGCTCATTACCGAGTAATCAGCTCCTGTGTCGACTAGAGCGGTGACTTTCCGGCCATCGATAACCACTTCTAAGTCGGATGTCGTGGCTCTTGCACGTCGTCCCTGGTGTTGCGTTACGGCTTTGTCGGGTTTGTGAATCGGAGATGTGGCGTTTGGTCGAAGCTTTTCTTGATGGCGGCGTCGTTTTGAAGGTGGTGTGCGTGGTGGTCGAGGTTTTCGGTGTATACGGCGTCGGCTTAGTGGGTGCGGCGTCTTCATACGTCGTGGTCGCTGGAGGATCTTCGTCGTTTCCTCGGCAAGCAACCTGACCTCCACAGTTTGCTTTATTTAGTTTCCCCTACGAGGGCTGGGGGACCTTCCTCGGACAGCCGCGGCGTGGCTTCGGCCCGGTGATGCAAATCGTGCGGTGGACGGCGACGGGGAGCGGAAAAACGGCTTGAAGACACGTACTCCCCTCTACGCAGGTAGTCGTCAATTTCCCGTGGTCGCTGGCCGGGGAGCGGTCGAGGGGCGTCGATGGCGAAACCTCGCAGAACGATGCGTCTGTACTGGCAGTGGCGAATTATGCGCCCGGCGTGGCCACAATGTAAACACAGTGGGCGGTTGTCGGGAGTCCGCCACTCGTCGCATTTCCTAAAGCTGTTGCGTCGCTCGTAATGTGGGCGCGCGGGAGCTTGGGTCCGACCTTCTTGTAGAGCTGGTGCGCGTCAAAGAGGGCTTGGGGGATCACGTCGAGGCGGATGACTGCGTAGTGCTGCAGCGTAGGTCGTGGCTGTAGCTTCCTTTGGTGTCGTTAGTGACGGGAGCCAAGTGCATGATGCACTTCTTCACGGATGATGCCCGTGAGCGACGCCAGCTGAGTCTCCTGCGTCGGCTGTGTTGGCGATGGCAGCAGTCGGCGAAGTTCTTCGCGAACAATTTCGCGTATGAGATCACGAAGGTTGTCTCCACTTGCAGGGGTATCTTCTGGGGGGCTCGCCGACAGCACTTTAAGTGGTCTGTTGTAGTGACGGGTCCGGGGGTCGAGGGTCTTTTCGATTGTTGAAGCTTCAACTAAAAACTGGGCGACGGTTGTTGGAGGATCCCGGATCAGTACAGCGAAGAGTTGCTCCTTCACGCCACGCATTAGAAAGGAGACCTTCTTTTCTTCATTCATGTCAGGGTTGGCGCGCCTGAAAAGGCGTTTCATATCTTCGACATACGCAGTCACGGTCTCGTTTGGGCGTTGAAATCTCGACTGCAGCAGGACCTCCGCTCTTCTTTCCTTGCGTACGGCGCTACTGAACGTAGCCAGTAGTTGCTTCTTGAAGGTCGCCTAGGTCGCGAGGGAAGATTCGCGGTTTTCAAACCACGATCCGGCAGGGCCATTCAATGCAAAATAAGCGTTCCGAAGCTTAGCGCTGTCGTCCAAAGCGTTCAGTGCTGCCACCCGGTCGTACATGTCCAGCCAGTCTTCTCCATCTTCGTGTGGTTCTCCACGAAAAGTCGGTGGCTCACGGGGCTGGCAAAGCACGACGGGCGTTGGTTGTGCACCAGGTTCCATCGTGAGGGGCATAGCTTGATAACAGGTCAGCACCTCCACCAGATGTCACGTAGTGGTGACTGCAGTTCGGCGAAGGGGAAACCAGCGAGAATGTCTTCCAAATCAAACTCTTTATTTGGGCTGACTTGCGCCCGCAAACAACTGAATCACTCGGCGGCGGCGTAGCAACAAGCGTGCTCGGCGGTCGTCGAAGAGAATGCCCGCCGCTGTCGGCCGTGCTCTTTTTAAAGCTGATAGCGAACATTCGAGATAAAGCTTTTAAAGTTACTAGAACATTCTGGCACGAAGTATCAATCGAGATAAATCTAGGCGCGTCTTGCGTCACAAACGAAGCGATAAAGCGGCGTGCCGGCAGCCTTGAAGCATGAAGAAGTAAACACAACAAGCGCTACAAAGATTCGCGGCAATATGCGCATAACTGTATCTCAGAATATGCCAATTTTGCCTCAAATTAAATGTGTTGTCCAAGAAGTTTGGACATATGTAAATTCGAATTTTCCGGACAGCGCGGAAAATCCGAACATGTATAAGCGTCGTGATACCGTCTCGAGCGCGCTCAACCGCCATGTTGTTGTGCGCCATTGTTGTCTGCATAAATTCATCCGTCCATCATCCACCCGTTGGTCCCTCCGTCCATCCCTCCGTGAGTCCGTCCGCCCCTTAGCATAACGCTCTCCTGCTCGCTTGGAAATCGCCTCTCAGCGTAGAAAAAGAGAAGAAAAATTTGTTCACCCATGTGGGTAGTAACGGTTCGTTCCCAGGTGTCTCCGTTTATGCTGAGAATATGGCGCCTATCTTTCATGTCACCGCCAACCTGCTCGCTTTCAGGTTTACCCTCCTTTTTCCTGAGCCTCCGCATATGTGATTGACTCATTGCGTACACGTGATGCATTTGCAGTCGGGGCGGTTTTTTTTCGGTTTAGAAACGAGCCGAAACTGCTGTCCATCTGCTGTGATGCGGCTGCGTCGTTACTGAAAGTTCGAATGATTGCCGGAATGACTGGTAAGGAAATAGTGTTTAACTGTGAAGGCCAATTGTAATTACTGCACAAAAACAGCGTTGAAGCTTATGTTTTTTTTTTGTAATCCACCGAGTTTTTGCCCTCATTGGGGGCACTTGAAACCCATATTGGCCAATGTGAAACAATGGAGTACGCGAGGACTCGCAGGTGAGAGGGAGGAAGAAAAGAGTGAGCTTGAAAAACCGGCTTCCACCAATGGTGTGTTGCTTTAGCTATAAACGACATTTTCCCTGTTCTTGCGAGCACTGGCCATGGCACAGGAGAATGCGCTCGGCAATATACATCTTGTCTTCAGAAGCAGTAGCGCTCCTCAGGGCTTTTGCTTTGGGTGTAACTGGTCAGGTAGTCTGTTGACATGGTGATCCACATGTTGTTGGATGTCGACGTGGGAAGAGAGCCAAGTAGATATATTCCAATATGCTAGAAAGGCGTTGTCAGTGGTGGTACATAGGCCGTTTCACGCAACTTGAGCCAAGGCTCTAAAAAACTTGGGAGGCGCTTAAGCTCCGCATTAAGAGTGAAATTCGATAACGCTCCCTCGTGGTCGAGCTCCCGTCCATGTAGATGGCCTATCAGAATTCAGGGAAAGCGCACACTCAGAAGAAATCCCCGCCATAGTAGACGTTACCGGCTTCATCAGACGCCTGTGTCAAGACGAAACAAGCGCCCGCTCTTTATACCATCCACATGACGGCATCCTTTGGCACTGCTCTTAGAGACCCCTGTGAGCAAGCGAATCTTTAAACTCCGTTTCGTCAAGCACGAACGGTGACATCACACTCACTCACAGCGCCTCCTGGTGGCCTCCGCTGGATGTGGACAGTTCGCGTAAGGTTTTTCGCCACAAACGACCTTACGCCGCGGAAACCTTAGGCTCATTGGACATGTTGCGACTAGAACGAAAATACTCGGCGTAGACGGTGAAGCCGCAGTGCGATTCTCGGTCAGTGCTTTCACATGAAACACCCACCCAGAGAATTCGATCTGAGGGACACGCAAGTTTGCTTGATATTCGCAAAGGCAACCTTTAAACGCGACAAAAACGCTACACGAAATGTGTGGATGATGTTATGGCCACCGTACTTTTAGATGCAAGGTAATATTTAGTATCATATTGGAAAAAACAGCCCACTAAAGACAGAGGACCAGAAGGAAGAAGGACACAGGACGAGCGCTGACTCACATCTAAGACTTTGGTCATAGAACCTGGGCTATATAAAGTATCAATGAAAGGTACGACACGTGAATTAAAGGCGAAACATGAAAATAAAATAAATGTGCGTGCGCCGCTCAAAAATAGCCAAGGAACAAGAGCTCCTCGTTAGATAAAACAACAGTAGGTTTACTAACGGAGCCGCATTGCCCCGTGGCAATAAAATACGCTTCTGCCACTTCCCGAGTGGTCTGGTCCTTGTGGGAGTATAACACCTGGGCGTGACGCAGAACAGCAGATGCAACGGTGCAGCGCGGCTGTGTTCTTAAGCCTACTGTTGCTTTACTAACGAGGAGCTCTTGTTCCTTGGTCATTTTTAAGCGGCGCGTGGTGTCTGTTCTTTTTTTAATGTTTTTCCCTTAGTTCACGTGTCATGCCTTTCCTTCATCCTGTGCATAACGCAGGTTTTATCAATAAAGCCTTCATTATGAGTAAGCGCTCGTCCTTTGCCTTTCTTTCTTCGGCTGCTCTGTGTTTTGTGCGCTGCTTATTCTAATCTGAACTTATACCAACTCCCCCAACTCAACGTTCAACTAAATATTTCTTATGTTTTGTTTGAATAATTACTCTCGCTTGCGCCGCAGGAACAGCTCCCACGTGAGCCCACGTCGCAAGTCGTCTCGGCGCTCCCCATTGGTCAGTCGCAGAGCGAACACACCGACGCTGCGATTGGAGTCCGACCGGACGGAACACGATTGCAAGCCGTCCGCGGCTAGATCAACGGCACTTCTCAGACGCAGGCCGACAGAATTTGCAGCGTCGCAGGCGAGACACGTATCCCTGTGAAACGGACCTTAGACTGTGGCGACGTCGGCTTTTCCGTCTCACTAGCACCATAACGATTTCACGTTGAAAAGTGACGCGCCGCACGCGGATGAAAGCAATGCCAAGATTAGTTTTAATTCAGGAATGTAGTTACCAACTACATTCTCACCTCTCTTAGCAAGCAGATTTCTGTCCGTCCGTTTACACCGCGATAAAACTGGTGAAAGTAATACACACGCGGAAAGGTGTAGATTAGAGTTGTATTCGAACTTGTGGTTTTAGGTGCCGGAATGGGTATACTGGAAGCGCGCCGCGCTAATGCTGCTGCTGCTAGCGACACCTGGCTGCTTTGAAGGAATAAAAAAGAGAAAAGTGCACAGGCCAGTCTACCGGCTTCACCTTGACCACCACTATCATTGCCCTGCGTACAGACAGAACGCAGCTGACAGAGATAAGAGCCAAAGAAAAGTTTGAAAAAAAGAAAAGGCGGGTGTCACAGCAACCAGCCCCCCCCCCCCTTCCCCCCCCCTTCCCCCACCCCTCTTCCGAGCTCCTGGGCCGACGGGCTAATGCTGCAGACATCTCCGTTACCTGCCCTGTTACGGCCACCGCGTCGAGAATTGGCGCCGGCTCCGCCGCGTTCCTCGCCTCACTCCCAGATGCCCCGGCATCCAAGGCCACGGCTGAGATATCCTTCTTAGGAGGGATAATTCGGTCAAACTGAGGGGGAAATGACGAGGATCCACCCCACGCGCGACTGTTTCAGGAAAGCCCGCGTCAGCCGTCCGGTCGCACTGGCTCTCACGGCAACCAAACGAACAAAGGTATTGATCTACAAAAAAAAATCTATCTGCAAACACATGAAATATACAACAGGAAACGCCCGAAAATATATAAACAAAACAAAATAACAAATTTAAAACACTGGACACGTCGCTACCCCGCGGCCATTCCGCCTGACCTACTCCCTAACCCTAGCGGTTCGGCGTGGTCCCAAACAAAGAGCGCCTGCCGCGAGTCTGGCTGCACGTCCCAAAATTGCCAGAGAAATCGTCCACATCGGTGCTCACGTTAGACGCCATTATTTGTGGGCGATTCCTCTGCGCGAGGACGCACAGACAGCGGCTCGAGCCAGTTCTTTGTAATAAAATCTTTCATCTCACATGGTTGGTGTCGCGGCAGGGGGTTCAGGCATCGTTGAGGCAGAGGGGGAGGAGGTCTCCGGAGCAAGTGTGGGGAGCCGCATCGGCGGTCTACCGCGTAGCCTGGTTCTCCCTCCCCACTCGGGAGAAAGGGTGGTGGAGGGTACCCGTGGTGAGCGGCTCGAGATTTGAGTGAGCCCGCGAGCGGGCCCTACAAGCTATACATTGATCTGAAGGACTTGAAAATACAGCTTATGGGACTCAAATAGTTTAGCAGAAAAAAACAGTACTGAACTAAAAGGTGTCCCAGAAAGTTGAATGAAGACCTTAGCGCGGCCAAGAGGAAAGTTACTAGATCGCTTCAAGTAGATCTTTCAGACAGCGATATCGATCTTTGCCATCGGGTTCCAACCAACGCCAAGGTGCCTGCCAACATCATAGTGAGGCTTCTTTCAAGACCTACACGTGCTAAGGTCTTGCAGGCAGCAAAAAAATCACAGATTAACCACAACCCACCTGGGCTTTGTGGAAGGAGACCCAACGTTTGTCAATGAATACCTCTGTGCTAGAAAGAAAGTACTCCTTGGTAAGGCAATCAAGGCAATGCAATTGAAGGATTCGCGCTTCGCATATGTTTCCGAAGCAAAAATATTCCTAAGGAAAACGGAAACTTCGCGGGTCATTCATAGGACATCCCAAGATGACTTCGATAAAGTAGTAAGCGCCATCTTTTGTTATTCCCTCACCACTCAGGTCCCTGATGGCTTCTGAAACGAATGGGAGCAATTCCCGTTTCATTTTTCACAGCTGAATTTTCAAACCTTACTGATGTTCTGACAAGTGTGATATCAAACGCCACTCCAACAATCAAAGCTCGCTTTCGCAACACACCAAGTGGCCCCTCGATTAATAAGCTAATTCTTGAACTTTTAAAAAGCAGGGACTACTTGTATTAGAAATAAGAACTCACCAGAATGATTATTATCAGCACCAATTTAAGGTGATGCGTAATAACTCTGTAACGATGGTGAGGGCTCGGAAAAGGGAATTTTACAGAGAGGGAATAGAGTGGGCAAACTGAAACAACAAAAAAGTCTGGGAAATTGTCAGAGGTATTGCGGGTAGCAAACAGAAATCACATATACTCCCTGATACTCCCTGATTTGTGCGCGCTCAAAGCACAGTAAAACACAACCACTCCTTCCATGCATCAATACCTCATCCCCCACTTCGGACCAATAAAAACCTTTCTTTTGCAGTTCTAATTTCCCTCCCATCAGCAATGTATATGCTCAACTTTTAATGCGGTCTGCTGGGGTTAAAATCTCAAAACCCGCTACCCATTTCTCTGAAATAGTGACAGAATTTTGCTGGTGCACTTAAAAACATTTAACAGGAATAGTTGGCTTGCCATGGAATTTTATTTTCCTCATATAGTTTCTCCCAATATGTATTTTCTGCGTAGTGCAAAAGGTTGTACTTATGCTCAGTGTTTCTGTGTTTTCATTGCGTGTTTAAATGCTATCTTTGTGCCTTGCCAAGTCCTTTATACCAGTGTTGTTTTATACTGTTTTGATTTCAATGTTGATTGAATGTTTCTACTATTCTGTATAACTTCGCCGTTTTGAATTTATCGTTTTACACTCTGTGTGCTTGGGCCCGAACTAGCCGTTGGGTATCGGTACAAAAAGTGTTTTCGTGTTCTGTATGACAGAAATGCAAAATAAATTTTTTTGATTGATTTGTGCACAGCTCTTGAACCGCACACACTTATTGATGAGATTTCATTTCACCTCAAGCGACAAGCATTTAGTGCAACGTAACTGACCATTACCGTGTTTTTCTGCTACTCGAGAGTGCTTAAACATATGTAATATGTCAAATTTAGACCGTTTTGTTGACACTATATATCATCTGGATTTGACTTCTGTTAGGAAATAACCCTGTGTTGAACTGCTTTTAATAATCTGTACGCTACAATAACTGAAAGCATCAATATTGCACATAAATATCTTGCGTTCTTCGTTAGTATTCTGGCTCTAGAAACCCTTGGATAAGTGAAGGACTGCTGCGGTCTATTTGCAGAAAAAAATCACTTTCACAAAAAGTAAACGACGGCCATTCAGCCGGGCAGTTGAAAATAGCTTTCGAGAATATTCGCAAAAAATGCTATACTTGAGCAGAGCAAACAGGGTTACTACAAAAAGGACATTGTTAAGAACGGAAATAACTGTGCAAAGATCGAAAACTTTTCGAATATTTTTTGATCATGGACTACCAGCAACCCAATCCAACCCAATTTAATGACTCAACAAAACATGAACTGATACCTTGTATATACCCAACAGGTTTAATAAGCGTTTTTGTAGTGTCCGCCGAATGCAAGACGCGGTTTTTTGTAACTCAGCGCGTACCCCGCATTCTTTCAACTCTGCCCTAAATTACCTGACGAAATCATAGCTACTATCTCCGGCCTAAAGAATATTCTATCACGTTTAAATCAGATCCATCCGTCTAAGATTAGTTTTGTTGCACGACAGCTCTCTAGTGTGCTCGCTAACCTTATTAGTGGAATGTTTAACGCAGGTGTTTTTACCATAGCTATGAAAAAAAAGGCGACGTAGAAGCACTCATTAAAAAAGGAGATTGCAGTGATATGGCTAACAACTGTCTTGCCTTTCTTCAGCAAACTTACAGAAAAACTCAAGGTTGATCGTTTGTTGACGTATCTCATTAAATCTGTTCTTTTAATACGCCACAAGTTTGGTTTTCGTTCTGCCTATTCTATAGAGTTTGCGCAAAATAGAATTAACTGATGCTATCAAAAACTCTATTGATGAAAGACTTTCGGTAGGCACTGTTTTTATATATTTTGCAAACGTTTCTGACATAATCAACCAACCAAATTTTTTTCTAAGCTGGAATCTCTAGGAACCAGTGGCCCTACTTCAACTCTTATACGCAGATAGCTTACTGATCGAAATAAAATAGTCAAGATCGCCGAAACTTACTCAGCCAGCGATCTATCATACGTCATACCACAGGGTTCTATCATACGTCCACTACTTTCCTTAATTAAAATTAATTATTTCCGTAGTTGTTTTACCGAATCTAACTATTTTATACGTGGATGATACGACACCATATACTAGCGACAGAATCGTCTGTCGGCCATGCCAAACAGCGGTAGGAAACTCGTCATGCAACTTTGTTAGTAGGTTTTTTTTCCTCCCCTGGCATTTTTTTCTCTTGTGTTGTGAGAAAAAGAAAAAAAATGCGCAGGAAAGATGTAAACAATTAGTAAACAAACTAATTACAACCTTGAATGCTGAAATGGAAATTCTAGACAGTGCAGACAGCACGACAAGCCATCAGGGACCAAGTAGAAGAAATGCGACGCGACGACGTCATCCAAGCTTCAAAGAGCCCCTGGGCAGCACCGGTTGCTCTAGTGCGAAAGAAAGATCGCTCACTTCGATTCTGCGTTGATTGCCGCCGGTTGAACAACATCATAAAGAAGGACGTCTACCCCCTCCCCCTCATCGACGACACATTGGACCGATCCTGCAACGCCAAGTATTTCTCATCAATGGACCTCAAGAGCGGCTACTGGCAAATTACAGTCGATGAAAGAGATCGCGAGAAGACCGCATTCATCACTCCAGATGGCCTCTTCGAGTCATGGTGATGCCATTTGGTCTTTGCTCCGCACCAGCGACGTTTCAGCGAGTAATGGACACAGTGCTGGCAGGCCTAAAGTGGAAAATTTGTCTGGCATATTCAGATGACCTCGTTGTCTTCGCCTAGAACTTTCAAGAGAATCTAAAAAGGCTTCGAACAGTACTAGAGGCAATCAAGTCGCCCGGCCTAAACTTGAAAACAGAGAAGTTCCTCTTTGCCTATGAAGAGCTGCTGTTCCTAGGCGACATAGTTAACAAGGAGAGAGTGCGCCCATACCCGCAAGGAACCGCTGCTGTCGCATTGTTTCCACCACCGGCCGATGAGCAAGGTGTGCGCAGATTCGTGGGGCTGTGTGCATACTACCGACGATTTGTCAAGAACGTTTCGTGCATCGCCGAGCCTCTGATCCAACTATCTTTCTTCTAGCATTGCGGCTATCGCTGAAACATCATCATTTCAAACAGCTCTTTGGTCCTATTTAGAAAATTGTAACATATATTGATGTGCGTTCTTCTTACTTTTTTTATCACTGTGTGATTCACTTCTTTTTTTTTGGTTGCTCCTGTGTGTGTTTCGGCCGTAACGTTCCACAAAATGTTAGATGCTGTATTTAGTAACTTTTGAAGGCGGGATTTTTCTTGATTTTTTTTGCGGGGTTTGCTACATGTGCAATTTTTCAAATACCTGTTCCTAGCCTTTTTTTCCTTTCTCTTATTAATTTGTACCTGCCTTCTTAACTTGTTTACTTCTTTTTTCAGCCGTTTGTATTCTGTGTTGTATATTTGTTTTCTTTGATGACTACCCCCCCCCCCCCCCCAACCTTTATGTAATGCCCGCATTGGGCCTTTAGGATATTGAAATAAATAAATAAATTAATAAAAAAAAGCGGGCGCCCTACGCTCGCTAAGCGGGCATAGGATTTCACCTGCAATAATTTCATCCTCGGAAAAACCGTCGAGTTGGATTATACCACAAACAATGTCGGGGTCATTTGTAAGAAGTAGATCAAGATATTGGCCGTGGTGACTGAGGTTCGCTTGGGATGAATGATTAATTGAGCTGAAGAAGAATCAAGACATGATTTCCGAAAATTTACAGCCTCATTGTATTTAAGCGTAACGGACTGGATAATTCAGCGTATTTCAGAAGAGTTGGAATTCCCAAAAATTAACAGCGAAGTATTCAGAAACCGTGACAACACCACTCTTAGCACACGATCAAATTCACTGGCAAATAATGAATGCATATCGGAGGGACGGTAAATAACACCAACCCCTAGGCCGCTCGACTCATATTTTATGAACACAAATAGGTTCAAGAAAGAAATCAATAACAACTGGCATGGCAAGCAGTTCGTTTTTCCTGCTAGAAGGACGCAGCCCCCTCTGTGCTGCTTTCTATCGCAGCGGAAGAAATTAAAGTTGGAACAGTACATGAGTACGATGATGTCAGAAAATGCGTCATTCAGCCGTGTTTCCGTTAATGCGATTTTCGAAGCACCGCACCAGTAAACGAGCGAAGAGAGTTCAGCAGATTTATTTAGAACACTTCTTATATGAGAGTATACAAAAGCAACGCTGCGTATAGAGCAAACACTTGATGAAGCTTTAACTATTGTTTAAGCTTAAGGAACAGAGTTCGCTGTAATTCTGTTGATTCCTTCAATATTAGTGTAGCGCAATTTTTCTCAGTGTCCCACACGTAAACATCGTCATTCACAAAAAGTTTGTTGAACCCAGCCTTATTACGGTCTCCATCCTTCTTTATTATTTTTGAGTATTGCAGTAAGTTGCGCCGTTTGCTACGGACCTTTTCCGAATAACTGCGTTGAATGCTGCATGATGTGCTTTTCACCTTCTGTCCACTGTTTAATGCTAATTCGACTTCTGTCTCATTGAAGAACTTGGCAATAATCGGCAATTTTTTGTCGCTTTAAAAACAGCCCGAGCGGTGTGCCCCAGAAATAGACCGGAATGTTTGGTTTATGGCGGCTTAACGTCCCGAAGCGACTCAAACTATGAGGGACGCCTTAGTGAAGGCCTCTGCAAATATCGACCAAATGGTGTTCTTTAACGTGCACTGACATCGCACAGTACAGGGGCCTCTAGAACTCCGCCTCCATCTAAATTTGGCCGCTGCGGCCGTGATCGAACCCGCGTCTTTTCGGTCAGCAGCTGAGCGCCATAACCACTGAGCCACCGCAATGCCGTACATGCGACTGGGATATCTAGTTAACATCTGCAGAATTCTTTCACAAGACGTTCGGTTTGCTCCCACGATTACTATTTATCAGTATCGGAAATATCATAAAACAGAATGTTTGATCTCCACGAGTGGTTTTTCAAATCATCAATCTTATCCAGCAGAGAGTGGTGCAGACGTGCGTCGCATGCGCTCCCGCCAAGCAGCTGTTTTTCGGCGTTCAACTTGGGCCTGCGGGCCGGAAACTACCGCGAACAGATCCGGATTCTCCCTCCGTGCAAGGGGACACTGGATTTCGGGCAAACGATGGACTATTTCACATTTCATGAGACTTTTCACCTCTCGGACGCGTGAGAGCTAGCTAGGCCTAACGCCCAGACCTAGCGTAGCTACCCGTGCATCGAAAGGAGCCGGCCCCTGGGGCGGCCCCGTGACCACCACGATGATCAACGCCGTCGACGGAGATGAACTGGCACCCTCGGAATTTGAGAACGGTGAGTGGGAGACCGTTCTCAGCATGCACGACCGCATGATGAAAAAAGGCGGGAAGCCTGGAAACGCCAGCGGAAACGCTGGCACGAACGCCGCCGCGAATTTCGGCGGGAACGCTGGCGATCACGGCGCCGCGGAGAAGAAATCGACTGCCACTCAGAAAAAGAGGCAAGACCCGAACATACGAAAAAGGGCACCAATGCCGAAGCTCCCGGAGAGCGACTATAAAATAATCTTCAAACCCAGAGGCTGGAACTTGAACGATTACGTGCCACGTCACCTACTGCAGGCCCCCTGCGCGGCCGTGCAACTACCATACGGAGATGTCCTGGACGAAGACACTTCAAGAATCAACTCCGTGAACAACACGTACACGATCAGCACACCGAATCGTCAACGCGCGAGTACCTACGCGAGGATAAAGACGATAGTTATCTGGTAGAAGACCCTCGCCATGGTACCCTACGTCGCGGCTCCCGACGACGCAATTAAGGGCGTGGTATACAACGCCTATGATATCGGAACACCGGAAGAAGTCCGTCAAGGATTCATCAAACGCAACCCGGACATCGTAGTACTCAACGCCAGAAGAATTGGCAAGTCGAGATCTATTCTTATCACCTTTGAAGAGAAAAAGCTTCCCAGACAAGTCTTCTACTGGGGATCAGTGTTCATCGTCTACCCGTACCGAGAGCGGGTAGAGACCTGCTACAACTGCAGGAAGACGGGTCACAGGACGGATGTGTGCTATAAGCCATGGGTAAAGCGTTGCCGCAGATGCGGCGAAGACCATCCAGACCCACCGGAGGGAGAACTGCTGACATGCAAGCCCGAATGCATCGTATGCGGGGGGCCACACAACACCGGCAGCCGGAATTGCAAGTATCGGCTGGCAAAGAAAGAACCTTATAAAGCCAAGAACGACCTGGGGCAACTTGACTCCGGACACCAACCAAGACCGAAGACCAGGGACCACAGCGGCACCCGCCAAGGCCACCGGGGGAGAAGAAAATCGAGCTCCTTCCCACCATTACCGGGGACCGGAGGCGCCAGCTCGGGTCCTGACAGAGAGAGCAGCTCGAGCAGAGGAAGAGGCTCAAGCAAGGACAGAGACGCGGGCAAAAAGGTGAGCTGGCCAGATAAGGCCTCTTCTTGGGAAACCGCTCGGGAGAAGGAACTGGTAGAGCAGCTCGCTAAGAGAGACAGAGAGCTAGACACCATAAAGAAGGAAATGGCGGAGCTGAGGAAACTCATTAACGCTAACACAAAACAGCCGAAGGTGGTCGAAAAACCTCCTTTGCAACAATCACAAAACGCGAGTCAGGCGCCCCCGCGTGACACAAATGAAGGGGGAGACATTCAAAACGCAATCGATACAGACACCAGACTCCCCTTGAAAAGACCTCTACCCAGAGAGGGAAACACAGACGACAGTACTCCCAAAAAGGCGGCAGAAAGTCGTAACGAGGACGCATCGGCTAAAACCCACATCAAGGTTAGGTCAGACATGAACACACTATTGAAGCGGGTTGACGCTCAAGACGCTAGAATTGATGCCCTTACCGCTAGGGTAGACAAAATAGCCGAACGTGCTGACAATCTGACGGCGGAATTCGTCATGTTCAGGGAACGAACCATGGGTTGCTTCCAGGAAATTCTGGAACAACTAGCAAACATAGAAGCCAGGCTTCCCCCTGTTGCCGGCAACACCCTCCCCTCGCTGGAACCGCAGCAGCAGCCTCTATAGGACATCATGGCCCCTCGCCAACAAATTAGAATCTGGCAGTGGAACTGCAGAGGCTTCCAGTCCAAAAGATGGAACCTGCAGGCATACATTCAAAAAAACATAACCACACCGGACGTAATCACGCTGCAGGAGGCAAGCGGCATGGTCAAATTAAATGGCTACGCCGCGTACACCCCGCTAGAAGTGCAAAAAGAGCACAAACCCAAGTCGTTCACGGCCACGCTAGTGCAAAGAAATCTAACGGCAACACAACACGCACTCAAAAAGACAAGCGAGGACTACGTGATGTTAGAAATAATCCCAAACAGAAAAGGGGACAACAGTCTCTTTATTCTGAATATATACAACTCACCGAAAAACCGGGGCACAGGGCTCGCGGACCTATTACGTAAAGCCATTAGACTATCTTATAAGAAGGGATTAGTAATCACGGGGGACTTCAATGCTCCGCATCCGGCATAGGGATATCGGACGGCCTCCCCTAAGGGAAACAAACTATGGACAGAAATCCAAAACTTAAGGCTTACGCTACTATACAACCCGCAAGACCCCACGAGGATAGGCAATAGCGTCAGCGTAGACACGTCCCCAGACTTGACGCTAGGCAAAGACCTCGAGGGTGAAAGATGGTCAAACACAGGACACACCTTGGGTAGCGATCACTACATCATAGAGATTGAAACACAAACCAGGCCGATGAAGGGGAAGCTGCGCGAAACGAAGCTGACAGACTGGGACACCCTCCGAAAAGTCCGGGACAGAACCGCTCCGAGGGAGATATCGGATCTAAATCAATGGGTTGAGACACTCAAAAGAGACGTAAACAGTCACACTAGACAGACCCCAACCACCGAACATGACATCACAGACTCGAGGCTGGCCCACATGTGGGAAGCCCACGAGAGCCTCTTGAAGAGGTGGAAAAAACAAACACAATAGAAGGCTAAAGAAGAGAATATCGACACTCGAAAAAAAGATAGAAGACTACACAAACGAGCTTCAGCGTCAACACTGGGGACAAATTTGCGATGAAATGTGCAAGAACACGTGGCATCTTCTTCGCCACTTACTAGACCCAGGACAAACAAAGTCGGCGGCACAAGGGCAGCTTAAACGATTGATTCACCAATACCAGGGAACAGCCGCGGTCCTAATAGAGGAACTGAAGAGCAGGTACCTTAACACAGACAAAGGGGGCTCATCTCCAGCTTAACAAGGAGCAGAGACCACACAGCTAGATGAGGACATCTCGATAGCGGAGGTATGGAGAGCAATGAGTCAACTAAGAACCACGTCGGCAGCGGGGGCAGATGGGGTAACCAACAAAATGCTAAGGAACCTAGATCTAGTCTCGGTCACGGCAGTCACAGATTACCAAAATGAGATATGGAAACGAGGTAGTCTACCTTCACAATGGAAACATGCCAAAGTTATCTTTATTCCAAAACCCGGGAAGAAACTTGAAGTGGGCAACCTCAGGCCGATATCGCTAACGTCCTGCCTGGGGAAGCTGATGGAACATGTTATATTAAACAGACTCCAGGAATACGCAGAGGAAAGGGAGGTATTTCCTGAAACAATGCTAGGCTTCAGGAGCAAGTTGTCCACGCAGGACGTCATGCTCCAGCTCAAAGCAGACATCATAGACCCACCCAACAAAGGGGGCGCCAAAACTATACTGGGCCTAGACCTACATAAAGCCTTCGATAACGTCAAACACGAGGTCATACTAACTTATCTGGCGGAGATTGCCCCTGGAAAGCGGACCTACGATTACGTAAGGGACTTTCTAACCGGCAGAACCGCAGAAATAAATCTAGGAGACATCCAGTCAGAAACTATTAAGCTGGGAGACAAGGGAACTCCGCAGGGCTCAGTGCTCTCTCCTTTCTTCTTCAACCTGGCGTTGAAGAACCTACCGCCGCTATTGAAGACTGTCGAAGGTATAAACCATACGCTATATGCGGATGACATAACAATATGGAGGCATACAGGAAACGATGGGGAAATACAACAAAATCTCCAACACGCGATAGATATTGTCCAGGATTACGCGGAATGGGCAGGACTAAAATGCTCGCCAAGCAAATCCAAACTTCTGGTGATCCGGGGGGCTAGCAAACGCGATACCAACGCAGGAGACATTCACGTACTGGTAAATGAGACTCCGGTAGCCAGAGTTGACAAAATCAGGGTCCTGGGACTTATAATACAGGACAATAGAAAGAACACAGAGACAATAAACATGCTTAAGTCCACAACTAACATGACAAGCAGGCTCATAAGGCGAATAGCTAACAAAAGACGGGGAGTCGAAGAGAAAGATCTCTGCCGAATGGTTCAGGCTTTCGTGATAAGCAGAATAGTTTACGCCGTTCCCTACCTCAAGCTAGGGCTGGCGGAACAGAACAAAATAGATGGGATCATAAGGCAGGCATATAAAGCAGCATTGGGGCTGCCCCACTGCACTCCTACGGAAAGACTTTTTAAACTGGGGATCTACAACACCACCACGGAACTATGCGAGGCACATATATTTGCGCAATTAAGGAGGCTTGCGACCTCACCCCCAGGGAGAAAGATCCTGAGCAACCTAGGATTACATGATAGAATTCCGGAAAGAAACGCGCAGGCAAAATTACAGACCAAAGTTAGAAAATTACTCACTATTAAACCACTT